>NC_087309.1:5791637-6111914 GCF_015220805.1 Pogoniulus pusillus | reverse complement strand
TAACTGGTAACAGTATAGACTGGATGAGGCACTTAGTGCCATGTTCTAGTTGACTGGATAGGGCTCGGTGATAGGTTGGAGTGGATGATCTTGGAGGTCTCTTCCAACCTGGTTGATTCTATGATTCCTTCAGAAGCCTCTCCACATACACCCAGCTCCCTCCTCATAACACAGAAGCAGGCAATAGATATAATTCAGTGGATTTGTGAGATAGAGGGGTTTTGTCTCTACTTTTACCCTCCACATTTGAAAATGTTGCAAAGTTCTCACATCTCTGAATCGTCACAAAAATTGTCTGTTCATACTTCTGCTGAGAGAGTGCAAAATGCCACAACGACCCAGAGACTTTATACATTAAAGAGAGCTTTAATATGTTGTGCTTTTTTTTTCTTTTAAAGTCTTTTACTCTGTATGCATGTCAGATTTCACAGCACCTTGGGTTAATTTAGAAGGATAGGCTAACAAATGCAATTGATTCCCAGTGCATTTCCCACTTTCATGAAGTTCACAGATATCTTGAATTTGGATTTGCAGTAGTTTTTACGTGCTTTGATATGGATCTTAACATTGCCAAGTGCCATTCTGTACTTCTATCAAAATCTACAATGAATCTGGGGAAAGTCTGCTGAAATAATAAATCCTAAGAAGAAAGCAGCAGTACCAGACACAACAGGCAGAGTGGGTCTATTCAAACACAATGCAGCAGTGTTACAATGCTGAAGATTCACGAGCTGCTCACAATTGCGACAGAGCAAGGCAGACATCAAAAGGAGAGCAGAAGAAGATGTTTTACAGTTAGAATTATTAAGACCTCAATGGGTTCGCCATATCAAAAGCACTGAGATACCACTTAGTGGGAAGGAAATATTAGCTGTAGAAAGATTTTTCATAATAGCAGACAAGAGTAAAAGCACTGCATGACACTGAAAGCCAAACTAATTGCAGTAAAAAGACATATTTGTACCTGTGAGGGTGATTAACCACTGCAGCATGCACAAATAGAATGATGGTTTTCCATATCTTGCTTTGTTTGCATCAAGGCAGGATAACTTTCTGATTAAATCTGTCTTCCAAAATCCCAATCATAACTGATTAAATGTACTTACTGAGCTTAACAGTAGCGTAAGTGAATAGGCTAGCAACTCTCCTTTTTATGTAAAGTTTAACAAATTAAGGTCCCTTCCCATAAACAAGATTGCTTCTAAAAGGCTGGTTAAAAATACATGTATACAAAAAAAACCCAAAAAACTAATAACCCATCAGAGTGGCTATGAGGAACAACTTTAATTTTCCTTGTACTGACAACATTAATTTTAAAGGAAAAACGTCAGCCACTCAAAAAAGAGAAAAACAAGACACTATTTTTTTGCTAGTTACTGGCCTCAGCTTGGTGGCTCATACTAGACAAGTTGATGCTAGCAGTATTTGTCTGGTTGCATAATGTGTACAAAGCTTCATATTCACAAAATGGGGATAGGAGAACCAGACTGACAAACTACAGTCCTGCAAATCTCAGTAAATCACTGCATGACTCAGTGTCCTGAATGGAGCCAAGATAAGGTTAATTTTCACAAGAAGCTGAGAGGAACCACACCTGAGATAGTTAACCAAACCAGCCAGTGGGGTATGTGATGCCATCCTGACCGCTATACTCAGGGAGAGGAGGCAAGGTGCGTGGGAATTTGCACATGGCAGGCGTTCTAGTGAGCACCACATTTTATTTGACTCATTTTATATATTATTTTATTAGCATTATTGATATTTCTTTGTTTCTTTTATCTTCATGCTGTTCTCTTAAAACATCCTTATCTCAGCCCACACTCTTCTCCAATTCTCCTTCTCATCCCATTGGGTGGAGGAGTGTGACCAGTGAGCAAGTGGCAGCCTGGGGCTCAGTTACCAGCTGGGACTAAATCGTGACACTCTGAAGACAAATCTGACATGCATCTTGATGAAAAGGAGCAGGGATGGCTTTAAAATCCTACTTCTCAGACTGTCTACTTGAAGTAAGTTACATGGTAACCGGCCAAAAAAATGGAACGGAACAGAGCTTGGAACAGACAGGGGAATTCAGAAATCCCAAGAGCCAAGATAGTATCTGATTGACTACTCTACACAAATATTTTTCTTCTGTCTCTAAGCGGGATTAAAAATTTCTCTTTTTAGTCTCCAACACCTTTAATTAAGGAGTCAGGCAAAACCCATTTCAGTTGCCTCAGTTCCCTCAGAATTAGCACAAGACTGCTACGAGCTTATGACACTCAGTATCAAGGATGTACTAAATGCTATAATGAGATACCTCTCTCTGTTTCCCTGAGCCTGAACTCTCAAACATAAATACAACATTCTTCATTCTGCTTTGGAAGAAAGATGCTTAAAAGTTAAGACAATGAGGCATTGCATTTGGTTCACAAGACTTATTTGTCCTAAATCTCTGGTTATGGCTCTTCAGCCATTAATTCATCCACAAAAGCTAGAAAGGTAAAGTGATTATTAATGTGCCATCCTACAAAAAGCTTGCCAGTTTTCAAATGGTATTCACAACACAACAAGACTCATGGCGGACGTAGTTCACAGTAGATCTACTAAAGACTGTTAAGTGGAATTATAGCAAGAAGGATGTCACTTAACTGCCGCTCACTGACAAGAAAATTCTAACCTATCACATGTGGATAAAAGAGCAAAAAGAGAGAATGAGATGTAATGTAGGTGGAAGACTTTGATCTACCTAAATTCTCTGAATGTGAGACTGAACAAAGTATGAAGGGAAAGTGACTAGGAGGAAAGGGAATGATGAAAGCTTCTTTATGTCATCTTTACATGTAAAAAAGATTCTAAACTTTACTTAAAAATCAGCTGTGAGAATTCATGTACTGTTGCTGAATTCTCATGGTAAGTCATGTGAAAAATTCCATGTTTTTTTTTTTGCCATTGTTCTGTAAAACAGAAGGAAATAGCACTGTCTCCTAAATATATTCAGAGATGTTTATATAACAAAGATACTTTCCAGATAAGATTTTAGGAAAACAAATTAAAACCCAACACACAAACATTAAGAGAGAAAAAAAAAAACAACAAACCAACAGAAAAAAAGCTACACAAACAAAACAAAACCCCTGAAGAAATACAAGCCTCTTCCATTTAGAATTTACTAGAAACAGACAAGATTTTTCTTGATCTTACTGTCAAACCACACTTAGCTTGTATCAGCATGTAAGAAAACTTCACCAGAGAGTGATGGAAAGCTAATAGAGCAGTTCACCTTTTAGATATTGTTACACTCTATCAACTCTCCAGTCACCAAAATATATTTCCAGGGTAGACTGCTCCATGTTCTCAAACATTACCATTTTAGACAAGGAAAAAACCTTGGAGGATTGGAAGAAATTTCTAAATCATCCAGACTTTTTTTCACGGTACAACTAAATGTCTGTGTTTCATTCTGGATTCGTATTTATATAATTTATTAAATTTCAGAGATCACAGCAGTGATAGCTCCACAATTTGCCCAATCTACCCTCATTATCAGGAGGTTTGCATAAGGTCTACTGTGAATCTTCTCAAGCACAGCCTTAACCTACTGTTTGCTCTTTCATCCACATATTTAACAAATTTGAAAGCTGCTGTCGTGTTTCTCTTTTGAAGGCTGATCACAGCAGAAACAAAGTCTGGCCAGGATTACATGCAGCAGAAAACTGAATAACCAAAACAGAGCATAGTGTTAGGAGCAGGCAATCCAAGGAGAGAGGTTAGATCACTGTCGCTGGCATGCAATCCCCAAATGAGACAAGAAAATGAGAATTTTGTCCTTAGGATACCAAGCAAAACCAAACTGTTCGTTGACTACAAGGATATGTGGCTTATGATGTTTCAATTCCCTACCTCTACCACAGTTGTCTTGGCAGCCTTGCACATAGGTTGGTTGAAGTTTCGTGCAGTTTTCCTGCAAAGGAAAAGAAAATTAGCAAATATGACAAGCTGCAATAGGACTTCCCAGAGATAAGCTACTAGAAGTATCTCTGTAATAAAAACATCACAAATCTTTTTCACCAAGCAGACGACTGGTAAAAAAATATGAGGGAGGAAAAAACATTATGGAATTGTATAAGATGCATGAAATCACCACATTTTACTACATCAGAAAAAATTATTACAGCTCTTTTGACTTCTAATCAGCACAATGTTTAATTGAAATTGTGTGGGCTACTGATATCTCCATTTACCAGATCCAAGGGCAGCAGCAAGTTGGACTTTCTACAATGTACATTACCATTATTTCACTCCACAGAGAATAATCTCCATGGAGGGATGGAGAACAGAGTTTAATGACCTCTCATGTCCCACATATAGTTTCATAATATTCAGACTAGGACTTGGTATAGCATAGAATCATAGAATCAACCAGGTTGGAAGAGACCTCCAAGATCATCCAATCCAACTTATCACCCAGCCCTGTGCAACCAACTAGGCCATGGCACTAAGTGCCTCATCCAGGCTTTGCTACCATACCTCCAGGGATGGCGACTCCACCACCTCCCTGGGTAGCCCATTCCAATGCAAATCACTCTCTCTGACAACAACTTCCTCCTAACATCCATGTCACATGTAGTGAATTTAACTCAATTCTCTTGCTTTAAAAAAGCAATGCCAGCTTTGGCTCTCACTGCAAAACTCTAGCATTCATCCTAAGTATTCCCACACAGTATTTTGGTAATAAGGACAAAGATCCTCTAGGCAATAAAAGTAACACATGGCATTATCACCATGCTGGGATCAGCCTAGCAGACACAGGGAAAAACAAGTGACCTGTGTCAGCCCCTCTTTGTAATTTTCAGAAAGTCAACAAAACTGTGTGCCATAATATTTAAGAAAAATTACATTTGCTGAAGTTTAGTTCCATTGAAAGCTTCTTAGCATTTTTCTCTTTTAAAATGTAGAATTCTTTAAAAAATAACCAATCATCACAATGAAACGACAGTTTTGAACAGGTCAATACCTCCTTCTCCCTGTTTCACAGAACAGGGTTTTTTTCCTGACCATCCTTGTTTCCCAGTATTTCTTCGCCCTTTTGCCTGATGACTATGTCCAGTGCCATATCCATGCTGAACTTCAAGATTCTGCTGCCACCTCGTGACTTTATGGAAGGCAAGGCAAGGCATTTATACGACCTAATCCTGAGACCACTTGGCAGTTATAACAAGATTTCTAGTGCAGGGATTTACAGAATCAAAGCTATGTGCAAAGACACACATTTCAGGGAAATCCTGCTTTAATGGCATACTCAGAAGCTGTAAAAACTCTAACAGAGACAGACTGCATCCAGTTCTGGAGCTCCCATTACAAGAGGGATGTGGACATACTGAAGCATGCCCAGAGAAGGGCCACGAGGATGCTCAGAGGGCTAGAGCAGCTCTCCTATGAGGACGGACTGAAAGAGTCAGGGCTGTTCAGTCTGCAGAAGAGGAGGCTCCCAGGTGACCTTCTTGTGGCCTTCCAGGATCTGAAGGGGGCCTACAAAAATGCCATACTCTTTAGGCTATCAGGGAGTGACAGGACTGGGGGGAATGGAGTGAAGCTGGAGATGGGGAGATTAAGACTAGATGTGAGGAGGAAGTTGTTCAGGATGAGAGTGTTGAGAGCCTGGAATGGGTTGCCCAGGGAGGTAGTTGAAGCCCCGTCCCTGGGGGTGTTTAAGGCCAGGCTGGATGAGGCTGTGGGCAGCCTGACCTAGGGTAGGGTGTCCCTGCCCATGGCAGGAGGGCTGGAAATAGATGATCCTTATGGTCCCTTCCAACCCTGACTGATTCTATGATTCTATGATCTTTTGTCTATGGGTATCCCTGTGAGCTGTGTAAAGATGAAATGTATGTTAAAATGAGGGAACCTTGAAAAACAAACAACAAACCCAGACTTGAATTCATATTCTTCTCTTAATAAGAGAGAATTACTATCCTGGAAGAATGCAATACTAGCTGCTAGTGATTTAGGGAAAACTATTCTAAACTAAGCAGAAAATAAGAAGAAAAACAGAAGTTAGAAAAACAGAAATAAAGTCACAGAAGAACAGATACAGAATGAGCAAAGGCAGATTTCAGTAGGTCATCCCAAGTGACTGGCCTCCTGAGCCAAAGACTTTCTCAAGATCATAGTAACCTGTCTGTCAGTAAAAGAATCTAGTATAAAATTAATTTAACATAGGCAAAAGTATAAGAGCTAATGAGCTTGGCTCTATAAAAACTTATGCAGTTTCAAATGTTCTTGCATTAGTAAAGTTGTTCAGAAGCAGCAGACTTGTACAAGATGAAAAGTGTTATTTCTAGAGAACAAATGATCCAGCAGTGCAAAACAAGGAAACACTACTTTTCCAACACAGAATAATGTTCAGGTTTTTGTAGTATGAAACTCATAAACTGGCTAGCTAAGTCTTTATTTTAAGACAGCTTTCTGGAGATCTAGACACAGCACTGGAAACTGTTCCAGTGATAGGTACTAAACTGACACAAAGATATGACAACAATTTACAGCTGTTCTCCCAAAGGCAGAAGACAGCAAACTAGTTCATGGCAGAGTGAACCAATTAATTACATCTGCTGCCTATCTAATGTTGTAGAGATGAAGAGACAACTCAGATATGAGCAGAATTTGCTTATTGCAGAAAACACTTGAAGCCTTAGAACATGACCCAGTCTTTGACAACAGGGGGAACTTGACTCAAATTATACCTTCACCAGCTCTGTTCTTTGTCAAGAATGTACATTCATGGCACAAACCACATCTCTGCCTGTAAACTGGAAGCACACTGGGAAGCAGGTTCACAGAATGGAAGGGGCTGGAAGAGAGATTACCTCCCTGGAGATCTGAAGGTCTTCTAGTCCAATCCCACCTGCTAAAGGAAGTTCATCTAACATGAGTTTCATGGGAATACATCCAGGTTGGTTCTGAAAGCCTCCAGACAGGGAGATTCCACAGTCAGTCTGGGCAGCCTGTTCTAGTGCTCCATCACCCTCAAAGGAAATAATTTTCTCCTTAATTTCAAGTGAAACCTCCTGTGCTCTGGTTTGCACCTGTTGCACCTTGTCCTATCAACTGACCACCACTGAGAAGAGCTCAACCTCATCCTCACAACTTCCCTTTAGATATTTATATGCATTTATAAGATCCTCTCAGTCTCCTTTTTATTCCTGTCTGAACAGGTCTCTCCCTTCACTCAATTTTCCATACTGTCCAGGACTCTTAAATGGCACTTCTGTTGTGCTTTGCAAGGTCACTCAGCAATCTTGGGTGCATACGATCAGAGCACATGGATCACTGGGTGTCCAGTTTGTCTAGATAACCTCTAACTCTGGCCTCTTCTACTAAGAGAGAGTCTTTCTTCCTCCATACTTTCTGTCTTACCTCCAGGGAATGGGATTCTTGAGGGCTGGTCTTAGCAGTAAAGACTGAAGCAGAGAAGGCATCTAGGATTCTGTCACCTCGTTCAGCAGCAGGTCCATATTTTGCTTGGTGTTTCTTTTCCTACTGATATACTTAAAAAAGCCCTTTCTGTCATTGTTTACATCCTTTGCCAGATTTTACTCCAAGAGACTCAGTTTTCCTCACTGCCTCCCTGTATACTCTGGCAATGTTCTCATATTCCTTCCAAGTAGTTGGTCCTTTTTTCCACACATTGGAAAATTCCTTCTTCCATTTCAGTTCTTCCAGAAGCTCTTTGCTCATCCATGTAGGCCTCTCTTGTTGCAATCCTACTCCATTCTCGCATCATTCTTAACACCACTATCTCATGGTCACTGCAGCTAAGGCTGCCTCCAACCTTCACCCCTCACAACTCCAGACAGATATTCTTTGTTCATTAGCATGAGGTCCAGCAGCACATCTCTCCTCATAGGGTTAAAAAGTGATCATCAATGAACTGCAGGAACCTCCTTGACTGTACTGTGCCTCACTGCGTTGCTCTCCCAGCAAATACATGGTGGCTGAAGTCCCACATGATAACCAGGGCATGTGGGACTACTGCTGCAGGACAAGGCTACTTTAAGCTGTCTGTGGAAGGTCCTCATCAACTTACTCTCACGGATTGGGTGGCTTACAGTAAATACCCACTACCATGTCACTCGTATTCGGCTGTCCCTTACTTCTTACCTAGACACTTCCAACACATTCTTCTTCCCCTTCTAAGAATGGTGCCAGATGAAAAGGAGGAGGAGACGAAGGAGAATATCCACAAAAAGCAGTGGTACTCCCTGCTGTTGACCCTAAAGAGCAAAGGTCTAAGGGAGCTTAAGATCCAGAGACACTGTTCTGGTAAGCAGATCCAGTATTTGCATCAGACTAATGAAGTGAAGCCCCTCATGTGTGCATTGTTTCAGCACACATGAACAAGGTAGGATTAATTAATTTTATTTGAGGGAGACTAGGATTATTTGTCTTGGTAATGGTACACTACACCCAGGAATTATTATCTACTGGGCCAGACACAGATCTCAGGAGATAAAAAGATGCCTGTATGGAAAGCAGCTACAGCATATGCTGTATGGAGCTAGGAGACATAAAATATCACGCAGAAAACTCTCTTTAAAAAATTGCTCTCTAAGAGCCTGGTGCCATTCCAGATCCCCAAGAAAACACTATAGTTGCCTGTATGAGAATAGACAAAAACTTCATGCTGGCCCACAGTCAGAACAAGGCAGAGCCTAGATCTACTGAGGCACACCTCAACAAACTAAACAGAAATCACTAAATAAAATAATACAGAAGGAATCCCAGTGGCCAGGAATACATATAGTGAATATGTAAAAATGTCAGAAATGCATTTTTGTTTTGCTTCTGTCCATCACAGAAATATTGTGGTTATTTACTAAATCTATTAAAATTTCCTCCTTTGTTGTTTGCTGCAGGGTATGGCACGAGCCAGTGTTTCTCTGTTCTACGTAATCAGGTAATCTGAATGGGTCACTGCTTATTATGAACAAATTCTTCTAAGCTAGCAACATTCCACATGCAATAGAACACTGGAAGATGATGTTTCCATCTTTGATTAACTACACTTAAAGTCAATGTTTTTAGGTCTACTCCAGGTGGAGGTAGCATATGGTATCAATTGTATTGTGTGAATGTGGGACACATAGGAAGACTTCCAAAAGGAACAGGAGTATCAGGGAAAGATATAAAGAGAGATCAACAGGAATAAAGGAAGCAAGGTGGAAAAGGAAAAATGCAAGCAGTCTGTTTCTGTGGACAACAAATGAATTATTCAGAGGTAAGTAAGCATCAGTAGATATATACAAGGTAAAAGAGCAGACAATGGGAAATCAAGATCAAACAAAGACAAGCCCAAGAGGGAAGACTGTTTCCTGCACTTTATGTCTGAGAGACTAAGAAAATCAGTGTAGCAGCCATCAAATTCACTTACACACATACAAGAAAGTTCAATCAGAAACCATCTTGTCCTACCAGTGAGCAAGGCAGGATATCTAAAGATGGGTAAAATAAAAAAAACCCTCAAGTATTATAACCTATTATTATTATTATTATTATTATTATACATACAGAAACCTGTATATATATATACCTATATATATATATACACACAAGAAAAAACATGACTTTATCAGTATTATTTTATCTGCCTGTTTTTCAGTTACCTTTTCAACTCTGTTTGTTTTAATACAGATAAAGGCAGGCTGCATCACTCAGCATTTTCTTGTACTAAACTGCCACTGGTTAAAACACTTACCTTTTCATCTGGTAGCCATAAAACAAACAAATAAAAACCATATGTTAAATACAGGCAAGCCTCTCCTGCTTTAGCTCAGGATAAACCAGAGCACAAATACAGTAAATCAGTAATGCTATCACTAGTGCAAATATTTTCCCTGCAGAAAATGTTTACATTCATATGATGCCTCTCCCTACACTACTGAGATGAAATCATCTTTTAGTACACTTGTCTGTGGACAGAATCAAGTCTTCCCACCACTGACTGGCTAGGAGACTCATGCAGCTCACTTCTCTCCTGACATACATGAACCTGCACTTCTTGGGTCAGCCTTCAATTGCTTGAGGAAAAGGAGCCAAGTTAACATGAAAATTGAACAGAATGTCACTACAATTTTACAGTCATTCCATAGCTATTTTTCAGTTCTCAGAAGTCACTAGAAAAAGAAATTGTATTTTGTTTTTATATCAGTGTAATTTGACAGTAGGGAAAGGCAATATGAAAGAAAGCAAAATCAGTAAAACATTACTTTGCCATCACACAGAAGACAGGATTCTCCTGTTCCATTACCTAAGCCATTAAAGAATTTCTTCCCACTTGTAGAGAAGTCATACCTGAAGATGATGTTTCCTGCACGATCAGCCTTCCACGCTTTCACAAGAGCAAAGTCTCCTGTGATTGACTTCTCCAGAATGAAGTGACGGCCATCAAACTCTCGCACCTACAGAAAAAAGTACACTATGCAGGTTTCTTCAACAAGATCCCCCATGTAATATGGGTTTGAGTTTACATACTCTTAACATTCAGACTTCTTTTTGTACCAAAAGCTTTATCCAAAAAACTGTAGGTCAGCTGCATAATAACAGGGAAGCTCAGAAAGGCTGTAAACTCCAGTTTTGTCAGTGTTTCTGTTTAGTGAAACAGAATGAAAATCAGAGCTATAACCCTGTTGCTCCATCTAGTGGAATTAAACATACTTTTTTTTCTGCATGTCTGCAAGCTAACCAAAAACTGAAGAGGTAAAGCTGAAGAAGTTTGAGGCCCTGTACTCAAATCACATCATCTGACAGACTGAATTACATTTGATTTTCTTTACAGCAGTATTTGTAGTTATATTGTACCTCAAGCCAGAACATGTAACTGACAGACAGCATTTTAATCCTGTATGGAAAGGTTTCTTTTAACAATGGAGAAGGTGAGAGTGTACACAAATAATACTGGAGAGCTATTTGTAATTTCTGAGAGAAGGAGGAAATAAGACAAAAGTGCATCAGATGTCAGTTTTACAATACTATGAAAGGAAATTTGAGCTTTTATAAAATGACACTTTCATTAGAAATGGTTTTTGAGATTGGGTTTGATCAAATTTAGTTTGAAAAATGAGAGGCTGAGGGGAGTGTGGTGGAAGGTCCAAAGCATGCCTAGAACACATATCTATTACATGCCCTAAACGCTTGCCCAAATACCCACCCTGGGCCGCGCTTCCCACTTCTTCCCAGAAGAAGAAGGAAAGCAGACAAAGGCTTTGCCATCTCTCAGTCTATCACAGACTACATATCTGGGTTTTTTTTTCAGCTTGCTCTGTTTAAGATAAACACAGGTCAGGATCCTAGGCCTGTGCATCTGCCTTTTTTGGAGCAATAACTCAGGACTGGTTTCAGAGGTGGTTTTACCTGTTGCTATTGCTGAAACACGCTCGCCAAAATCCTTCAATCCCTAGAAACTGCTTGTTTGTTGCTGCTGCTTTTGGTTTGTTCGCTACCTGTTTGCCTTACTGGCACGTGTCCAGAGAAGGGTGACGAAGCTGGTGAAAGGCTTGGAACACAAACCCTATGAGGAGAGGCTGAGGGAGGTGGAAGTGTTTAGCCTGGAGAAGAGAAGACTCAGGGGTGACCTCATAGCTGTCTACAACTACCTGAAGGGAGGCTGTAGCCAGGTGGGGGTTGGTCTCTTCTCCCAGGCAACCAGCGACAGAACAAGGGGACACAGTCTCAAGTTGTGCTGGGGGAAGTATAGACTGGATATAAGGAGGAAGTTTTTCACACAGAGAGTGATTTGGCACTGGAATGGGCTGCTCAGGGAGGTGGTGGAGTCACTGTCCCTGGAAGTGTTCAAGAGAAGACTGGATGAGGCACTTAGTACCATGGTTTAGTTGACTGGCTAGGGCTGAGTGCTAGGTTGGCCTGGATGATGTTTGAGGTCTCTTCCAACCTGGTTGATTCTATGATCAATTCTATGATTCTCGGTGTGCCACCACACTTTGCATCGAGCATAAGTGGGGACTTGGCCTATGACAGGCAGCCTGACCCTGCCTCGTCAAGCCCAAATACAGGTAACAGCCCAGCAATGACCTAGCAATGAGTTTCGACCTTGGGACTTGCCTGCCCACTGCTCCAGCCCGCCGCGACAGCCCGAGGGCCACCTCCTTGCTGTACACAGAATCATAGAATCATAGATTCATAGAATCAACCAGGTTGGAAGAGACCTCCAAGATCATCCAGTCCAACCTAGCACCCAGCCCTCTCCAGTCAACTAGACCATGGCACTAAGTGCCTCATCCAGTCTTCTCCTGAACACTTCCAGGGATGGTGACTCCACCACCTCCCTGGGCAGCCCATTCCAATGCCAAATCACTCTCTCTGTGAAGAACTTCCTCCTAACATCCGGCCTAGACCTACCTCGGCACAACTTGAGACTGTGTCCCCTTGTTCTGTTGCTGGCTGCCTGGGAGAAGAGGCCAACCCCCACCTGGCTACAATGTCCCTTCAGGTAGTTGTAGACAGTAATAAGATCACCCCTGAGCCTCCTCGTCTCCAGGCTAAACACCCCCAGCTCCCTCAGCCTCTCCTCATAGGCTTTATGTTTCAGGCCCCTCACCAGCTTTGTTGCCCTTCTCTGGACACGTTCCAGCACCTCAACATCTCTCTTGAATTGAGGAGCCCAGAACTGGACACAGCACTCAAGGTGTGGCCTGACCAGTGCTGAGTACAGGGGCAGAATAACCTCCCTTGTCCTACTGGCCACACTGTTCCTGATGCAGCCCAGGATGCCATTGGCTCTCTTGGCCACCTGGGCACACTGCTGCCTCATCTTCAGCCTATCTATCAGTACCCCCAGGTCCCTTTCCTCCTGGCTGCTCTCCAGCCACTCAGTCCCCAGCCTATAGTGCTGCTTGGGGTTGTTGTGGCCAAAGTGCAGAACCCTGCACTTGGCCTTGTTCAATCTCATCCCATTGGCCTCTGCCCACCCATCCAGCCTGGCCAGGTCCCTCTGCAGGGCTCTCCTACCTTCCAACAGATCCACACCTGCTCCTAGCTTGGTGTCATCTGCAAACTTACTGATGCTGGACTCAATCCCCTCGTCCAGGTCATCAATAAAGATATTGAACAGGACTGGGCCCAGCACTGATCCTTGGGGAACACCACTAGTGACAGCTGCCAACTGGATGTGGCACCATTCACCACCACTCTCTGGGCTCTGCCATCCAGCCAGTTCTTGATCCAGCACAGAGTGAATCTGTCCAAACCATGAGCTGCCAGCTTGGCCAGGAGCTTCTTGTGGCAGATAGTGTCAAAGGCTTTGCTCAAGTCCAGGTAGACTACATCCACAGCCTTCCCCACATTCACCAGGTAGGGAACCTGATCATAAAAGGAGATCAGGTTGGTGAGACAGGACCTGCCCTTCCTAAACCCATGCTGGCTGGGCCTGATCCCTTGGCCATCCTGCAGGTGGTTTGTGATGGCACCCAAGATGACCTGTTCCATCACCTTGCTTGGCACTGAGGTCAGGCTCACAGGTCTGTAGTTTTCTGGCTCCTCCTTACGACCCTTCTTGTGAATGGGTATCACATTGGCAGCTTCCAGTCTTCAGGGACCTCTCCAGTGAGCCAGGACTGCTGATAAATGATGGAGAGTGGCTTGGCCAGCTCAGTTGCCAGCGATCTCAGCACCCTAGGGTGGATCCCATCTGGTCCCATGGACTTGTGAGGATCCAAATGACGCAGCAGGCCCCTTACTGCTTCCTCATGGATTAGAGGGGGACTGTACTGGTCCCTGACTGCAGCCACCACTTCAGGAGTCCAGCTGTCCTGGAGACAACCTGTCCCACTAGTGAAGATTGAGCAAAGAAGGTGTTAAGCACCTCTGCCTTTTCCTCATCCTTTGTCACTATGTTCCCCTCTCTATCTAACAAGGACTGGAGGTTGTCCTTGGCCCTTCTCTTGCCATTCATATATTTAAAGAAACACTTTTTGTTTTCCTTCACAGCCGTGGCCAGCCTGAGCTCCAAATGGGCTTTTGCCTAATTTTTCCTCTACCAGACCTAGCAACTTCCTTGAACTTCTCCTGGGACACCTCCCCTCTTTTCCAAAGGTCATACACTCTCTTTTTAATCTTTAATTCCTTCAGCAGCTCCCTGCCCATCCAGCCTGGCTGCCTCCCTCCTCAGCTCATCTTCTGGCTCAATGGCACAGCTGCTCCTGTGCCTTCAGGAGTTCTTTCTTGAAGCAGCTCCAACCTTCCTGGACCCCTTTGTTTCCAAGGGTTTTTTCCCAAGGAACTTTCTGAGTCAGTTCCTTAAATAGGCTGAAGTCTGCCCTTGGGCAGTCCAGTGTGGAGGTTCTGTTGATGCCCCTCCTGGTTTCTCCATGTGTTGAAAACTCTATAATTTCATGGTCACTGGACCCCAGGCAGCCTCCAACCACCACATCCCCTACCAGCCCCTCTCTATTTGTGAACAGCAGGTCAAGCAGGGCTGCCCCCCTGGTAGGCTCACGGAACAGCTGGGATAGGAAGTTGTCTTCCACACATTGCAGAAACCTTCTAGACTGCTTCTTCTCTGCAGTGTTGAAGTCCCAGCAGATGTCTGGTAGGTTAAAGTCGCCCACCAGAACAAGGGCAGGTGATCTGGAGGCAGCCTCCAGTTGCTTAGAGTAATAAATCAACCTCTTCTTCCTGGTTGGGTGGTCTGTAACAGACTCCAACCAGGATATCAGCCTTGTTGGCCTTCGCCTTAAGTCTCACCCATAATGACTCAACTTGATCATCTTTGATTTCTGCCCTCACGACGTCCAGAGCATTCCTAATATACAGAGCCACTCCCCCACCCTTTCTCCCTTGCCTGTCTCTCCTGAAGAGTCTGTAGCCATTGATCACAGCACTCCAATCATGTGAGCCATCCCACCACGTTTCAGTGATGGCGACAATATCATAGTTTTCCTCCAGCACCAGAGCTTCCAGCTCCTCTTGTTTGTGACCCATACTGTGTGCATTAGTGTACTGCACTTCAGCTGGGCTGCTGCTGTTACTCCTAGCTCTAGCCTACCATCCTCAATTCCCTTTGATTTATCTCTGGTGCTGTCATGTTTAACCCCCTCCCTCTTCCATTCCAGTTTAAAGCCCTCTCAACAAGCCCAGCCAGCTCATGTGCCAGGGTCCATCTCCCCTTCTGTGACAGTTGTATCCCATCTGCTGATTGCAGACCTGTGGCAAGATGAAGTTCCACAAGATCAAAGAATCCAAAGTTATGTTGGAGGCACCAACCTCTGAGCCACTTGTTCATCAAATATGCTTTCCTATTCTTCTCTGTATTCCAGCCTGTGACTAAGGGTATAGATGAAAAGATTACCTGTGTCCCTGTTCCCTCAACTGTTTTCCCCAGTGTCTTAAAGTCCCTTTTGATAGCTTTTAGCCCTCTGTTATTAATCTCATCATTCCCTGCCTGTATAACTAATAAGGGAGAGTAATCAGAGGGCTGCACTACAGTAGGCAGCCTCCGGGTAACATCCCTGAGCCGGGCTCCAGGGAGGCAGCAGAGCTCCCTGTGGAAGGGATCTGGCCAGCATATGGAGCCTTCTGTTCCCTGCAGAAGGGAGTCACCAATAACAATTACCCTCCTCTTTTTCTTCTGGGTACTTGTTCTGATCCGAGGGGGCAACTGATTTGTTTTAGTTGCCCTCCCAGCTGGTGATGCTTCTGCCTGCTCCAGGATCACCTCATCCTCAACCTCTAGTGCCCTATATCTGTTATGTAAGGGCAGCTGGGGATGTGAGGATGGCTGGAAGGGTTTTCCCTTGCCCCTTCTGGCAGGCACCTGCATCCATTCTCCTTGGCTGCTCTGTTCGTCTCCCTCTGGCAAGGGGGACTGCAGAGCATGGTGCTCTCTTTTACATTCCCTTTCAGCCTTCAGTCGTTCCACCTCTCCCTTGAGTTCAGCCACCAGGTTAAGCAGACAATCAATCTGCTCACACCTAATGCAGCCATTGCCTGTGTCGAGTGCCAGGCTCCAGCACTCCTCACATCCAGACGTCTGGACACCTGCACTCCTACAGGTGGGCTCTGTTTGGGTGCCCACAGTTTTACAAGTGTTGTACAGCTTGGACCTAGTTTGCACCATGTCTGGCTTTCCTGAAGGTCCGATGGGAGTTGTTTGGTGGTTTTGGGTTTGGTTTGGTTTTGGGTTTTTTTTTCCCTCCCCCGGCGTTGCGCTCGGCAGAGACCTCTGCCGCTCCTCGTTTAAATCTGCGCTGGGCTCGGCAGAGACCTCTGCTGCTCCTCGTTTAAATCTGCCGCTCGCCAGGCACCGCCCCCTGCCTCACCTTCCTGCGAGCACTTAGCGCCTGCCGCTCCCTACCCCCTTCTGGGCTCCTCGGGTCGAGAGAGTCTCAAAATGGAGGAGAAAAAAGGCTTCGAGAAAGCGCGTTTCAGCTGAGCTAGCCTCGGTCCTGCTCTCTCTTGCCAAACCAGAATTCTATGATTCTATGATTCTATGTATGGGAACAAACTGCCCAGGGCGCTGTGGAGTCTCCCTCTCTGAAGGGACCCTCCCGGATGCATTCCAGTGTGATCTGGTATAGGTGATCCTGTTCTAGCAGGGGGATTGGACTGTATGATGTTTCAAGGTCACTTCCATCCTCTAACATTTAGTTCCCCAAGAGACTGAGGAAAGTAAGAGAGACTTTCCTACAACATTCCAAGAAAAATGTTGTCAAATTACAGGCTACTAAAAAAACCCCATTCCTTCCATTGGTAAAAAAAAAATCATAATATTAGAAGCAAAATAAGGAGAAAAGAAGACTAAGCTAATGATCAGATAGTGAAAGCAGACATGTACAAAATACATAGATAACTGCTTTTATTCCAGCAGTGTTCTTGAGGCAGAATTTAATGCCATTCACGGCCTACAGCACTAGCCATTTCTTCAAGTGCAGTTACAGCACTGAGAAATCTCTTCCCTTCTCCAACTTCTACATCCAGTTTCAACGTGAAGCCCTCATTTCTCACTTAGAAATAGCACTCTGGGTTTTTTTTTATTTGTAATTTCAAATACTCAGACTAAATTGCATTTCAATTCTTGGAAAATGAATTTCCTAAAAGTTAATGTAAACTGAGCTTTTCTCTATTTTACAGGAATATGTCTTATATCTTCTAATGGTAAAATGCTGCAGGACTTGGGATGAGATTGAACAAGGCCAAGTGCAGGGTTCTGCACTTTGGCCACAACAACCCCAAGCAACACTATAGGCTGGGGACTGAGTGGCTGGAGAGCAGCCAGGAGGAAAGGGACCTGGGGGTACTGACAGATAGTAAGCTGAAGATGAGCCAGCAGTGTGCCCAGGTGGCCAAGAGAGCCAATGGCATCCTGGACTGGATCAGGAACAGTGTGGCCAGTAGGACAAGGGAGGTTATTCTTCCCCTGTACTCAGCACTGGTCAGGCCACACCTTGAGTCCTGTGTCTAGTTCTGGGCTCCTCAATTCAAGAAAGATGTTGAGGTGCTGGAACATGTCCAGAGAAGGGCAACAAAGCTGGTGAGGGGCCTGGAGCACAAATCCTATGAGGAGAGGTTGAGGGAGCTGGGCCTGTTTAGCCTGGAGAAGAGGAGGCTCAGGGGTGATCTTATTACTGTCTACAACTACCTGAAGGGGCATTGTAGCCAGGTGGGGGGTGGCCTCTTCTCCCAGGCAACCAGCAATAGAACAAGGGGACACAGTCTCAAGTTGTGCCAGGGTAGGTATAGGCTGGATATTAGGAGGAAGTTCTTCACAGAGAGAGTGATTTCCCATTGGAATGGGCTGCCCAGGGAGGTGGTGGAGGCACCGTCCCTGGGGGTCTTCAAGAAAAGACTGGATGAGGCACTTAGTGCCATGGTCTGGTTGATTGGATAGGGCTGGGTGATAGGTTGGATTGGATGATCTTGGAGGTCTCTTCCAACCTGCTTGATTCTATGATTCTATGATTCTATATCACAATATGTAAGGAGTACCTGTCCCACTAATAAGGGTTTTTTATTTTTCAGGTCATTATCATACACTGCAGGGGCCTGGTGCAAACTTTTGTTTGAATACACAGTGAACCTTGTCAGACAACTGTCAACTGAAGAGAAATTGAGGAAGCTGGGATTTCATATGAATGATTTCTTGATGCTAAGCCCCCTTAAGGCTGTAAAAAGTCTTCTAACACAAAACAGAGGACAGAAGTAATCAGTGGGAGGAAAACTTATGTGGCTGGTAGCACAGACATCCTGTTAATGCAATACACTGAAGTTAAACTTTTCCAGGAGGTGCTTAAACTACAGTTTAATTTGCAATACTTAAGAAATGCAGTTTTCAAAACAGAAGGCTTCCTAGTAACATACTGACACCTTACCTCTCTTGGCTGGCTGGCAATGGCAATTGTGCCATCTGTGTTGTATTTGATAGGTGCACCCCCTTCCTGCACCAGTGTCCCATAGCCAGTGCTAGTGTAAAATGCTGGGATTCCTGCTCCTCCTGCTCTAATACGTTCTGCAAGTGTGCCCTGTGGGAAGACATATTTAAGAAGTAGTCATGAGCAATTGTCATAAACAGCTTGAATGAACTTATTGTTAAATCCTGTCATTTGGAGCATTTCCTTCTGAATTGAAGAGTCCATATCATCTATTTCTTCCTCCCATATAAGCCCTCCTTTGAGGGACTGGTACTGTGTATGATTCACACAGTAACACAAGTTACTCAACAGCTCGCTGTCACACAATTCCATTTTAACTCCCAAGCCCCAACACTTTGCTGTGTTTCCTCTCCTTCAGCTTGTTTCCCAGTCCAAGAGTTCTTCTCTTTTCCACCTGGACATATATGCAAAAAGGTTTTTCGAAGAGTCCTACATATTTATGCTTCACTTTCCACCATCTTAAGAAAAACTTCATAACTCACTCCAAATTGAAAGAGCCATGCATAGCACATTGAGAAAGGAAGAGGGAGTCCAGTGATCTGGGTTGCTCATGCTGAGAATACTAAGAAGCTGACAGAACACTGTTTCTACTCTGACCACCCCATCTACATCCTGCTTTATGTCCAGCTGCACCACAGACATCAGCAGTGCAAATTCTTCATCAGCCTTAGGTATGGACATACAGCAAAAGATACATCTCCTGCTTTTCATTAGAGTCCTTTCTCAATTTTCTTCTTACTATTTTTTTTAAATCACAGCAAGGCTTTCAAGCCTGGTACACTGTCAGGGTCAATTACCTAGCATGAAAGCCTCCAGAACATAGGCTGCCTTTCCCCTGGTAATCCTGCATGAAATGCAATGATTTCTTAGAGGTGTGAAAAATGGCAGCAAGAGGCAGAGGTGAACCATGCAGTGATGCCAAATCCTGTGTTCCAAACAGCCTTAGCATTTCACATTGCTGTGTAATGAGGATGCCTAAGTCCCTGCTTTTGCCTGAAGTCATAACAAATTTGAGAAGCCTTTTCCAAAAGGCTACTTTATCTTGACACAAATATTTCAAATCCCTGCATCTCCTAGCAACTCCTCAATTCACCTTACTGTTTGCTGTTGCACACTGCAGACTCAGTATTAGCACAGTGAATCTGCATAGCTTGTCTGTCTTGTCCACCAAGTCAATTACTTGTCTGAGTTCTAGGTCTTCTAAATGAAAGCACTGAACATTACATAAGAACAGGGAAAAAACAAATCATGAGGTGATAGAAAGGTAAGATTTGTGGCTTTTTAAACATCTCTGACATGGAGCCTAAGATTCTTCTCCATAAAAACATAAGACTCCTGCTTTTCCCAGAGAATTAAATCAATAGCTGTTTAAAGCCCAAGGATTAAGTACCACCTTTGGAAATGCAGCACACAAACATCCTGCAAACCTTTAGAGCACTAATTTCACAAAACTAGATGTCAACAGAACATGACTGATACAATTTTAGGATCTCACTGCATTTGGGCTATTTCTGTAGCTTGGCAATGCTAACGCAGCTAAAATTGTGGTGCTAAAAGATAAAGGTTTAAATATTGTTTCATAATGCTGCACAAAGATCAATTTAGTTAAGATGAAACGTACAAGCTACTTCAAAATGAACTGAAATTTCCTAACTTGGTTCCTGCCCACTAGATGGCAGACCGTGTACAGGCAACAGCCCGAAAAAGCTGCTATCCACAGTGGCAACTCAGCAACTCCCTGAATATTTTGCCCTTATATGGGCCACAGTAGTGATTGCACTTCCCAGGTTTTTCTAGTGTCTGCGAGAAACTGTCCAAAACTCTAGCTCCATAGAACAAAATATACATATCTATCTATCCGTCTATCTCTACATATAACATAATGTAACAACTCATAATAGGAATTCAGACTATAACCAGTCTGCAGCATAGAACTCATGATCCCAAGATGGCAAAGTGCCATCTGTCTATACTGGGCAAAACACTGTATTGCAAAATAATTTTGTAAGAGCAAAATAATTTTGTAAGAGCACTTCATAAGAGGGAAGATTCAAACTAGATGTTAGGAAAGGATTCTTTCCAGTGAGGGTGGTGAGACACTACCACAGGTTGCCCAGAAAGGTTGCAGCTGCTCCCTCCCTGGAGGTGTTCAAGGCCAGGTTGGATGAGGCCTTGAGCAACCTGTTCTAGTGGGAGGTGTCCCTGCCTGTGGTGAAAGGGGTGGAACTGGATGATCTTTGAGGTCTCTTCCAACCTAAATCATTCTATTCTATGATTCCAATCAGTATTTTAGATGAGAATCGTTGAGTCTCCTAGAGACACTCCTTACCTGAGGTGTAAGCTCAACTTCAAGCTCGCCAGATAAATACTGGCGTTCAAATTCAGCGTTCTCTCCAACATACGACGAGACCATGCGTTTAATCTGCTTAGTCTGAAGCAGAAGACCAAGTCCAAAATTGTCAACACTGTGCAGAAAAAGCCAGATAATACTCAGCATTTATAACAGTTTTGTTGTATTCAAATCACTTGCTAAACTTAAGAATGTAGAAAAAAGTAATCTCTCCCCACTTTAGACAATATGAAATTTGAGACAAAAATCAAATTCCAGTGTTCAGACATCATCTCTTCAAAATCACTGATTATATCCAAAGCACAAACACTTCACATATGGCAGCTATAAATACCAGCTTTGGAACCAATGTTATTTTATGTTTATGCTGTTTCTAAAGCCAAACAATAAAATGCCACACATGGCACAGCCTACCTTTAAGTGAACAAATATTTACTTTTTTTGTTTAAAACTCTGATCCCCAGGAAAAAAAGACAAGTGATTGCTCAGCAGCTGAAGAAGAAAGGCACATTCACATGTATAGTGCTGTCTTGTAAGGTAAGATAGTATTTGTACTTAAATTTTCTTATTACAGCAAGTAAATCACTTCCTTATTAATAAATTGCCTACTCCAGCAAAAGAGAGCAATGCTTCAGTCAAGATTTTGTTTGTCATAACATCAGCTTAAACTGAATGTCAAAAATAGCATTCAATGTTTTTCTTGTGCCAGTTCTTCTAAATTCTGATATCCTAGAAATATTCTTCTCTATCAGCCTTTAGCATTTTTGTGATGTTTGTCACTCTACATTGTGGATTGATCAGGCAAGAACATATTTCAGGAGTTACTGTAAGAAAAGGACTCCATTAAAAAAAAAAAGCTATTTCAATTTGAAAAAGCAATGATAAGCTATAGAAAAGTAAATAAAGAGATAATGTGTTATAAAGGCATCTTTCTTTCACATTTCCCACATGCTATGCAGAATATTGTCAGCCTGGTACACTTGTTCCAAGGTCTTCTACATTTATGTTGGTTTCTGCAGCATAGAAGTGGAAAACTCAGACCCTCCACACGGGAAAGACACCATGATTTACAAGAAGTGATGCATATCCATGCAATGGCCTGAGATTTCAAGATAAGAAACACTGAAAAATATTAAAAGAATCTTTCAGGAAACCAAATCCAGTGCCCAGCATCCTGTAATGAGCATGCATATGTGCTTGCTGAAAACACTATTCCTGAAGAAAAGCTCCAAAAAGATTGCCTGTATTCCCTAACTCTAGTAATAGCCTTAATAACAGACAGCCCTTTCAAACATCAATCTCACTCTCTTGGTATTTTGAGACCAGTCTGTACCCAATACTGCTCCCTTCTCTAGTTACTATCAGAAATTAACTCTCTTTCCACAAATGACCAGATGTAATGCATCCATCTGCTTTCTCTCTATTTTCCCTCCTTATCATAGAATTGACTAGGTTGGAAGAGACTCTCAAGTTCATCCAGTCCAACCTAATACCCAGCCTTGTCTAATCAACTAGACCATGGCATTAAGTGCTTCATCCAGGCTTTTTCTGGACACCTCCAGGGATGGCAACTCACATCACCTCCCTGGGCAGCCCATTCTGAAATCATCAGTAAGTATATTCTCTAACCCTGGCTTTAGAAGCTATGCTGAAAAGGTTAAAAAAATAATATAAAAGAGACATGCAGGTCCTGTAATATAAGCCTATACTCCCCATACAAAAAATACTACTCTAAGAAAGGGAAGAAAACTCCTGAGTTAAACACCAAGATATGATCCTGAGTGAGCTGGAAGGCATATGTTTTTCTCAAAAAATCAGTGAAGATCAGAGAAAAGAAGCCACTGAGCCACAACCAGTCCTTACTTGTTCTATGTCAAGAGAGATGTTAACATAGTGGAATGTGTCCAGAGAAGGGTGACAAAGCTGGTGAAAGGCCTGGAACACAACCCTGTGAGAAGAGGCAGAAGGAGCTGGGAGTGTGCAGCCTGGAGGAGGCTCAAGGGTGACCTTATTACTGTCTACAACTACCTGAAGGGAGGCTGTAGCCAGATGAGGGTTGGTCTCTTCTCCCAGACAACCAGCAAGAGAACAAGGGGACATAGTCTCAAGTTGTGCCAGGGGGAAGTCTAGGCTGGATGTTAGGAGGAAGTTCTTCACAGAGAGAGTGACTGGCATTGGAATGGGCTGCCCAGGGAGGTGGTCGAGTTGTCATCCCTGAAAGTGTTGAAGCAAAGCCTGGAACAGGCACTTAGTGCCATGGTCTGGTTGATTGGACAGGGCTGTGTGCTAGGTTGGACTGGATAAGCTTGGAGGTCTCTTCCAACCTGGTTGATTCTATGGTTCTAAGATAAATATTGCACTATCCACTATCGATCAGGTGCAACCAGAATTCGGGTTTCTTGTTAAAATAACCCTTTTCTTTCCTACAAGCCCTACAGAACCTGATAAAGCAAAGAACAGAATTTTGTATTCTTACGCTGAAAAAAAGGAGACTAACACCCTACTCTGGCGAGAGATATAAGATGGATTTGAGATTTTTGAGTAAAAGGAGGCAATTAGACTTTCTTCTCTTTCTGCCTTTGTAAAGACATTCATAGGGTCTAAGAACACTGAAAGTAGTCAAGACAGCCAAGCTACTCTTACTGAGAGCACTGGAAACCAATGTTGAACTGCATCAATTAAAACATGCAGCTACAGGCTACATCTCTTAAAGATAAGTATTTTTCTGTACTCATTGTTAAAGGATTCTCCAGGACCTGGAGAATATTCCTGGCATATTTCACCAAGACCAGAAGTCAGTGGTAAAGATCAACATGAACATGTCAGATTAGGAGAATTAAAACATGTAGGAGAACTACAATATTTTGCAGCTACCTGATGTCCTTTCTACCTATCCTTTTTCCTCTTAATTTGGGGATTGGAAGTATGAGAGGATAACTACATCATCCCTGAATGCTACAGATTGAGAAAGAAAAGCATTTAGTAAGAATCCTGGGGCAAGGATAAGATAAAAACCATTTTCCTGCAATATGCTGTTGCTGCAAAAAAAGCCTATTTATGGTTGGTCCTGCTCCTGGAGAATGCGTTATGTACAGACATCAATCTAAAAACACCTCTGATACATGAGCAGTCTCTCTAAGCACTTGGCAGGTCTATGCACTGCACAACTATGCATGAAACTTGGTAACAGATGGACCTGTTCCAGAGTTAGAGATTTTCCTGGCAAAGGACTAGAGTGGGAGAGCGAAACAATTTTATTATTCTCCATACTTAAAGGAGACTTCACCTCATCTCTTTTTCTTCGTAACATCAGCTTTTCAGACTTCAAAAGGATGTGTTCCATGCTACATGCAACTACATCTTCAGTAGGTCCACACTTGGCTAGAGAAGTCTACATATGTCGCTCAAGTAAAAGGAATGCATCAGTCACTACCTATTTGGCATCGTGTAGTAACATAGCTACAGGTTTTCAAGCTCACAGGAGTGTCTGACTGTAGCAACGGCTTTTGGCCACTCCTCCCAGTTTTTTATCATCTGCAAACCTGCTGAGAGTACACTCTCTTCCTTCATACAGGTCACTGATGAGTGCTGAACAAGGCTGGACCCAGTACTGACCCCTGGGGACCACCACTAGCCACAGGCTTCCAACTATACCCTGCACCACTGATCACAACTCTGTGCTCTGTTATTCATCCATCTCTCAATCCACCTCACTATCCATACTTTTAACCCACACTTCCTAAGCTTCCCTATGACTATATTATAGAAGACAGTGTCAAAATCTGATGATTGATAATCATCAAAGTGATAACTCATTTATTCTCTTTTTCAGACCACCACTTCCAGCAGGGTACATAGAATGAGGGTAAAGCAAGGAATAGGAGTCAACTAACAGATACAAAAGAGAGCTCATAGGAAGGTGAATTCGTCAGAAACAGTGTTTATGTGCTCTCCTGATTCTTGAGACACTGTCTTCAGTTGCCTTTTTTCTTTCCCTTTTCTTACAACACTTTCTCATCTGTCCTAATGAGAATTGCTTAATAGAAAGAAAAGAAAGGTAGAAGCTCTCTGAGCTGAGAAAAGAGGAGGAAGCGAGATATGCGGGTGCTGCCAAAACAGTTCTGGACCAGAAAAGGAAGAGGTAGAGGAGAGAAAGGGGCATCGGATCACAGATCCAAAAAAACACAGAAATTGTCTTGCCACCCCTTTTCACCCCATATCAAAGGACAATGGAAACAGTGCACTGAATCACTCTTCAGCTTAGCACTCTGGGACTTCCTCTGCTTTGAGGAGAGAAAGGATAAAGAAAATACAGGAGCTCATGTTTCTGGGAATCACACAGCCCTGCGTAACTGAACCTCAAACTCCCTCTGCTGCTTCTCTGAAGCGTCTGCACTACACTCCTTGCCTCACTACTAAAGCCTTCTTATGGGAAGTCTATTGTCTCTGCTAACTTCATCTCCACTCAAATCTCACAGCAAAACAGAATTCTTCCTCTCCCGTCTTCCTCCAAAAACAGTGTTTCACTCTTACAAGAGAGAGGTGTGGGTATATAGGCCAAGTCCATCAAAAGGTTGCAAAGTCAGTTTTTGAAGAGGACAAGTACTGTACTTTGTGTGGTTGCATCAGCAGTGAAGTCTTCTCTTTCCATTCTGCTATGAAAAAGCATGTTGTGCTTTTTATTACAATTCTATTCAGAAATTTCAAAATGTACTGTATCTTTCCTTCACAGTGAAGTTATAAAGTATAATCTGGTAAATACTTGAATTTCTACCACGGATGCATGATATTGCAAGAGTCTCCTGGCTGAAACCTAGGTTTAACTTCTATTGTCACTTTGCTAAAAACAAGTTGACACAGGTCCTCGATCATACTGAGTTATACACCTGTGTTGTACTTGTTTCTAATCACAACCACAACGTGACCTGCACAGCTAACAGTTCCATGCAGTGCAGTATTTTGTACAGTTTGCCCTGACAAAATCCTAAATAACCTCCACACTAAAATTAGCAAGATCACCTGGTCTGATTTTCCAGGGATTTGCAGTTCACGCAGTGTCACCAATTTACCAAGTGTAATGAAGCATCTGATTAGATTCTTTACAAAGGATGAAGATCATGAATAAAATAAAGTAAACTGCTTCAAGCATTCAACACTGAAAATACATACCTTGCATCATAATTTTGGAAAGTTCACATGTGCAGGATTTTACCTATCTCCATGCACTTCAACATAAAGATAAGAGTTACTACTGACAATCTGTTTCACTTCTGAAAGTGTATTTAACTTGGAATATTTAAATATTTTCTTATGCATATATAAAAATGACACACATAGTGTAGGATAATCTGAGCATCACCTTAATCATACCTTTGTGGACAGACAAGCTGTTTTATCAGGTCTTCATAAACTTTTAAAGTATCACAACCTCACAGTATCACAGTATCACCAAGGTTGGAAGAGACCTCATAGATCATCAAGTCCAACCCTTCACCACAGAGCTCAAGGCTACACCATGGCACCAAGTGCCACGTCCAATCTTGCCTTGAACAGCCCCAGGGACGGCGACTCCACCACCTCCCCGGGCAGCCCATTCCAGTGTCCAATGACTCTCTCAGTGAAGAACTTTCTCCTCACCTCCAGCCTAATTTTCCCCTGGCATAGCCTGAGGCTGTGTCCTCTTGTTCTGGTGCTGGCCACCTGAGAGAAGACAGCAACCTCCCCCTGGCTACAACCTCCCCTCAGGTAGTTGTAGACAGCAATAAGGTCTCCCCTGAGCCTCCTCTTCTCCAGGCTAACCAATCCCAGCTCCCTCAGCCTCTCCTCGTAGGGCTGTGCTCAAGGTCTCTCACCAGCCTCGTCGCCCTTCTCTGGAAAGCTATCTTTTAGCTCTCTAAACCAAGGAACTCTCAAACTTAGGCCATTAAAAACCACCTGACACCTTATCCTATGTGAAAAAACTTACCAACTTCCTCTGAATTTTAAAAGCAAGTTCCACCTGACAGTGTTTCTACAGATGTCTATGTATAAAACTAATAAACACATAGAAGTATATGTAACATATAATACATACATAAAATATAGATATAGATACAGAGACATGGATAGATATATAGAGATAGAGATAGATACATATAAATAATGAAGTAGTAAGGATGGAATCAAGCTCTAAGAGCTACATATGCAAGAACAGAGAGTCTGTCAAAGATAGCAGACATTTTAACAGAAACACAAAAGTCTAAGCAATGACTGAAAACTGAAATAATCTTACAGTTAACAGATATAAAATTTCTTAATCCTGCTTTAATTCAAAATACATCATTTCTAAGAACATAGAAAAACTTTTTCTATAGAACACAGAGGAGTCTTTTTTTGCTTTCATGTGTTAGGTTCATTAAGTTTGCCATTGCATCTGATGCTATGTGGTAGTGGTGCCTTTCCTGAAAATTTGGCAACTCCAAATGGCTCATTAGGAAAACTGCATTATATTCGACAGAATTGAGTAACAGTACATTCAGGCATCGTGACCAACAGTTCAAACGTTTATCTTAAAGCTACTTTCTCCTTTCTAATGTGTAACCTTGTAACATAATTTCTTCAGTAAGAGCACAGAGACTAAACATTGAAAAAACTTGGTGATAACACTTCAAGCATGAGACAGTCTGGACCTGTGATAATCTCACAGCACGCTGTCAATCTCTTTTTAGACGATTACCAAAGTGATTAGTAATTAACTATAGACTTCCTTCTTTCTACTGTAAGTGAAACCACACTTCTCAACACTATTGTATTAAAAAATACTGTATAATTTAAGTCACCAAAGCAGGCAAAGCCCAGAGAGAGGAAGTTCATTTGATACATCAGTCAGATCACATATGCAACTTCTAAAAGTAATGGACTTCTTTTTAAGTGCCGTCAGCCTACTGGGGTGGTAAAGACAGAATGAAAGCACTGATGTCAGAATCTGATTATAACCAAAATTATTTAACCATTTCATTAAGCAAAACTAATTAAAAATAATCATTAGGTGACAATTTCTTTATTTTTAAATATTTGGCTATATTGACAAGAACATATTTCTTGTTGTGACACAGATCCTGAAAAAATAGGTCTGATTACTTGCATTAGGGAAGTCTTAGCACAAATTGACCTAAAAGGTCCACATTCACTGTAACTTGAAATCAGCATGCAACAAGGTACTATGAAGCCACAGTCAGATGAAAAAACAGCAATGCCAAAGAAGGTATTGCATGCTAACCACAACTATGTTGGGAAATTGCTGAATCAAGTTTATAGTAAGGACCTACCGACACATGTAGAGCAAACCAGGTATTTATTTACTTTATTACTTAAACAATAATGTGGCAAAAGTTTAATAAAACAGAGTGCAGAACCTTACTGAGACAGAGTCCTCTAAATTTAATGGGCTTATTATAACATAGTGTACAGGACGTATTCAAAATATAAATG
This sequence comes from Pogoniulus pusillus, assembly GCF_015220805.1. Lineage (NCBI taxonomy): Eukaryota > Metazoa > Chordata > Aves > Piciformes > Lybiidae > Pogoniulus > Pogoniulus pusillus. The sequence continues at coordinate 6,083,675 of NC_087309.1, read as the reverse complement.
CAGGCAAAATGAGTGAGTTACAAGGAAAGGTCTGAGACACTGTATTCTAGAGGTACACCCACCTACCATGTTATCTTCCACTATCTCCCCAGTTCACAAGCTCCAGTTTCCCCCACAGCAAGTTATGTAAATTCCATAGATAGTGAGTATTTGTACTGCTTCCCTTTCAAACACCTTGCCATGTTTGGCTTAGCAAAATAGTAACTACCCTTAAAGTTGCCTTTTCACGAGCTAACATACAGCATAGGAACCAGAAAAACATACAGCATCGGATAGTGACTTCAGAAGCATAACAAGGGTGCCAAGAGCAGCCCATACACTACTGTACAAACTGTCCTTGGCAAGCCTTTCAAAGGATAAAACAAGGGCTTCACCTGCCAGTAACTACATGATCTGAACAAGAATTTGCAGAATTCTCCTCCTTAGTACACTGCAGTACAGAAGAGCAAGGTGTGAACTTATGAACATCCAACACCTTTGAAGTTGTTTACAAACATTTTCAATCATTTATAGACTTTGAAGAACATTCATTCCAGATAAAATAAAGTTAGTAAGTTCTTTTCTTCCCAATTACTCTGTTCCCCTAGGTGTAGTACTGTCTCCGCTGCCATTTAGTTATTAGCAGATAACTCTGTTGCACATTTTGCAATTCATACATACTGAAAAATGTGACCTAAGATGTGACATGGGTGGAAAGATGAGGCATACGAAGTTTCATGGAAACATGAGCAGGAATTTTTTCCCTGTGAGGGTGACAGAACACTGGAACAGGCTATCCAGGGGACTTGTGGAGTCTCCCTCTCTGGAAATATTCCAAACCTACTTGGATGTGTTCCTGTGTGATCTGGTATAGGTGATCCTGCTCTGGCAGGTAAGGTGGACTGGATGAGCTTTTGAGGTTCCTTCCAGCCCCTGACATTTTGTGATTCTGTGACTCTGTGATCCCTATAGTATGCTCTGCTCTGCCAAACAAGTTGTCTGCCTATGTACTTGGTTGCCTCCCTATTCCAGTTAGAAGTTGCCTGCGAACCCCACTACAGGATTAGAAAACTTAATCATAATCAATTATGTCCTGTTTGCTGGAAGAGCTGGGGAAGCTGCAGCCATGATGACTGAAGAAAACACAACAGCACAACAGCACCAAAGCAAAACACACTGAATCCTAAGGCATCTTGGAAAGTGGCAAATTATTCAACCCACAAACTACATGACATCTTGTAATTACAAGAACATCTCACCCTTGGAGTACTACTGCTGCAGGTATATGAATGCTGTGCTACCTCAGTTTTATTATTGCAGTATTTGATAATATCACTACACTTTTTTGACATGGCATTAGAAGATTCTTAAATGATTATCAATTGCTGTAATGAGGACTCCAACTTGAATAATGATGACATCTGTGCTTTAATCTGGTTGCCAAACTCTGATGAACTATAGAAGGCTAAGTTGATACAATAGTCATATGAAAAATAAGGACGTTAGGTAAGACAGTATTTTATAATTAATTTAATTTCAAAATAAATTACACTGTTCAATATGAGAGCAAAAGCAGGATTTTTACAAACTAGACTTTATAAAAAGCCTGGGTGCCCTTTGGTATTTTCAAATCATCACACTGTACTGTGAGAGGCTTACCTGATGTCTGTAAATATTAATGGAACACTAGTTTAAAGAAAAAGGGAATTTTGCTTCCTCAACAGCCAACTAAACAATTTACAACAATTACTCCAGCCTCAAAGTTCAAAGACTTTTCAGAAAGTCAAAGTCAGCATTATTTCAAGTAAAATTAATGGTAACCTGTAACATCACCAACCAAATGCACAATATAATACAAAATGTCATCTTCTTCGTTCTATTCAGCAACACCTTTCTTCCCCTTTTTCCTCACATTTAAATCCTCACTTTCCTCTAAGGAGTATCTAGGCATTTGTGTTTACACCTCTACTTGTAGTGACAGTTCTTTCCACTAACAATGATTTCTACCTTTTTCCTGTCTTCTTTTTGTCATCCAGCAGAAACTGTTTCCCAGAAGAGTTTTACTGTATATGTGTCAAATATCAATACAAATCACACCTGTTATCCTATGAATGCAATGTCAAGCAGGGAGCATTGAAAAAGCTTGAGATCAACAGATCATAAACTTCTGCCTTGGAAGCATGGAAAATGAGTAGATACAAATAGATATACACATATATATATGTGTGTGTGTATACATATATATGTATATACACACATATATACACAGAGAGAGAGAGAGATAATAAATATGTGGGGTTTGAACGGTATCCTGGTTTTAACTTATGTGAAATACAATCAAGTTAAAATCAAAACAGGCAAAGTACATGGAAGATGCAATGATGCAGCTTGAAAATAGCACAAAGCATTATTAGATAAATCCCACCTAATTCACTTCTTTGGCAAGGCTGCAGGAACTGAAGGAGCAAGGTTTGTCACCTATTTTCATTTTGTACCAAGAATGACATTCATTATACCCAAACAACCTTTCTGGCTCACATAAACTTGTCTCCCTTTTATTGTCACATAGGTACAGAAGCGAGTGTCTTCCCAGTGACACTTTTTTCCCTTACAACTCTTGTTCTGCAATTGGTTAAAGGCTGAACTGCTACAGAACTTACACAGGACAGATGGGAGACTTCCAGCATAGGGACTTCTAAGTGCAAGCATAAATGAAGTTCCATGAAAATAATATAAAAACCTCACTATTACATCACAGTATGCTACAGTAAGAAGTTCACCAAAAATGAAGTAAACACACATACTAGCATTTGCTGAAAGTAAGCTATATTATTTAAAAAAAAAAATCAAAGCCTTACAGGAAGAAGGCTTACAATCTTCCTTACCAGTATGTTAAGTATTATGTTAAGTATGTAATCCCAGTACCTCCGTCTATCAGAAGACTCTTATTTCACAAGGCAATAGATTTTAGGATGACCTCCCTAATCAAAGTAAATTTGCTAAAGAAACTGCAAAGCCACTAGGACTTACTAGTCTTCTGATAATCTTTAAATCTACAATGAACTCAATTACACTAAAAATTATTATGTTGCCAAGGGTGACATTTAATAAGATAAGTCACTGAACCAAAGTTAGGGACACCTGCAGATGCTAGTCATCCAACAACACTACAAGGAACAGAATATTAATCTTATCGACCAGGCTGATTTCAAACAAGGGTTATTATAGTCTGCATATCAATGTTTCTACTTCATTTCTATTTTATCAATGCACATCAATAGAAGTGACTGTTCATATATATACATCTATATATGAACATCATTAGCTATCGCAGAGTCTACTCCAGTGACCAGCCCATGTGTATCAGCCCTAATGACAAGCTGAGAAACTACAAGTAAAGATATAAACCATCACAATACCACATGAATTTCTTAGCAGGAAAACACTAAAAAAAATTTAAAAAAAGAAATTCAAATACTTTTTAAAGAAGCTCTCTGTTCTTTCATTACAAATACTCTCCACTGTTCTGTTGTTTGTGGTTTGTTTTTTTTTTTTAAGTAACAAATTCACAATAAGATCAGACTGTGCTTAAAAATGCAAATCCTTATTTAGAACTTCAAACAAACAAACACTGATATTTACAGCATCTAAGTCAGAATTTGCAGTTACAATTAACCAGTTAAAAATATATAAATATACAAAATTGCAACTGCCTCTAAGAGTGACAACTTCTTCCTGACAAAGCTGAGTATTCACGCAGTACTATACCTTCTGGGCTCATTCCAAAACTAACACATTCAAAGAAAGCTGTGTGGTTCACATGAAAATTCTTATGATGAAAAGTAAGATTTTTTTTCCAGCATTAGCTTTTTAGCATGAATAGAGTATTTAAACCATTCTTAGTAGACAAGAGAGATATGAATACCTACCCTGCATTATTACTGACTGCTGTTATTCCCTTTACTCCAGTCTTTAGTAACCCCCCAATGAGGTTCTCAGGGATCCCACACAATCCAAACCCTGTGCAAAACAGAAGAAAATTGAGCATGTAACAAGTGTTTGAAACAGATTAATCAGAAAATAGAGAATGTGCATTGCTTACTTAATTTTTTGAGTAAAACAGGCTCCTTAGTTGACTAAATAAACCAACATTTCTGGAAATAGTTGCACCCCAGCACTGGAATCTCCCAGTTACAAGCTGCTTCCCAGTTTGGATGAAAACCATCTAACCATCAGAGATCTACTATCACACAAATGACCACTGGAGAAGGACGGCAGGACCTCAGCTCTCCTGATGCGTGTCCTAACCACTGCACTCATTATTCTTCCTTCTCCTTCTACCAAGTTAACCTTCAGTTCTTTGCTGTACATAACAATGCCAAACAGGAGAAGAAAGGGGTTGTCTCAAACAGCTTAGCCTATAATTAGGTGATGAAAATCTGGGAAACTTAATACCCTCAGGAAGAAGAGCAACTGGAAGCACAGTAACCCAGATCTCCACCCACACTGAGATGCCTCCCACTCTCACCTATTTTGCAAGAACCCAGTATGTCTAAAACAGAACACCATGCCACATCTGAGGCTGCCTGAGTTTCAGGCCAGACTCACACTACAGTTACTACCACATCCTTCCCAGCTTCTTATCTTCAGATACTCTTGTGTTACAACAACAACAAAATTACAATAATTCTTCCTAGAACACATTTTGCCCTACTACACATCTCAAATGAGCTTTCCCATGTTTTACACCATTACATCACTTACAATCCACTAAACAGAGACACTGCCCTTCTTTCAGTAGACTGACCAGCACCAAAGTGTGGAAATCATACAGAATATTCAAAAGCTCAAAGTTGCAGTGAAATTCAGCATGATAAAACTTCTTGGCTCACCTGGAAATGCTATGCATAGCCATTCAGTGTAATGTAGGTAAATATTACCTTCTCTTTCTACAGCCAAAACCAGGATATGTAATTTGCTCAAAATCACAGAGACCCAGTGGCTAGGCAGACACAGAGTATGAATAACCAACCAAAATTTAATCTACCATCTGAAATAATAATGCTAATTCTGCATTAAAACTAGCACAAGTAAAGTCTAATGCTTCATTTCTGGGGGAAGAAAAATATTTACATATATGATAATTATTTTCCCCTCTCTCCTCTAAAAAAGCCAAAAATTATTTTCTCACTGAAAGTGTCTTCCACTTATTAAGAGAACAGGAAATCACTCATTTAAATACCCATACAAGCTGGGTCGATTCTCAAAGTAGTTAGAAGAAACACAGTGAAATAATTAAAGGCATCTCATTAGCAGAACATGTGACTGCAACCATAAAGAACTTAAGTATTTACCACCAACAAGTATAGTTGCCCCATTAGGTATATCTTTTACAGCTTCGACAGGATCAGTATAAAACTTGGTGTTGCGATGACAGCTGGTAGAAAAATAGCATCCAGAAATCTGTAAAAATATTAAAGGGAACAAGTGAATTAATAAAAAGCATTACACAGTAGTTTTATGATGATGACCATTTTTCTGGCTCCATAAGTGGAAAAGTATTTTTAAAAAATATATTGCTACTGTAAACACTAAACATTGAAGGGGAGGGGGAAAGAGATGGGTTCAGGTCTCCAAAACAAGGGTTTTATTGCCCTATTGTTTCACTATACCACACATTACTCAGGTTTTATGACATGCAATGAGTAATATGACAGTTTTAGGCTTAACATGAGCTGCATCGATTTGACAATATCCAAACAGATTTCATATTCCTGAATTCCATCCTAAACTGCTGACAAATTGTGTCTTACTGTGAACAGATTCACAAACGCAATTCCTCAGCAGGTGTTAGAGCAACCCAAACACTGCTTTAACCTATTATTGATACTATTTGCTTCAAAGACATCCAGACTGTCTGAGTTTGAATTAGAATATAACCAATTATGTTTAGTTATTTTACTTTTCAGCTCAGACTCTTGTAAATAACTGCACTTTTGGAGTTAATGCCTATGTATCCAGACATTGTTTGTTTCTAGAAGTGATAACTCCTGATATTTATAGTTACTACTAAGGATTGGTATGCAGCAAGGTTCTTGCTTAAACTTCCAAGGTCACTGCTAAACCTTGTGTGCCATGCAGGGGTGGGCAGAAAGTAAAAGAGCACCCTTTGGGGAGGAATGGACATGACAAGTGAACCTAAGCTGATTAACAATGTTTTCTGTTTAATACATGCGTTATATTCAGTATAAAGCTAATGGATCACATGAGCCAAGCTCTTTTCTTCAATGGCCAGTGTCCGAGGAGGACTTCATCCATTCTGCCTTTGATCTCAATCCATGTGCTCCTGAACCCAATTCAAGAATACAGATCCTGAATCCTAATTCCATCTGCTGCAGAGTCCAATCTGGGCCTTCTCCAGTACCTACCCAGAGCACCAGTAGTGACAGTGACATAACTGCCATCAGGCGTGGGGGTACTGAGGGAGGTGTAGGTGGTGTGTTAAAGACTGATTTTACATTTATTTGTATATATCTCATTTTACTATTTTCATTCCAGCTCTTTCGGTCTTCCAGTCTGTAAGCCTCTGTCAAGGAAGGCCAAAATAGGCCAAATTAGGCCTAAACAGGTTCTGGCTTGCCCAGACATGTTTCCCTGTTCCTCCTCTCTCTTGTTATTGGAAGAAGCAAGGGCGGAAAAGGAAGACAAAAGGCTTGGTGCCTCCATGTCCCTTCCAACTTGTAAACAGGGTACCTCATGTGTTTATACACCTGTTTGTGTTCTGCCCTAAAAGGGTAAAAGTAAGCCCTGACTTTATCTAATATGGTCAAGTTTGGATAACTGCTATTCTGATTGACTGATCTGTGGCCAAAGAGCCATTAGTCTCGGAACTCATTGATAAAAAGAGATGAGCAGGTAAAGACAATGTTCTTTGCCTTATTGTGCTTCTGCCTTTGCTCTGCCTTATTGTGCTCTGCCTCACCATGCTTCTGCCTCGTTGCTCTCTGCCACTGCATCCTATCATGCTCTGCTATATTTTGCCTGCTGCATAATAACAAGCCCTGATACTTTAGGTTAGTCTACCTGGAAACTTGCCATGTCTCAAGCTTGTGTGAAGGCATGGAGTGCCTTCACACGATACTCAGCTATCATGACACTGTGTCCATCTGCACATCTGCAAGACATCCTGCCTGCCCCTCTGCAAACCTCCATGCCAAGACTGCATACCTGCAAGTCTTCTGCCAAGTCTGGAGTCACAGGATCACAGAATGTTAGGGGTTGAAAGGGACCCAAAGAGATAATCTAGTCCAACCCCCCTGCCAAAGCTGGACCACACAATTTAGCTCAGGTCACACAGAAACACATCCAGACAGGCTTTGAAAGTCTCCAGGGAGGAGACTCCACAGCCTCTCTGGGGAGCCTGTTCCAGCACTCTCTGACCCTTACAGTAAATAAGTTCTTCTTCTGTTGAGGTGGAACCCACTGTGCTGCAGCTTACAACTCTCTGAGCTCTGTCCTTCAGTCAGTTCTCAACCCAGCTCACTGTCCACTTACTTGACCACACTGCCTAAGCCTCCCTATGAGGATGTTATGTGAGATAGTGTGTAAATCATTGATGAAGTCAAGGTAGGCAACACCCAGTGCCAGCCCTACATCTACCCAGTTGGTCACTGGTGTGGCCACTACAATCCCTACAATCCCTACAATTTCCATTAAATCCCTAGAAACTCTCCTTTTCTCCTCTATGCAAAGGCAAGGTTGTTGTCCAAAAAGGAACCAGCATCAGGACAGAGACTGTCTCTCTCCCAGCACCCTGTTAGAACCTGGGAAGATCAACAACTACCAAGATACTGACAGAACTTCAAGTGTTTGGGTACTGTCTGGAAAATGTAGTTAGCCCTGGGAATCCAGAGATACAGCTTTTGTGAGTAAATATTCAATAGCCTTTTTGCAAAATTCTGCAAGACTTTGTAAGAAATTCTCTAAGTGAATCTAAGTGTCTTCTGCCTTAAGCAGAAAGGAGTTTCTCAAGCTCCTCTAGAGGGCAGGCAGTATAATCGACCGCAAGAACCTCTTTCCAATTCCAATGGTTTAATGTTTGTTATATTGTTGCTAGTTATTTCTTAAGTGTTCTAGATTCTGCCTTTTCATTTGTGTAATGTTTTCATGACCATTGCAAAGAACTTATTATTAAAACTGATGGCCTGTGGCAAGAGTCTTGAATATCAAAATTAATAAGCTTGTACCACATTACCTGCCATTACAGCCTTTCACCCTTATATCCTTTCTCTTCCCCTTTGGGAAGAGGGAGAGGTTAATAGACAGTGTCTGTCACCCATGTAGTGGCTGGCCCAGCCCTAACTCTTGACACAGACACTAAACGTAACCAAAAATTGCTAATGCAGAGATCCAACACTATCACAATATCTGACTAGAGGACAAGGCACAACAGGAAGTAGAGGGTTGTGCTGGCAATGCAATAGGCAGTAACTCCTTTGACCAGGGTGAATCTTCCAGTAGCTTCCCAATGCAATCTTAGAACTCCATACTGTTGATGAATGGCCCAGAATATGGGAGACTCCAATAAAATGACAAATGTGGGAGGGCAAGAGGGAAAACAGTATAAATCCCACGCTCAAAACTACACTTCACACTGACATTCCAAAGCTTTGATGAGCTAAAGAAAAAAAAATCACCATGTGGGTCATCAGGGAGAGGACAGGTAGGAAAGACTGCAAAGGCTTACTCATGCTCGATTATACCACGACTACTGCTTTCAGAAACATGTTTTCATAACAGTGGTATGGCTGCAAAGAGTGCGTCTTCTGGTAGCATTTGGCAGGCATGCAAAAAAATTAGTGTTAAGTGCTGGCAGCCTCTGGAGTCTCAGTACAACAGAACTGCATGCAGGCATGAGGGCCAGGGCTGGAGGAAGGCCAGGTCACTGCTGTGTCCCTGTACCCACTTAAAATAAGATTACATGGTACCTTGTCCACTATCTTCCCAGAGGTCTGTTAACAGCAGGGAATCGAACAACATGTATTACATATTTGTGCACCCCCTGGCTGGATGTCTCTGATGAAGCTATCTGCCCTCCTAATATCAAATGTGCTTTCCAATCCTCTTCCCACCTATTTTGCTCTTTGAGAGCCACAGACTTTATAGAACACCAGATGTCAAGAATAACTCATGCTCCCCTTGTACACCAAGACTGCAAGCTATGACTTTAGGAGCCAGCTGTAATTCTGGCAGCCCAGGTTTAAGAGCGAAATAACATGGGGACAGATGAGCTTCTAGAATTATCAACAAAAAGGAAGCAAACATTATAGAAGAGTGAAACATAATTTAGCAAAACAAAGGTTGAAACCATAAGATACTATTATCTGTCCATAAAGACATCAGGAAGAACAAACATGGGCATAAAGAGGTCAGATAAGCTGTTTAAAATAAAACAAGCCAAGGAAACCATTACGGAAGAATGAGACAAAAATTAACATGCAGGCTCTATTGGTAAGGTCTGAGAGAAGCTTCTCTTAGGAAGTGGGCTGAACTCCACGCATCTGTGAATACCAATACATGGTGGAGCACTCAAGGAGCTGTGCTCTTCTTGCCTGCACCTGCAGCCCACGTTTAGGAAAGCCTGGTGTGGTGAAAGCATGATTGTAACATACAGTAATGTACTGCAATTGTGCTGCGATTTCAAATGCAGAGGACATTTTACCAAATTAAACCTCAAAGACAAATCTCTAGGCCGGCCCCCCCAAGGTCATCGCATCCCAACACACTGCTAGGCCCGGGGCCGGGCCTGCCTCGGGGCCAAGCTCCACTCTCCACGCCGCCGCCCGCCTTCCGCAGCGCCCACGGGCCTCCTTCGCGCCAAACCCGTCAAGCCAACAGAGGAAACTAAAGCTAACTAACTAAACACAAGGGCAAAACAAAGCCCATCGACTGCCGGCCGGGGCGGCCCACCCCTGGGCTCCGGCAGCCCGTTCCCGCCCTGCGCGCGTCTCCGCGGCAGACATCGACTGCCACGGCGAAGACGGCACCGACCGCGGTCGGGCGGCGGCCGATGCCCAGTCAAGGTCACCGCCGGCTGGGCAGGCGCGGCGCTGGAGAATGCCCGGCGGGCAGAACGACTTAGACCGGGATGCGGACTGCCGGTGGGGCTAGCGGCTGTGCGGAAGCGCGGGTGACGGGTGATTCGAGGGTCCGGTCGCTCCCGCCCCTTTACTTTACCTCAGCCACGGCGCCCCGCACCCGCGCAGCGGGAAGGAGGATGCGGCGGCTGAGCGTCGGCAGGAGGAATTTGTACGCCGCCATCTTCGCGCTGCGAGTCTCTCGGGGAAGGGGATGCGGAGGGGCTGCGGGCTGGTCCGAGGCGGCAGTTGCTGCTGTCCAACGCCGAGGGAGCGGAGCGAGAGCGGGCAGGACAGCCGACTCCGCGGGCCGGGGGAGGGTGGGGGGCTCGGCCCTGACGTCCACTGACGTCGGCTGCGCCCGAGGCGTGGCTGTCGACAGTGGGTAGCCGCCAGCTGCTGGAGCCCGGGCGGCTGTGGGCTGTGCTCGGTGAGTGGCCCCGCACAGGCGGTGGCCCAGGCTGGAGCGCGGGAGAGCTGTCCAGCCGCCCCGCGGCTACCGAGTCCAGGCAGTCCGTCCCGGGCGCTGTCCCGCGAGAGGGGGCGGCGGCAGGGCCAGGCAGGGTGAGGCAGCACCCGCAGTCCTGGAGCCTAGGGGAGCCGAAGCGGTCCCGCCATACTGTGGGACGCTGACAACACCGACTCAGCGTCATCGGGTTTGTCCCTAAAACCCCTCAGACACAGAAAACAGTCATGGAGAAACTCGTCTGTATTACAGTCACTTCAGATGTAAATGGAGAAGGAGTGTCCCTGCTTTCCTTCTAATGCTCTACTATTTTCGTGGACGGACAACTCAGATGTGCCCTTCCAAATGTCTCCTAGTGAAATTAAGGTGGCTTAAATGTCCCTCTTATCACTTTGTGAACGAGGACTAATGTAACAACGATTAAAGTCAGGACAGAGGCTTAATGGTTAAGTTTCCAATGTGCAGCCCCCAGGGTGAGCCAGGCTCCAGTAAGCACATGGTCTCCACAGGCTACCTGGATGCTATGTTTGGGTGGGAAAATCTTACTAGAATAGATGCATACTTACTTGAACAGCCACATGATGTGATCTGCTGCTGCTAGGAGGAAAATTCAAAGCATGCCTCTGCTGTTCTTTACACTTGCTAAAAATACTCCAAATGGGCAGCCCGTGCCAAATGATGCCCTATGGAACAGAAGGATTCACAGAAAAATGTGGAGGCTCTTCAGATGCAGGAAAAGATAAACTGCTCTCATGCACATGACAGGTCACACTTCTTGCAGGTCACACTGCTCCTCATCTTGTTTCCATGTTGCTTCCAATGCAGCTGCCAGCCTCACTGTACTTTGCCACCCCAGTATGAACAACAAAGCAGGATAATTTACAACACAGAAGCCAAGGTTTTAAGAGTGTGCTGCCAGTCCCCAGAGTGTGCACTTCCAGTCCATTTTATTCAGAGCAACGCTCCATCCTTGCAGGTGCTGGGCTGTGGCCCCTTTTCATGACAGTATTGTTCCTTTCAAAAGTTGGTGGTACCTGTATTTACAGCTCACGTAACAGTCAAACACTGCATTTGCCAGTGAAGCAGAACCATACTCATTGTTGGGAAGGTTTGGAGCTGATTTTTTTTTCCAGCTAGTCAGCTAAATCTAAGACAGTGCCAGGTGAAAAAAGCCACAAATTACAAGGGCTTAATGAGCTAAAAAACAAAAAGCACAGCTCATATTATTCTAGGATTAAGCATAAAAGTTTTAAAGTACTGGATTTCTGAATCTCAATTCTACTCTAATATAAATATCTCAATTCCTTAAGTCACATTTCCGTTCATGAAAAAAAAACTCCCTCATATTTATTGATGATTTGTACCAGGGGATTGAGTCCAGCATCAGTAAGCTTGCAGGTGACACCAACCTAGGAGCAGGTGTAGATATGTTGGAGGGAGGAGAGCTCTGCAGAGGGACCTGGACAGGCTGGATGGGTGGTCAGAAGCCAACGGGATGAGATTGAACAAGGCCAAGTGCAAGGCTCTACACTTTGACCACAACAACCCCAAGCAGCACTACAGGCTGGGGACGGAGCAGCTGGAGAGCAGCTAAGAACAGGACCTGTGGGTACTGGAGGATAGTAGCTGAACATGGGCCAACAGTGTGCCCAGGTGGCCAGGAAAGCCAATGGCATCCTGGCCTAGATCAGGAACAGTGTGGCCAGCAGGACAAAAGAGGTTACTGGTGAAAGGCCTGGAACACAGCCCTGTGAGGAGAGGCTGAGGGAGCTGGGGGTGTGCAGCCTGAAGAGGAGGCTCAGGGGTGACCTCATTGCTGTCTACAACTACCTGAAGGGAGGCTGTAGCCAGGTGGGGTTGGTCTCTTCTGCCAGGCAATCAGCAACAGACCAAGAGGACACAGTCTCAAGCTGCTAGGGGAGGTTCAGTCTGGATGTTAGGAGGAAGTTCCTGCCAGAGAGAGTGATTGGCATTGGAATGGGCTGCCCAGGGTGGAGTCACCATCCCTGGGGGTGTTCAAGGGAAGCCTAGATGGGGCACTTAGTGCCATGGTGTAGTTGACTGGCTAGGGCTGGGTGCTAGGTTGGACTGGATGATGTTGGAGATCTCTTCCAACCTGGTTGACTCTATGATTCTAAGGGGGATAACTGCATGCAGTAGGTATAGTGCATGTGTATTAACACCTCCCTGGAACATCTATTATTATTGCTTTAGTAGGGGCACTGAAGTAGATGATATTCAGAGGTCACTTCCAACCTCTACCATTCTTGATTTTGTGGTTATACAAAAATGGTAATCCTACTTCCACAAATTACATTTTCTGAACTAGGATGTAACTTTCCCTTCTCGGGTACTATGGATTATCTATACTCAAAATTATTCCTAAAAAATTTTTGCAAAACACACATGCTTTGGACTTCAGGCCTCTTATTTTTGCTTAGAAAACCTCCAAACATAATTGAATGAGTAGATAAAAGAATTTGTTCTAGAGTAGTTTAGAAAGAATAGTGGATCACCTAATTTATCTTAATTTTCAAGATGTCTTAAAGCTCTTCACAGAGCAATGACTACAGCTAAGTAATCAGCATGAAACAAGTCTCTATGATCTTATTTAATTCACTGAAGTAAATTACATAGCAGTGCTAGCATTCAAGCCAAAAACTTTCCATGTTCAATAGCATTTACAAATGAGTAGTGGGAGAGGTTTGAGCCCTTAGTGCTAAAATCAAGTCAGCAGGTAGGCATTCTAGAGCTATCACGCGTTAATCATTACATACACTATATAACACCAGCTTGTTTATACTACTGCCAAGCATAATAAGATGTCAAAGTCAGCACTCCAATACAGTGAAATTATATTTCCCAAAGAAGTGACCAAAAAGCAAGCAGAATTTTTTTATATGTTTGATTCACCTACATAGGGGGAAGAACCAGAACTCTGAGAGTAACAACTTTGCTTATAGACAAGTTTCTTAACATTTGTTTATACTTGATGCAGATGCCAGATGATTAAAATGTAGCAATTTACCCTTCTTTCAGATCCATTGGAATTTGACATTTCTCAGTTATGAGATGACCTAAACTTACCTTCAGCATGTGAATAGTACCCAATTCCGATACAAGCTGTTAGTGTTTCAATAGTCCTGACTATTGCTCACTATACTGAAGTTTTTCTTGTATCAATCACTTAAGACCACATGAAACTCATCTTTGGAAAAAGTAGAATGAATGTAATTCCCTATATATGGAATAAAAAGTCAAAGAAAATTCAAAGATCATTTCATAGCATCTACATCTTCCTGTAAAAAGGGAGTGCTACAGGAAAAACAAATTAAGGAAGGATATAAAACTTACGGCACAGACCTAAGGGCATTATAAATTATGTATTTATATTACATAAAAATTAAGTATTCCAGTTGAGACATAAAAACAATTACAAGTTCATACACAATATATTCACCAATTTTAAGATTAGCTCACAGCATTTATAGGAAGTTTATTTGACTAGGGAAAGTCAAAAGGGCTTTTAGCTGCTTTTAGCTGCACCACCAAGGAGTACACTAGTAAGCCACGTGAACTTAAATATGCAATTTATTAACAAAGTTCAGGTGAAAGGAAGGTCATTTCAAAGAAAAATGGGTATTCACAGGTCTAGTGAAAACTATACATGTAGTGCTTTGGCAACTGGAAGATTATGTATAATTAAACATAAATACTACAGACATAATTAACAACCCACAACTCGAACCCCAAAGCCATCTTCTAGACCGTCAGGGAAATGCAAAGCAAATGAGAGAATCACAGAGACAACTTTTTTGAAGGGAACAACCTATGGAGCTGTTGAGGGAATCCCTTTGCCAACTAACTCTGTCAAGATATTCTTTTCACAGTCCTAAGCTGAAGATCAAAGGGGCTACCAAACTATGAAAGGATCCTGAGGCTACATAATAAGGAAGAATCAACAATCATTTGTCAAGAGCAGTTCTTTATCCTTGAAGGACCTCTTGAGCAGACAACAGAAAATATTTTTTTTTCTGTATTCTTTTTTAAACAAAGAATACAGGAACTCACCTGATTAAGAAAATAAAAATCCCTAACTGGATGAGAAGGTTTGTACTCCACAAAACAATCGTGAGGATTTTGTTTGTTTGTTGCATACTATTCTAGTTTCTGTTACAGCAGACCCATATTTTTAGACAGGATGCCCTGCTTTCATATATATGATACGGAAGTTTCTATATCACATCATTATTGCAAGCTAGGATAAGCAACTATGCAGAACTATGCAGAAGACAGTGAACATCTTACACTTGGTCAAAACTGGAGCTTTGGAGTTACAGCAGCAAGTTATTCACTTATTAACCTTGACAGCACTGAGAAATAGCCACTGAAATACCAGCAGTTAAATTAACAGTTAAATAGTTACTCCGGTTTGGTGGTCTTAAAAATACAAAAGTTTAGATTTTTCAAACACTCCAAATGCTGCACCTCAATCCAGACCCACAGTATTTACTGGGTGTAATTATACTTAACATTAAGGCGTTGGTTTTGTTTAAAAAGAACCACAAGTTCTGTTGCTGAGCATGATTCTTGGCACTTCTATTCATGTTCACAAACTGTGTATTTAGTAACTGCCATCAACACTGTCTAAATTAGTTAAGTGTGATAACCTTCCACAGTGACAGTCAGTGTACTGATCTGGAGAAAGCATAAGTGTCTTATCATTTCATTACAGCAGGAGCGAGGAAAACAAAACGCCTGTTCATCAGATCTTTGCAGACATCAGCTGTGCAAGTTCTGCATGTACTGGTATTTATGGAGGCTAGTTTAAATTCTTACTCAGAAAACCCTACTAATCTCTTATTCCTCCTCTTTGCCAGGCAAGAATGTGACAGAACAGGAAAGTGATTTTCTTCCCTGCACTTGCCAAGCTGTAAGAATGGAGGTACATTCCACAAAAACAGTCCACACCAGTAGTGTTGTAAGAGTAAAGGTAAACATAACAAAGAGGCTACAGAAACAATAAACTGAACAGTGATCCTGAGCAGCTGTCACGCTGCAAGTCAGTTCATGTTTGGTAGCACTACCGTAACAGGATTTTCTGGATTCTCCAATGCAAAGTTACATATGTAAGCCATACAAGGTACTTTCAAACAAACCTTATCAGCAGCTCAGTGTGCTTTAAACTCAGAACCTGGAAGGCCTGTGTAAAACCACCAGTGGGTTTTACACAGGCCTTGTTTTTGATGCAGAAATTACACAAACAAATGCAGAGCTTTAGGATGATAATGCAAAAGTCTGTTGGCAGACGTTTACTGCAGTAAGCAGCTCTCTCTCTTACACACATACCACACCCCACCTCATACCTCACTGTGGCTAGTGCTGCACAATAAGACTACAAGACAGCCACCAGGGCTGGAAATTAAGAAAAACACCTGTCTGGCCTGAAAGTTTCGCCTGTAACTGTGTTTCCTTTTTTAAACTTGGACTTTGTCAACCATTTTATGGGTGTGAAGCATAACTGTCAAGCAGCATTTATTGGATACAAGATCGCATGCAAATCCATGTGTGCAATTCAAGCCTCTGTACTTATTTGCCAGAGGCTAGGCATCAGACTATCAGCCAGCTCCCAGTGCGTGCTGACAAAGCCAAGTGGCAATCCATTCTCACATGAATTGCTCTGCCCAGTTTTTCTAGTCCACCCATCTGCTTGGAGGAACAGCTGTCTGAGGTTCAAAAAGGCTTCCTCCTACAGTGGGCAGCTCATAAATGTCACATTAATGTTTCTAATGGTCCAAAAATTACACATCTATTGGGAAAAGCAGGGAGTCATTCCATGTGACACAATAAAATAGATGAGAGAGAAGTTAACTTAGCTTTCACACAAGAGTGAAATCTGTCACAATATGAAACTTGTGTTGTTAATTTCTTAAAAGGAGACTTAAAATTAACCTCTACCATGCACGCCTCTTTTTAAAATGCCTCAGTGTCGCAGAGGGGTATTCTGCCGCCTACGCCGATTGTGGCGGAGGGGAGAGATTAATTGGTGCAAGATAATATTCTATAAACATATATATTTATTATCTTCAATATTCTGGATCTTGCCACCCCCAACCACTGTAATTTAATATTAATATATGTTCTACACAGTTATGAAAGACATTCTAGGGTTAATACCACACCATAACTTATTAATAACTGGCAAACAGTTCAAACTATAAACAGAGAGAGGAGTTTCCCCGCAGCTTAATGCCACTTGGGGGGTCTATATGCTATTTGCCCACCAGGTGGGCTGAAAGATCTTTCTGCTCTATGGCAGGAGGCAATAGAAATTACAGAGGCATTAAAGCATTCACTTACAATCCTTATTAATCATCAATCACCCTCTGGGGCTACGTCACAGCTTATTACTAGTGTCCAAACTGTAGGGGACTCTTTGCCCGTGAATTTTGAGGCTGAAATCCTCCCGGCTTCAGGGGAAAGGAGAATCTTCCCAGCTTCTGGGGAAAGGATGCAGTCTCTGACCTTGTTCTCCTGTCAAAGGATGCAATCTCTGCCCTTGTCTCCTGGCTTCTCATGGATGCGCTGTCCAGGGACTGTTGGCAGGACCTCAGGTGTGGAGGCAGGATGCTGTACTGTCTCAGCACAATGTAGCGCTGGCCAGACAGGCCCATTGCATGCTGTGATGGTTTGGGTGTTCCTTGCCCCCCCACACTTTAGAAATCACCCAGACTAGGCTCAGCCAGCTCTGGGAATATAAATGAAGCTTATATTTACAGCTAGCACAATATACAAGCAGATATTTAAAGTACATACAGTTATATACAGAAATACACAAAGTAAAAGGTAATAAAGGAACACAACTCCCCTTCCAGAAACCTGAGTCCCCAGGAGGGGCTCTCAACCACCCCTGCACCTTCCCCCTGCCTCTCTCAACCTCACCCCAGTCCTAAGGAAGAATAGAGGTTCAGCCAAGAGGCTAAAAAGCAAAGGTGAGTGGAAGGTGAGGTTAGATGTTGCTCAGCCAGCAGCCTGAAGCAGAGTGCCACAAAAATGGCGAAAGTGTTATCTAATGTTTTCCTTTCTTCTTCAGCAAGACTCTGAGGGGAGTAGACATCACCATTGATTTCCTTTCACAGCCTGTGATCTAGTTCTTCTCACCAAAACATTCTAGCTAGCTTCAAACTAGCACACATGCAGACAGTTCAGAGTCTGCTTCCTGGTAACTCGGCAGCAATGGCGCTTACCAGGCAATGATAGGGCAGCAGGCGTGCAATAGGATGCACGGCTGCACGGGAGTCTGAGCTCTGTAGGTAAAGTCAGGCAATACAGGATCTGGTCCTGGTAACTTACCGCCGTGGCATGCAAGTGTGCACAGCTGGCTGGGAGACTATGGGAGATTCTGTCTCCATCATAACAGTGCTGGGGAGTCTAAGCCTAATGATAAGCAAGTGAGCCTGAATGAGCAAGTGAGCACATGCAATGGAGTCCGAGCACATTGTTTACCTGTGTGCCTCTATTTATCAAATGTGGGCTGAGATTAATGGCCCCTTGCCCACTAGAATGACCAAACAGGTTGGCAGTCAGCCAAACAATACCATAATATGCAAAAGCCACAGGCCTGGACTTTCCAAATACGGGAATCACATGGGCCTTACACTAGGCAGGCACAGCTGGGCGTGTGGGGGCTTACACAACCACCTGACACAATCAGGGGTCCTGGGCAGGCCAGACTTCATGGCACCAGGTCTGTTGTGCCCCTTTTATCTATTTAATGTGTTTACCTCTGGTTTGGACAGCAAAACATGTCCAGGCAAGGCATAAATAAGCCTATTTTCGGGCCTACAGGCCCTCCACAACACTTAGAATCAGCTAGTTTTAGAATTTCAGAGTATCAGGTCTCTCCTGCTTTTGTTAAAGCACACCCATCTGATCTTAAACCTGGTTCTACAAATACACACTCAAAGGAGCTTGGAAGCCTGCTAAGCCTAAGCAGCTTGTTGCAAAGCTCTCGGGCCTCTTGCTCTCAATTTCACCAGATCCAAACATCTCGTCAAAGATTCATGTGGTTTATTTTGGGGGCCAGTTTGAAACCATACCCTAAGAACTCACTGAAGACTTCCATATTCTGCTTTTTTGTTTTGCAAGGTTTCAGGGAACACAACCATTTCAGACTGACATCACTACCACGAAAGCAGTCCAACATCAGCTGAACACTGGACTGTCAAGCACACTGGTGACACCCTGTGGCATCCTGCTGAACTCAGACGGGGCTCTCTGGAGATATTCAAGACCTGCCCAAATGCATCACAATGTGATCTCGTAGAGATGATCCTGCTCTGGCAGAGGGGTTGGACTGGATGAGATGCCTTCCATCCCTTAACATTCTGTGATCCTGTGATTAATCACCTAAATCACCTATGCGGTAACCTGTAACAGTTGGAAACTAGGGCGAAGATTGCTGTAAGCAAGTTCTCACAGAACAGGAGTCCACAAAGAGGAGATGTGGCACACACAGGCATTCTTCTGGACTAAGGTGTCCACGATTCTTTGATTATTAACCATATAAAAGAAAAACATGAGTTTCCCTGCAGCAAGTAAAGTCTTTCAATCCATTATAGAAGATCATATGCTTTATACTTGCTCCATCTCTCCCTCAGCAAGAAGCAGTTCCTATTTCTCAGTCCTTAATGATCCCTTCTTCTAGAAAGGTCACTTTAGAAGACAGCAAGCAGTTCCAATATCAAAGTTCAGTGTACACCGCCTCTAATAATTAAAAATCAAACTGCTAAATCATCTTTTATGCTTGGAACCTATTTAAATGTGAATCAGGTACCATGCTGTCCCAGCTGCAGGTGACCACACTAATAAACCAACTGGTTCATATTTCATCAGGGCACCACCTGAAGTACACACAGAGTAGAAAGCAGGTAGAACAAAGAACTGTTCCTGCAAGGGTAGGCAAATAAAAATATGACACACCCACAATATCTACCAATACCTGGCACTCATGTGCCTCTGCAGAAGAAATATATTGACACAGAGGAAAAATTCCATTACACATCACTCTTATGCCCTGATTTCACATTTGGCATCAACAATATCAAATGCTCTGGCTTAGAAGTATTCTAGAATGAATACACAACCTTACTTAATGGAGACTGACAGAATGTGATACTTTGTTCAATGTTATGACATCACCCACTATTGCACTGAATTCTGGAAATCAGTTCATAGTGATTAATCCTGCTAATATGGACGAAATCTTTGATACTTATCTTCCCCTTTCTAAGCATTATTCTGAATAACCTGCAGTTTTACACCCCTTCCCTGGTAACTGCAAAGCCACACAGTGAAAGACCTGTGTTTTTTTGAGAATCCCAGGCAGAAGTGTTGCCTCAAATAATATAGTGATGAGAGATATGTAAATAACAATATATTCTGTATTTTAATAAATTCAGTTTCAGATACTTACATAAATGCTTCTTACATTCCTCAGCTAATACAGTTCATGGTGTAAGTCTGACATCTAACACTAAATGCAACAATTCCTTTGTTACTGAGGCAGCTCAGGTGAGGTGCACCACAAAACAGACTGTAGAGATGGTATATCCCTTCAGTACACCTCTTTGTTCTGTTGCAGAGAGGAAATTAATTGCTGCGAGATGATATTTTCCACAATTAACATTGTTTACTAATGTTGCTATTCAGAGCTCTCTGCCACCCCCCACCACTAATTTCAATAATATTTTGGTTCTTACACGGTTATGGAAACATTCTATGGCTAATATCTACATCTGATATAACCAGCAAAATATAGAAACATTAATTGAACTGGAAGAGATTATTCCTGTAGTCAAATTCTGCTTGCGGCTAATACGCCGCTTGCCCAGTAGCTGGGCTCAAGCTCTTTCTGCTCCATGGCAGAAGGCAGTAGAGAATTACAAACAGGCATTGAGCATTTACTTAGAGATTATTATTATTATTATTATTATTACCCTGGCAAGGGCTGGCCACAGTCCAAACAGTGCCCAGATGCTTTCAGGGGATTCAGTCTTGTTGGACTTTGAGGCTTGAATCTTCCCAGCATCTGGGGACAGGACGCAGACAATCTCTGACCTTGTTCTCCTGGCTTCTTCTGGACCATCTGTGTATATGTCCAGGGATTCTAGGCAGGACCTTCAGGTGCAGAGGCAGATGTGGTGCAGTCTCAGCATGGTGTCATGGTGGCCACACAGGACAATTGTGTGCAGGCATCCAGGGTCTGCTCCTGGTAACTGGCGGCAGTGGAGTTTAGCAGGCAGCACTAAGGCAGTGTGCAATAGCAGCAGGACTGGGCACAGCAGAGGGAGCAGGCAAAGAGCAGGGGAGCAAAGCAGTGAAGCAAAAGCAGGTTGTTCACTTGCCTATCTCCTTTTATCAATGTGAGCTGAGATTAATTGCCTTTTGGATACAGAATAGCCAATCAGGCTGGCAGTTAGCCAAACCTTGCCATATTAGGCAAAGCCACAGGCTTGCTTTTCCCTAATTTGGGAAAAGCACAGGCCTTGCACTAGGCAGGCACAAGCTAAGTGTGTGTATCTTACACCACAGGACCCTGGGCAGGCCAGACTCTATGGCTCCAGGTCCTTTTGTGTCCATTTCCTGCACTTGCCTCTCTGGTGGAGTAGAAAAACATGCCAAGGCAAGGCAGGACATGTATGAGCTTATTTTGGGCCCATGAGGCCTACCACAACATGCTCATTAAAGCTCATCAGCTGATGCAAACTGAGTCAAGATGGGCCTGAAGCGGACTTTAGATTTATTTTGAGCACGGGAGACAAGCACAGCTAAACTTCACTAATATATATAAATAAGTAAAAAGATTTTTTGTTTTAATATAGTGCTCCTTAGTTACTAGAGGTACAGCAAAACAGCAAACTCCCATCTCTAAGACAGCTAAAGCAGCATAACGCCCACCACAGGCACACATATGCTGATCAAATCATGAATTCACACTACACCAGACAAAATGGAGTTTGGTGCTTCTCCTCTTTGTTAATAAAAAATGTGCTTCAGATTGAATTAAAAATATATTCCTAAGTGACTTACCAGAGATCAAATACATCTGTGAAATTTATTGTGCAGCTGAATAAGTCTATTTCATATGTCCCATGTTCAACTCCCATCTACCTCAAGTTATAATTAAATTTAGAGACAGCTAACACTTAAATTACCCATAAAAATTCACAAGATCACAGATTATTCATACTTGCCAAATTAAGGCACAAATCTGTTCTTGAAATGATGGCAATCTAATGTCACTCTAAGATGATGTAAGAAATGAAGTATCATAACTCCTCTCCCGTTCTTACAGACGTGAAGCATGCTGCTGCAAAATCAAATTAGCAAAGTACATCTGTTTTAATACCCATGATGTCTTTCCTGTTCATTTTGAAAGTGGTTTTGACCACAGACTCTAAAACCATTATGGATCTGCTAGGTAAGAGATAACATTTGATGTATTTTAAATCTTGTTTGATCAGGTCTAATCTATTTTTTTTCCATCTCCATCTTTCCATTCCACTCTTCCCTTATTAGTTCCATCTCCACACACACATTTTGTTGTTCTTGTTGCTGCTGTTAATACATTGAGATGTTAGCTTTTTCCAGACAGGTAAACAAATGGACAAAGTAGAGAGGCAATATAGGGAAATACAGGATTTTTATAACTACACAATATAAAATAGTTGATGATTTGATGATATTTTAGGCCATTCAACACTTAAAGGGGGCCTATAATAAAGGCAGGATCAGTCTTTCCCTTTTTTGGCAGAGCTTGCTGTGACAGGGCAACAGTTTTAAACTAAAAGAGAAGATATCAGATTAGATATAAGGAAGAAGTGTGAGATAGAATCATAGAATAAGTCAGAGTTGGAAGGGACCACAAGGATCACCTAGTTCTAAGCTCCCTGCCATAAGCAAGGACACCCTACCCTAGATCAGGCCGGCCAGAGCCTCATCCAGCCTGACCTTAAACACCTCCAGGGATGGGGCCTCAATCATCTCCCTGGGCAACCCATACAGGCTCTCTCCACTCTCATGGTGAAGAACTTTCTCTTCACGTTCAGTCTGAATCTACGCAACTTCAGAATTAATTACAGAATACATCTGGTTGGAAGAGACCTCAAAGATCATCCAGTCCAACCCTTGACCCAGCATTGAAGAGTCAACACTAAACCATGTCCCCAAGCACCAGGTCCACAGGCTGCTTAAATACCTCCTGGGATGGTGACTCCACCACTACCGTGGGCAGAACATTCCAATGTTTCAGAACCCTTTCAGTGAAGAAGTATTTCCTAACATCCAGTGAGAACCTCACTGAAGCCTGAAGCCATTTCCTCTGGTCCTGTTACTTCATTCCAAAGAGCAGAAGCTGACCCCTCCTCTCTCCAACATGCTGGCAGTGTGCCCAGGTGGCCAAGAGAGCCAATGGCATCCTGGCCTGCATCAGGAACAGTGTGGCCAGCAGGACAAGGGAGGTTATTCTGCCCCTGTACTCAGCACTGGTCAGGCCACACCTTGAGTGCTGTGTCCAGTTCTGGGCTCCTCAATTCAAGAGAGATGCTGAGGTGCTGGAAGGTGTCCAGAGAAGGGCAACAAAGCTGGTGAGGGGCCTGGAGCACAGCCCTGTGAGGAGAGGCTCAGGGAGCTGGGGGTGTGAAGCCTGGAGAAGAGGAGGCTCAGGAGGGACCTCATTGCTGTCTACAACTACCTGAAGGGAGGCTGTAGCCAGGTGGAGTTGGTCTCTTCTGTGAGGCAAGCAGCAAAAGAAGAAGGGGACACAGTCTCAAGTTGTGCTAGGGAAGGTCTAGGCTGGATGTTAGGAGGAAGTTGTTGGCAGAGAGAGTGATTGGCATTGGAATGGGCTGCCCAGGGAGGTGGTGGAGTCACCATCTTTGGAGGTGTTGGAGCAAAGCTTGGATGAGGCACTTAGTGCCATGGTCTGGTTGATTTGACAGGGCTGGGTGCTAGGTTGGACTGGATGATCTTGGAGGTCTCTTCCAATCTGGTTGATTCTATGATTCTATGATCTTGCTCCATTCCCCCTAGTTCTGTCACTACCTGATAGTTCCTTCCCAGCTTTTTTGTAGGCTCCCTTCAGATCCTGGAAGGCCACAAGAAGGTCACCTCAGAGCCTCCCATTCTCCAGACTGAACAGCCCCAACTCTTTCAGTCTGTGCTCACAGCAGAGCTGCTGCAGCCCTCTGAGCATCCCAGTGGCCCTTCTCTGGACACACTCCAGCATCTCCACATCCCTCCTGTAATAGGGACTCCAGAACTGGATGCAGTTCTGCAGGTGTTGTCTTACCAGAGTGCAGTAGAGGGGGAGAATCACCTCCCTTGACCTGCTGGCCACACTTCTCCTGATGCAGCCCAGGTCCTGATTGGCCCTTCAGGCTGCAAGTGCACACTGCTGGCTCATGCTGAGCTTCTCGTCCACCAGCACACCCAAGTCCCTCTCCTCAGGGCTGCTCTCCAGCCACTCACTGCCCAGCCTGCAGTTGTGCTTGGGATTGCCTCAACTCAGATGCAGGACCTTGCACTTGGTCTTGTTGAACCTCTTGAGGTTGGCTTGTGCCCACCTCTCCAGCCTGTCCAGCTCCCTCTGGATGGATCCCTGCTCTCCAGCCTGTCTGCTGCACCACATAGCTTGGTGTCATCGGCAAGCTTGCTAAGGGTGCATTCAATGCCCCTGTCCACAGCACCAACAAAGATGTTGAACAGGACTGGTTCTGGGACTGATCTCTGAGGGACTCCGTTTGTCACTAGCATCCACTTGAACATGGAGCCATTGACAGACACTCTTTGGGTGTGGCCTAGCTAATGATGGGATAGGTATGCAGGTTAATCTAGTGCATTTCAGGAGGAAGGTGAGATGCTTACAACCAAGAGATGTTTGTATTATCTTCTGCAATGAAGATTTGTGAAGCTGGTCTGACAAATGGCTAAAGGAGAGAGGCTGGTGAAGAGAATCCTGCCCCATTTCAGCTGCATCTACTGAAGTAAGGGTAACATAAAAAACATGCTGCTTCTAAACATACTTCAAATGCTATAATGCCCACGTGAAGACCTTTGCCTAATTAACTGTAATTTTAATATTGAAGTTAACACCCCTCAGCATGATAATAATCCAAATGAAGTACATGCTAAACATGTATGACTATGTTACTCATCTCTTCTCCTACCCAAATCATGCTAAATGTCACCTAGAAGGGAGAGACAAGTGGAGTTATGGTATTAAAAAAAACACAAGAAGACCATATCTAGGGGGAAAGACAGGGGATTTAGCAGAGAGGATGGGAGTTGGCGGGCTGCATTCCTTTCCCTCGACACAAGACAGAGACACTTCCTTGGTATGAATTGCACATTCAGCATACAGCTTAACTTTGCCTGCATTTCTGGGCTTTTTAATTAGCACTTTTGCAAAGCTCTGCACCTCCAACTTTGTTGGATGTGTGCTGGTTTGAGGTTAATTGGAATATTATAATGATAAATTAAACTACAAGATGTGAAAACAAAGGTGATGTCTATTCCACTTATAAGTTTGCTGAGACACATAAAAAACAGAACACAAACATAGACAGTGGCTTTATGAACTTCAGCTCAATCACTTGCAGCCAGTGCATGTCGTGGAGGGGATTTCTCTTATTCCTCCTCTGTTAGGGGGAGGTGAGAAATTAATTTGAGGCAGTATTTTTTTTAAATTTTTTTATTAAAATTAATATTTACAAATTGGTACCACCCCCAACCACTATGAAATCAGGTTGGTTATGTGCAAAGTTATGAAAACAGCTTGGGATATATTTACAGGGATTGGATTATTAAATGGAAATATCAAATTATCAACAACTAGAGACAGAGAGAAAGATTCTCTTAGGCTTAATGCCTCTTAACAACTATACTGTTTGCCCAGCAAGGGCTGAAACTGTGTCTGCTGTTAAGACAGAGGTAACTTATATTGCAAAGGAATTAAAGCTTGCTTAAATGTGTTGCTCTTAAGTATTAATCATTAATCACCCTCCCGGGATTATGTCACAGTGTGTGCCCAGTATTTGGGTCTTGGTGAAGCTGGAATCTGTCCCGGCTTGCAGGACAATGATAAGTGTTCCCAGTCTCTGGGGTAAACAGGATTTCTCTGACCTTCTCTCCTGGGGTGAAGTGGTCTCTGCCTTGGTGCTGCTGCTTCTGGATACCGTGTCCAGGGATGATCAGCTGGCAGGATTTCCAGGTGCGGGAGGAGGATTTGTTCATGTAGCTTCTGACACGATCGTCTGTACAGCTAGCAGACTGTGTCTGTAGGTCAGCAGACAGTCTGAAAGGGTCTGCTGAGCCTAGAATTTTCCAGGCTTACAGGACAGCTGGCAAGCAGTATATGCCAGGCTGCAGGGAGACTTGAGCTCCATAGATAAATGCAGGATAGCAGCCAGTGTGTGCGGCTGCTCTAGGCTTAGGCAGGGGCTCTCAGCTCCCCATATATGTATGAAGTGCAGGCGTGCAGGCACTCTGCTTCTCAAAGGGTTCACAGAGAGCTTAACTGTGCCTTGAGATCAATGCAAGAGGGCTGAGCCTCAGTAATGTTTGCAAGAGAGTAAGGGCCCAACTCTGTGTCTAGGCCATGCAAGCAGGTCAGTGCTGCTATGTGAATCAGAGAGCTGAGCTTGATCCTCTGAGTCTGGATGCTCTGAATGCTCTGAATGCTCTGAACTTCTGAACACGTGGTGCACCTTTGCACCCCTCTTTATAGACTCTGAGCCTAGATTTGTGGCTCATTTGGCCATCTAAAGTGACCAATCAGGTTGGCAGTAAGCCCAAACCTTACCTTAATAGGCAGTAGGTGTTTGCCTGGACCCTCCCAATAGGAGATCACCTGGACAGACCCCAGGGGTACACGGACTGGGCGTGTGTTTGTTACACAACCTATTTACTGCCATAGGTCCCTGGCAGAAAAAATATGTCCAGGCATGTAGAGGCATAGAGAAGCCTCAGTTTTGGGGCTGCTGCCCCTCCACCGCAGTGCATTTATGATTAGCAATGCCAAATTTGTTTGATCTGTCACTTTAATAAATCCAGTCTACTAATTATTTTAACATTCAGATCCTTTGTCAGTAGAATTCCGTATTGAGACACTGGAAAGAAACAATGTGAACGTTAACATTGTCGAACAGTTCTAGTAAGAGTCCTGAGGCTCTGAGGCAAACAGGCATCAAGACCTTACCCACAGATACCCAGGAAGGTGCTAGATGCCTCTCCCCTGCAAACACGTAAGGCCACATTGGATTAGGCTCTGAGCAACCTGGTCTAGGAGAAGGCACACCTGCTCACTGCAGGGGGACCAGACTAGATGACTTTTAAAAGTTCCTTCCAACCCAAGGCATTCTATGATTTGCTGCCCATAGCAGTGAGATTTTGGTCCAATATTGCCCTCATAAACATAAGTCTTTTAGAACTCCTGAATTTCATGAAACCTTCTATTTAAAGTTTGCAAAAAAACTTGTGAGCACAGGTCTCATTCCTCCAACCAAAGCTAAGCAGTTTCAACATGATTAAACTTCAATTCTAGAGTTATCATAGTATCAACCAGGTTGGAAGAGACTTCCGACATCATCCAATCCAACCTAGCACCCATCCCTAGCCAGTCAACCAGACCATGGCACCAAGTGCCTCATCCAGTCTTTTCTTGAACACCTCCAGGGACAGTGACTCCACCACCTCCCTGGGCAGCCCATTCCAATGCCAATCACTCTCTCTGACAACAACTTCCTCCTAGCATCCAGCCTAGACGTGCCCTGGCACAACTTGAGACTGTGTCCCCTTGTTCTGTTGCTGGTTGCCTGGCAGAAGAGACCAACCCCACCTGGCTACAGCCTCCCTTCAGGTAGTTGTAGACAGCAATGAGGTCTGCCCTGAGTCTCCTTGTCTCCAGGCTAAACACCCCCAGCTCCCTCAGCCTCTCCTCACAGGGTTTGTGTTCCAGGACCCTCACCAGCTTTGTTGGCCTTCTCTGGACATGTTCCAGTACCTCAACATCTCTCTTGAATTGAGGAGACCAGAACTGGACACAGTACTCAAGGTGTGGCTGACCAGTGTTGAATACAGGGGAAGAATAACCTCCCTTGTCCTACTGGCCACACTGTTCCTGATGCAGGCCTCTTGGCCACCTGGGCACACTGCTCACTCATCTTCAGCTACAATGCACCAATACCCCCAGGTCTCTTTCTTCCTGGCTGCTCTCAGCCACTCAGTCCCCAGCCTGTAGCCCTGCTTGGGGTTATTGTGGCCAAAGCGCAGAACCCTGCACTTGGCCTTGTTCAATCTCATCCCATTGGCCTCTGCCCACCCATCCAGCCTGGCCAGGTCCCTCTGCAGGGCTCTCCTACCTTCCAACAGATCCACACCTGCTCCTAGCTTGGTGTCATCTGCAAACTTACTGATGCTGGACTCAATCCCCTCGTCCAGATGATCAGTAAAGATATTGAACAGGACTGGGCCCAGCACTGATCCCTGGGGCACACCACTAGTGACAGCTGCCAGCTGGATGTGGCACCATTCACCACCACTCTCTGGGCTCTGCCATCCAGCCAGTTCTTGATCCATCACAGGGTCAATCTGTCCAAGCCAGGAGCTGCCAGCTTGGCCAGGAGCTTCTTGTGGCAGACAGTGTCAAAGGCTGCTGTGTATTAAGTAATCCAGTACCAAACTGTAATTAACCAACCCCCCACCCTCCCCAGTGAACATAAATTAAGAAAATCGTTTGTGTCTTGAAGAACCCCACTGTTTTCAGCATTCATTTCCATGCACTTCTGCACACCACCTACTTCACACTGAGGCTGCAGGTAGTGCTTGATGTTGGCAACACAGGGACATGCAAAGGACTCGCCCTAAGGACCCTGATACAGATCTGCAGAAGTGGTACAGAACGGCTTCAAAGCCACAGAAGCAGAATGGTTTAGGTTGGAAGGGGGAATCAAAGCTCATCCAGTTCCAAGACCCTACAAAGGCAGGGACACCTACCGCTAGAACAGGTTGCTCAAGGCCTCATCCAACCTGGCCTTGAACACCTCCAGGGAGGGAGTAGCCACAACCTCCCTGGGCAACCTGTGCCAGTGTCTCACCACCCTCACTGCAAAGCACTTCTTCCTAACGCCTAGTTTAAACCTCCCCTCTGCCAGCTTAAATTAAAGTTGAAGTCCCAGCCTTCAGAGTGCATATGGCTTGCTCTGTTGAAGTAGCAGGCCCAGCCGGCACCAGATCGCAGTGATCGCACGCTGCCTTATGCAGCCCCTCCGCCAAGCCACTGCACCCTCGCCGTGCCCCGGCGGCGCAGGCGCCGCACACCGCCGACAGGCTCCCTGCGCGCCCGCGCCTGCGGCTGCTGCGCCTGCGCACCTCTCGCCCCCGCGGCCCCCGCCCAGCAGCCGGCGCCGCCAGCCGCCTGCCCCTCCCCGTCACGCTGCTCCGGGCCGGCCATGGCGGAAGCTGGGGCTGTGGAGCCCGGGGGTGTGGAGCTCCCTCTGCAGCGGCGGCTGGCGACGCTTGGCCGGCGGCTGGCGGCGCTGAGCGTAGCGGGCGGTGACGGTGAGAGGCCGCAGGAGGGAGGGGACAGGGCTGGGCGCTCCCCGGCGCTCCCGAGTGCCCGCTCCGCCCTCTGGTGCCGTGGCGCCGGCGTTCTGCGGGCTGCGGGAGCGGGCCTCGGGCAGCAGGCCCCCGGCGGCTTGGGAACTGTTGCTCTGCTTCTCGTTTTCCCCGAAAACAGACTCTTCCCGGGAGCTGGTGCTGGCTCAGGCTTCTGTCCACACGCTCCGACCGGAGACACTGTTGTGAAGCAGGACGGCAGGGGCCCAAAATGCTTCCCTGCGTGTCAGCAGGTTCCGTTGTTGGTGTATGACATATTCACCAATGCAGTACGTGGAAGTGGTTTTGAAACATCACAGCACAACAGTGAATGCCTTTAATTTAGCCGTGAAAGGACCAGCTTAAATGCTGCCATCACTTACCTTCTCTTGTAGATCCTGAAGGTGGATAAAACCAGATGAGGTGAAAAGAGAGAGTAAGCGAGGATGTTGCTGGATGCTTTCCAGTGCTAAAGGAGCATTCTGTTTTTTCCTTTAGATACCTTCTTAGCAAAGGGCTCAGCTACTCTGGAGAAATTGAAGGACTTCTGTAACAATGGGAAAGGACATCCGTCCATGCTTTTGCAGCAGTATACACAGGTAGTGTGTTTAAAGCAAGAAAGTCTGTGCCAAGGGTATGGAAGAGAGCTGGGTGTGTAGAAAAGCCTGGCGAAGAGATCTCTGCTGTGCGTTTGTGGTGAACGTCAGTGAGGTGCAGGGCTATGCTTACCTGGATTAGAAAATGGTTTAGAATTGATAATGGTGCTGTAATGGCAGAGTTTTGAGTGTGCATTAACTATCAGCACTCATAGAACACTTAAAACTTGCAGCTTTTGTAAACTAAATGCTAATACCTTAAAATTTCTGTGTGAGCTGTGATAAGCTTGTGTGTTGCTGTGCATCACCATATGGTTATTTTGCTGGAAGCACTTTTCACATTGTGTACCTTGTCTTCATAGGCTGTCTTAGACATTACATATTTTGAGGAAAACCAGCTCGTGGATGAAGATTTTCCAGAAGAATCTTCCTTGCAGAAAGTGAAAGAACTTATTTGTACCCTTTCAGAACCAGAAGACTTATGGAGGGAATGCAACATGAATGAAGAAGTGAGTACTTATTCAGCTAGAGAATTAATTATTTCATTATTTAAAAAAAAAGACGTATTTGTCTATTTGATGGGCAGAATCTGGGCCCCTCAATTCAGGAGAGATGTTGAGATACTGGAACATGTCCAGAGAAGGCCAAGGAAGCTGGTGAGAGGCCTGGAGCACAGCTCTGTGAGGAAAGGCTGAGGAAGCTGCGGGTGTGCAGCCTGGAGAAAAGGAAGCTCAGGGGTGACCTCATTGCTGTCTACAACTCCCTGAAGGGAGGCTGTAGCCAGGTGGGGTTGGTCTCTTCTCCCAGGCAACCAGCAACAGAACAAAGGGACAGTCTCAAGTTGTGCTTGGAAAGGTCTAGGCTGGATATTAGGAGGAAGTTGTTGGCAGAGAGAGTGATTGGCACTGGAATGGGCTGCCCAGGGAGGTGGTGGAGTTGCTGCCTTTGAAGGTGTTCAAGAAAAGATTGGATGAGGCACTTGGTGCCATGGTCTAGTTGACTGGCTAGGGCTGGGTGCTAGGTTGGACTGGATGATCTTGGAGGTCTCTTCCAACCTGGTTGGTTCTATGATTCTGTGATGGTTCTATCTTGGAGGTCTCTTCTAACCTGGTTGGTTCTCTGATTCTGTGATGGTTCTATCTTGGAGGTCTCTTACAACCTGATTGGTTCTATGATTCTGTGATGGTTCTGTCTTGGAGGTCTCTTAGAACTTGATTGGTTCTATGATTCTATGATGGTTCTATCTTGGAGGTCTCTTCCAACCTGGTTGGTTCTATGATTCTGTGGCCTTTTGGAAAATTTTCAAGTCTTAATTGTATTTAAATAATGATTCTTAAAAATATTTTTTTAAATGGCTTGTCTCCAACTCAGAATTATTCTTGCTGACTTTTCACCATTCCTTGTCCTTTTGGCAGTTTAAATCTGAATTATTAAGCTTGTGGCTGTGGCTTAAAGTACAGACTCTATAAAGTTAAGTACTTAATACCGTAACACTGTTTTCATGTGTAAGTGTGCACCTGCATAGTTCAGGTTTACTTTCAGGTTACCCGATTTTGTTGGATTTTGTTTCAGACCATCAGTATCCTTGGTGCAGAGTTGTTAGAATGTCTTTACTGGAGAAAAGGAGCCCTGCTTTACATGTATTGTCATACAGCAAAAGAAAGGAGTGAGTGGCTACGAGAAAACATTGCTGTATTTAAAAAGGTAAAGGAAATAAAAAAGTTCTATGTGCATGAGAATACAGTTCTGAAGTTTGGCTTCTCTATCAAAGTACAGATTGTTTTCTGCCTTTTAGGGGTTTTGGAAAATTTCATTGCAAGACTGACTATCATCAAATTACATTGAACTTAATAAACTAAAGTTGGGGTTTTTTTCCCCTTTCTTTTTTAACTTTATTCAGTGTCTTAATGATGGAGTTAATTACTTGATGAAGATGCTTAGCTTTAGATGCCCTGTGCAGCTAAACGAAGATGTCTCACCTCACGATAAAGACACAGCTAGATTACTCAATGAAGGTAAACAAAAAAAACAGAAGTCCAAAAACCCTACAACCCACTTTTCTTAACAACTGCTCTCATTATTGGGATTATTGGTTATTTTTGTTTGTCTTCATTCATATTCAAAACCTGTCGCATTTTAGAGTAACAATAACGAAAAAGATGACAAAGATAAGCAGGCAGCCTGCAGAATTGGTTACATTTGGCAAACTTTTATTCTGTCTCCACTTTATGTAGCTCTCTGTAAGTTGCATTACATGAGCATCTGTGTGACACAGGTAGAGTGATAAAGCAGGAGGGGATTTTTAAGCTGGTGCTGAGGGTGTGATGTCAGTGCTGTACACACTGAAAACCAGCTCTGCTCTGGATTGAGCACCTTCTTGCTTAATTTAATTTGGACATAGTGTTGCTCCAGTTGAACTCCACAGGACAAAGCTTAAGTTCAGTGGCTGATTTGTACAGTGATTCAGTGGAACCCTATTTGATTTTAGTGAACACACATGTTGCTTTCTATTCAGGTACTAAAGCTGCTGGTGGTTAATTTCAAAGAATACTGAAGTAGCATCTTCTTCCCAGCCTAAATTCTGGGAGACACAGAGGTATTCTGATACAACTACATTTAATCATGCCTGCAGTCAATAGATTGTAGAGAAATACTGAAATTTTCTAATATAAATAGGCATACACATATATATATATACACATCAGAATATTTTTTATGTGGCAATCTTAAAGATTTTAGCATTATGGAGAGACAAAAGGATAGAGTAATGAGCAAGGCCTTGATCCAGGTTCTCTTGTGGGTCGTGTCAGTCATTTTACAGCTAAAATTTGGTTTTGTGGAGACTTCAGTAGGCTTGCACTGCCGTTGGGTTTTTTTTTCCCCCAGTTATCACTGACAAAAACCCAAACATGTTAACAAGCCATATACTTGTTTAGGACTAATAAAGCACTTGATCTAAATTATTTTTGCAGGTGTATTTAGTGACACTCACTTACTCGCGATGATGTACAGTGGAGAAATGTGCTACTGGGGACTGCAGCACTGCGGAGAAGCGAAGCAGGAAGGCCTTGAGACTGTAGGTTTTGTGTCCGACAGTGACCCGGGCTGTGGGTTACAGAGCACATCGCTGGATTTCCGAGAAACGGGAAAAAACATGTTAAAAAAGTACGTGGCTGTATGTGAGGGACCTCTGAAAGGCCAAGGGTGGAACACAACAACTGCAAAACAAATGTTGTGCTGTTTCGTGGGATCCCACAAATAAAATGCACCACTTTGGCTATCGCTGGAAGACTCCTTTTGCTCCGGGAGCACGCTCAGGGACACAGTCTTTGCTTCGGTCTTCTTCTCAGAAGGATTTGCATTCGAAAAGCTTTTAGAACACAAGTCGGAAGTGTAACGAAGCTTTTCTGTAAGGAAGCCCCACCTGCCTCACGCCGGGGATGACTTGGCTCTCTCTCCGCCCAGCCTCTTCCATGAGCGCCGGCGCACTGGATGCGGGGAGCGGCCACGGAGCTCACCAACATGTCGGCCAGCGCAGCGGAGGAGCGGGGCGGTTTGGAGGCTGCGGTGCTGGGTCGTCTCCGTCTGCTCCGGGAGCGCTGGATGCGGGGGCCCCGAGAACGCGGTGGTACTGACCCCTTTGCAGGTCCCCTGCCTCCAGCGCGCCCAGAGGACGCAGAGGAAGTGATCACCCTGCAGATACTGCCGGTGCGTGGGGCCCTCTCGCAGGGAGGCGCGGTGGGAAAGGCGCTCGGGCATCCCGCTGCTTGCCTCTTGCTGCACAGTTCCTGAGTCGTTAAACCGCTGCTCTCGACTGTTTTCAGATTGATGTGCAGCTGCACATCATGTCCTTCCTTTCACCCCAAGATTTGTGCCATTTGGGAAGCACGAGTTGTTACTGGAGGGCAGCTGTACAAGATCCGTTGTTGTGGAGGTATTTTCTCATGAGGGATCTCCCCTTTTGGACATCCATTGACTGGAAATCGCTCCCAGATGTGGAGATATTTAACAAAGCCTTTTCAGAGGTCAGCGATAATGAGCTGTATGATTACATGGCAATGTAAGTATCTTCAAATTCTCTTACAGCCTGTTCAGCATTAGTATTCAGCCTACAGGCATGGTTTATGTGTATAGCAGTAACTGCTGTAAGCAGCTGCTTATATTTTAGTGTGTCTCAAGTCTTGTTTTTATTTGGGAATGACAGTTTGGTCAGATGTTTCTGTAAAAGAACTATTGTTACAAATCAAAGTATTTAGTAAACTGCAGGTCTCCTGTGTCACGGAAGTACAGCAATCTCTGCATACTGGTGATCTTGGTAAAAATGTGTCCTTTGCTCTCAGCACAATGAACAGATTACTTCTTACTTTAATAAAAGTACTGATAAGTTTTCAAACTACAATAAATAGAATGTGTCTTTGGTGTTTGTTTTTTTTTCATCTTACCTGAGAGGCCTAGGAAAGAAAGGGTTTTTTGAGTGTGCACAAGAGCAAGTAGTATTGCTTTAACTGTGATGGTCAAAGGCCTTTAAGACAAAGGTGGTGGTTTCAGCTCGTGCAGTTGGAAAGCATAGAGACACTCATGATGTGTTTAAATGACTGAGAAGCACTCTTAAAAGAACAGGTTAATATGGAATTTTTATTTATATTTTGTTCAAATCCATTTAATTTGCAGCTTTTTTTTAAAATTATTACTCAAAGTTTCAGAAGGTGGTTTCATGAAGCTGCTTCCTCATAAGTGCAAAAAGCTACCATCTCTGTGGCCTTTATCCTCGTTTTACAGACAGGAAAGACACACCCAGGATTTGAAGTGCAAAATATCTCCTGGTTTTGAACATTGGATTTAAACCATTTCAGGTCTGAATACTTCAGAGCATCACCACCTATTTGATACCACCTGTCACTGATTTCCTTTGTGTCTGTGAGCACTCATGGTTTTGCTGATCTCACAGAATCACAGGATGTGAGGGGTTAGCATTTCAGTTTGAGTATAGGGGACACATGTTTAATGGTTCCCTAGAATGATTTGTCTAGAAGCAGCCCACCATGACCACAGAAGAAAAGCCTGAAGCTGGTTCTCAAGGATGTCTGTCATTTCTTTGACTATGAAGTACTTCTTTCCCTTGATCACCAAAGTCTTTTCGTGCCTCTGCATCAAATGAGCAGACAACACCTGTCTGTGTTCACAGCATGCATTCTCTGTGCCTATAGGGGAGATGGTCAATTTCAGGTGGAGTTAAAGTTTCATATTTAAAAACACATGAGCAGTCTAAAATTTGAACTGCCCTCTTGTCTTACATTTTTCATATATGTGAATTCATGTAATACCTGACTTTCCTATGATGCTATTTTGTTAATACCGAGTGTCCAGTGAGACTGGGCAAAGTTTTGTTGTATTTTTTCAAAGTCATCTGCAGGATCAATGGATGGAGCTGTACTGAGGTCCAAAAAGTCAGTACTTGAAGGGACTGATGCTTTTAGCTGCTTTATACTGGTGTTTGAACCCCTCAGTTCGTAATTTTTGACCTGCGTTTGAATTGTACCATTAACATAGCATGAGAAATGTGAGACCTGAATCAGTTTTGTGTTGCTTGATTAATACCTCATTTGTGTTTAATTTCTAGTTGTGCCTGTTTTACACAGATACAAGAAAAGCTGTCCTCAGAACAGAAGAAGTTTGAAATCGAGCCGTCCCCGGTATGAGGCTGTGACTTCATTTTTGCAGTCGCTGGTCACTCAGGCAGAGCCTCGCTTTGCTATGTTTGGGCCAGGTTTGGAGGAGCTGGACAATTCCTTAGTGCAAAAGATGATGACATGCCCAGATATTCTGCTGGTAGCTGGACTACCTCAAAGACAAATTCATGGTAACCCTGGGTTTTTTTTGCTTTCTTCTTATCATACACAGAACACAAAAACAAACATGGAGATGCTTTTTCTGTCTTTGAAACTCAGTAGCATAATGATAAAAAAAACCTTAAAATACTTCACCTTCTTGTATTCAGAAAAATAAATGCAATGAACATTTGAGATAAGGTTGTAGTGGAGTGAAATTATGATTGAATTTACACAATGTTATTTTTTTTTTCCATGTAGGAATTGGATCAGGAGTCAGTTTCCAGTTTAATAACAATCAAAAATTCAATATTTTGACATTGTACTCAACCACCAGGTAAGACAGGTGGACAGGTTACTCCAATGGGCCAAGCCTAATTGTATGAAGGCCAGGTGCCAGGTCCCACACCTGGGTCACAACAACCCCATGGTAAGCTACAGACTTGGGGATGTGTCATTGGAAAGCTGTGACTGTCAGAGAGTCCTGGGGGTTCTGGTTGACAGTCGATTAAATAAGAGCCAGCAGTGTGCCCAGGTGGACAAGAAAGCCACTGGCATCCTGGCTTGTATGAGAGTCACTGTAGCCAGCAGGAGCAGGGAGGTGATCATCCACCGATGCTCAGCACTGGTGAGGCCACACTTTGAGTATTGCATTCAGTTCTGGGCCTCTCCCTACAAGAGGGACATTGAGGTTCTGGAGCATGTTCAGAGGAGGACAAATAGGCTCTTGAAGGGCTTGTAGCACATGGCCCACATGGAGCATCTGAGGGAGCTGGGGCTATTCAGTCTGGAGAAGAGGAGGCTGAGTGGAGGCCTCATTGCTCTCTACAACTACCTGAAGGTATGTTGGAGCCAGGAGGGAGCAGCCTCTTCTTGGTGGCAAGTGACAGGACAGGAGGAAATGCTTTCAAGCTGCACCAGGGGAGGTTCAGGCTGGATGCTAGGAAGTACTTCTTCAGAGAGAGGGTTATCAAACACTGGAATGCTCTGCCCAGGGCAGCAGTGGAGTCACTGTCCCTGGAGATGTTTAAACAGGCTGTGGAGCTGGTGCTCAGGCACGTGGTTTAGTGTTGACCCTTCAGTGCTGGGTCAAAGGTTGGACTGGATGATCTTTGAGGTTTCTTCCAACCAGAGGTTTTCTGTGGTTTGTTCTATACACACACACCCCCCACAACAAAAACCTCAACAAGACAAAAAACAAAGCAAAACCAACAACCAAACACTTCAATATTTCTCTTCTTGAGTTACGTGATTTTTATGTGTATACTCACATGAATGGATAACTATAGAAAGTGAAACTTCAATGCATGTATTTTCTTTGTCTCTATGTCTCTCCTGCTCTTTTTCTCCCTCTCTCCCCTCCCTCTCTCTTCCTGTCTTCGTCTCACAGGATCACAGGATATTAGGGGTTGGAAGGGACTCAAGGAGGTCATCAACTCCAACCCCCCTGCCAGAGCAGGACAATACTATCTAACACAGATCACAGAGGAACACATCCAGACAGGCCTTGAAAGTCTCCAGAGGAGACTCCACAACCTCTCTGGGCAGCCTGTGCCAGTGCTCTGTGACCCTTACAGTAAAGAAGTTCCCCTTGTGTTGTGGTGGAACCTCCTGTGCTGCAACTTACACCCATTACTCCCTGTCCTGCCCCAGGGAGCAGTGAGCAGAGCCTGTCCCCCCTCTCCTGGCAGCCTTCAGATACTTATAAACATTTATCAAATCCCCTCTAAGTCTCCTTTTCTCCAGACTGAGCAGCCCCAGCTCCCTCAACCTCTCATCATAAGCCATGCCCTGCTGTCCCCTAATCATCCTCATAGTCCTCCGCTGGACCCTCTCCAGCAGATCCCTGTCCCTCTTCAACTGGGGAGCCCAAAACAGAACACAGTATTCAAGATGAGGTCTCACCAAGGCAGAATAGAGGGGAAGGAGAACCTCCCTAGGTCTGCTGGACACACTCTTCCTAGTCCACCCCAGGATCCCATTGGCCTTCTTGGCCACAAGGGCACGTTGCTGTGCCATGGGTAACTTGTTATCCACCAGGACCCCCAGGTCCCTCTCCACAGGGCTGCTCTCCAGCAGATCACCTCCCAGCCTGTATTGGTGCAGTTTGTTATTCCTCCCCAGGTGCAGGACTCTGCACTTGTCCTTGTTGAACCTCATCTGGTTCCTCTGTGCCCAGCTCTCAGCCTGTCCAGGTCTCTCTGGGTGGCAGCACAGCCTCCAGCTGTCTCAGCCAAGCCTCCCAGCTCGGTGTCATCAGCAAACTTGCTGAGCAGACTCTGTCTATCTGTGCTCTCATCAGTGGCATTGGTGAAGATGTTGAACAGGACCAGTCCCAGCACTGATCCCTGGGGGACACCACTAGTCACAGCTCTCCAGCTGGACCTGACACCACTGATCACCACCCTCTGAACTCTGTCTTGTAACCAGTTCCTAACCCACCTCACTGTCTGCTCTTCCATCCCACACTTCCTCAGCTTACTCACTAAAATGTCATGGGAGGTGGTGTCAAAGGCCTTGCTAAGGTCAAAGTAGACTACATCCACTGGTTTCCCTGACTCTACCCATTCAGTTGTAGCATCATAAAATGCTATCAAGTAAGTTAAGCACAACTTCCCCTTGGTAAATCCATGCAGACTACTCCTGATAACCTTCTGCTCTTCCAAGTGCCTTGAGATGCCCTCCAGCAGGAGCTGCTCCATCATTTTTCCAGGGATGGAGGTGAGGCTGAGTGGTCTATAGTTCCCTGGAACCTCTTTCTTGCCCTTTTTGAAGACTGGAGTGCCATTGGCTCTGCTCCAGTCCTCAGGCACCTCTCCTGTCTGCCACGATTTGGCAAAGAGATGATGGAGAGTGGCAGAGCAATAATATCAGCCAGTTCTCTTGGCACCCTTGAGTGCATCTCATCAGGGCCCATTTGTGTAACTGATCCCTCACCCAGTCTGCACTGACCAGTGGGGAGCATTCCCTCCTCCAGGCTTCCTCTCCTTCATCCTGGGTCTGGAGTGCACAGGGAAGTTCAGCCTTAGGTGCAAAGACTGAAGCAAAGAAGGCATTCAGCAACTCTGCCTTCTCTGCATCCTGAGTTCTCAGAATGCCTTCTCATTCAGTAGTGCCTCCACACCTTCCCTGGGCTTCCTTTTTCTACTGATGGATTTAAAGAAGCCCTTCTTGTTCTGTTTTACTTCCTTTGACAGCTTCAGCTCCAACAGGGCTTTGGCCTTCCTTGTTTTCCTGCAAGCCCTGACTACTCCTCTACAGTTCTCCCAAGTGACCAATCCCTTCTTCCATGAATTGTAAGATTCCTTCTTCCCTGAGATTTCCTTCAGGAGCTCCTTGTTCAACCATGCAGGTCTCCTAGCACAGCTACTTGACTTTTTACTCAGGGAAACACCCCTGGCCTGGGCTTGGAGGAAGTGGTCTTTAAAAATCAGCCAACTTTCTTGGGCTTCTTTCCCCTCCAGAGCCTTATCCCGTGGGATTTCTGCAAGCATGTCCCTGAAGAGCATAAAGTTAGCTCTGCAGAAGTCCAGGGCTGTAATTCTACTTGTTGCTCTGATTCTACCCTTTAGAATACTAAACTCCACCATGTCATGATCACTGTCTCCGAGGCTGTTCCCAACCTTAATGTCCTCAACCAGTCTCTCTTTGTTAGTTAATACAAGGTCCTGCAGTGCAGCTCTCTTTGTTGGTTCCTCCACTACCTGCATCAGGATCACTGATACACTGCAAAGAGCCTTTCGGACTGTCTGTGCCTGGCTGTGTGAGCTTCCCAGCAAATATGAGGGTGATTGAAGTCTCCCATGAGTACCTAGGAGTTAGCTCTAGAGGCTACCTCCACCTGTCTGTAGAAGGCCTCATCAACGTCTTCCTCGTAGTCTAGTGGTCTATAGTAGACTCCTACAACAATTTCTTCTCCTTTCCCACATCCCCTAATTCTTACCCACAAGCTTTCAACCTGCTCTGCCCCCTGCCTTGGACAGAACTCAGCACATTTCAGTTGCTCTTGCACATAGAGGACAACTCCCCCACCTCGTTTTGCTGGTCTCTCCTTCCTGAACAGTACAGAGCCATCCATGGCAACATTCCAGTCGTGGGAGCTGTCCTACCATGTTTCAATGATGAAACACTCCTCACTCTCCCCACTCCTCTCCCTTGCCTCATCTCCCTCACCTCCTCTCCCTTGTCCTCTTTCTCCTCCTCTCTCGGATGCTGAACTACTGCATTCTCAATCAACTGCTGTTAACTACTGATATGTTGATACTGAAATATTGAAATACCTTTCAGTGCAGAAAGAAGGAGAGCAAGAGAGGAGCAAGCTGTTGCTGTGAATAAGATGTTCTACCAAGAGAACCAAGGGAATCAGCAAGCTGTGCAGTACAGTGTAATAGATCAAGTGAAAAAGGTCTGCGAAGTAGTTGATGGATTCATTTATGTTGCTAATGCAGAATCCCATAAAAGTAAGAGGTTTCTCTTTATTCATATTTTGTGAATGACTGGGTTCATAAAAGATTGCAAAGAGTATGCAAGACATGAAGATCTTTGTTTTGACTCTTTGAAAATGTGCTTAGTTAGTGCTGTTTCTTCATGACTTACCCAATCAAAGAAGGTCCCTAGCCTAGCCTTGCTCCTTCATACCATTTGAGGGGATTTATGGTACTTTTGTTTCATTTATGATGGATACTGATATGGTTACAGTCTTAAGTTACGTGTGGAAAATAATCCAGGTTTAAAAAAACAAAGAAACAAAGATCCAAACCCCTGGCATGGGTACTGACAGAAGCCTCATATGCACTGATGATGTTGATGTCATACACTGGAGACAGAACCTTCAGCAGGAAAACTGCAGTGAAAGATGCAGTCAGTTTGAATCAGGATAGTCCTATGAGAGCATAATCTGAATATATATTATAATTGTCATCATGTTTATCAGTTTTAAAGGGGATAAAGGTAAAAAAAAAGTGAAGGAATATACTAAGGAGAAAAATATGTCCAGTAGACTGCAGTGTTGTGACTATGTCTTAATGGCTTCTTGCAGCTGTGATCTCTGTAAGGTACTTGAAAAATCCTTTGATGTTAAGGGCTGGAAAAGGTTGCCTGTAGAGTCTATGGAGATCTTAAAATATCATCTAAGTGTGATGCAGACATCTCTGTGATGCGGGTGTGGATTATCCAGCCTTGCAATAAGCAGAGCTAGATGATATGTCCATGTGTCTTCAGGCCTCTGTTTCCTCATCTCTGAAATCTTAAGTCTTTGAAAAGTCAACAGACCCACTCACTCCCCTACGCCCACCCTCTGGTTCTCCTTGGCATTTGCATATACATAAATCTCATCTATTAAAAATTGTTTCTTAGAGCATGATCGTCAAGAGGAACTGGCTCGCATTTTGGCCATGATCGATCCAGCCCTTGGACCTGGGAACAGACCTCTGCTGGTTCTGTCTTGTGTCTCTCACGCTGATGTGAAGAGAATTCCGTGTGTTTACATGGCACATCAGTTGCAACTAAGTCTGATACATCAGCCCTGGATGGTACTTGCTTTTAAACTTTTCTTTTATATTTCTCTGTGGCTTAAATTTAGGCTCATGGTAGTTCCTGAACAGTACCTACCTAAGCAAGTGTGCAGCTTTCAACACTAATATAACCTCTCCTCCTCAAGTGAAGAATTCTGTTTTTCTGATCCCTGGAAGGTGAAGCATCTGAATATGAGGACAGGCTACAAGAGCTGGGGCTCTTCAGCCTAGAGAAGAGAAGGCTTTGAAGAAACCTTGAAGGGACCTCCCAGTATCTGAAGGGGGCTACAGAAGGACTGTGGAGGGGCTGTTTACAAAGTCTTGTAATAACAAGACGAGGAGGAATGGGTTTAAACTGGCAGACGGGAGATTGAAACTGGCTGTTAGGAAGAAGTTCTTTACAGTGTGGATGGTGAGACATTGGCACAGGTTGCCCAGGGAGGTTGTGGCTGCTCTCTCCCTGGAGGTGTTGAAGGCCAGCTTGGATGAGGCCTCGAGCAAATCTGTTTTAGTGGGCGGTGTCCCTGCCTATGGTGGGAGTTGGAACGGGGTGATCCTTGAGATCCCTTCCAACCGAAACCATTCTGTGATTGATTCTGTGAAAACAGGGAAGCTAAGTGGCTTGCTCAGGAGCACATACAGGAGGCATCATATGGACACAGAATGTAAGCAAGGATGCAATGCTGGTTTTAATGGAGTAAGGAAGATCCAGTGAATTTAAATTTTATGAGTCACTCCCTAAGACCTTAGGTAGAATTTTCTGCCATTCCAGGAGAGTGTTAACTGCCTCTTGATATATTGATTCTTCGATAAATCATTTTTTTACCTAGCACATGTCATCCTGAACTTGTTCTCTTTGCTTGGCAGGCACAGTTTACATCAGTATGGCTTAGCCACACGCAACTTATTTTTGTGGTAGTGTGTAGCTGAAGAATGAGAAAAACAATATCCTGATTTGAGATAATTCCTTTATTATCATAAGGAAAATGTTTACAGGCTTTTTATAAAAACCATGCCACTTGTATATGCCACTTTATAATACATTTTAAAACCTGGTAGTTAATAATCTGCATTGAATTTTAAAGCTAGCAGCATTTACAAGACGACGTTCCAAGTAGATTCTCATCCATAAAGTATAATGTTCCAGGACAGTCAATAGAATGATTGCAGTAAAAATTCCCCTTGATACAAAGAACGAAAGACTTTCCTAGTGGAAAATTCTTACAATCCATTTCTAAAGAGCAGTGTTTTCTTTTTGTACCTTACACTTCAGGAGCTTTTCTTTTTTGTCTAAAAGACCTTCAAATCAGTGATAAAAATTGAGATTTGGTGTAAATACTTTTAACTTTAGACATGGAATCATGCTAAAATGCTGTTAGATCTGGTTACCTATTATTTCCTAGTACATTAGTTTGTTGATATTTTTTTCCTTTTTTTTTTTACAGGTGCAGGACACCATAGCTGCAACTTTAGCTGGATTGGTAAATGGAATTGAATGGCTTCTGGAAGAAGCAAATTGTAAAAATGCACAGTAATCTGCCTGTGCGTTGCTTTATTGTACAGAGACTGATGTTATTCAGTTGGGGTGAAGGAGTGAATCTAGTCCTGGCAGCAGAGAGATTTAAAAGGCAAATAAGCATATATATCTATATAACTCATATATACATTGTTCCAGTGAGCTCTTTGGGATCCAGGAAGTGCACACACGCATGGGTACCCCTCTCTGGGTACAGTTTCAGCAATTTGTTATAGCTCAAGTACTAAAATAATTAGGAGATGCACTGGAAACTACAGTGGTGAATAAGATACAGCAATGCCAAGTAATTCTGTTGATCAAAGAGCAGGTTATAATCATCCTATCCAATTAACCAGCAATACTCCTGACATGTGTAGATCGCAGAGCCGGCAGGCACTTTTCTTGGATGGGCGTCCCCATCAGGAACTGCACTATCATGCAGGCTAGATGTTAGGAGGAAGTTGTTGCCAGAGAGAGTGATTGGCATTGGAATGGGCTGCCCAGGGAGGTGGTGGAGTCACCGTCCCTGGAGGTGTTCAAGAAAAGCCTGGATGAGGCACTTGGTGCCATGGTCTGGTTGATTGGATAGGGCTGGGGGATAGGTTGGACTGGATGATGTTGGAGGTCTCTTCCAACCTGGTTGATTCTATGATTCTTTAATTCTAAGACTGGTGCTGCTCCAACCCAGATACCTAGATTCTTGGTATGTATGGGTTCAGAATTCTGTGACATATGGCCAGGATGTCTCAGAAGGCCAAACTAAGGAGAATGGAGCTCCTGTTTTACTTTGCAATCTCTAAATTAACATCTTCCCTTACTGCTCATGCACACAGTTGCAAGCCCTGTTTTCCACAGGTCTTATCCCTGGCAACCTAGTGACTGTTGTAAATTCTGATCAAACACATACCAACTCTTACATATATATACATATATGTATATATACACATACATGTATATAGATATATACATATGTGTGTGTGTATATGTAAAAAATATATATTTATATATATAAATATATCAGTTTTACATATATATATATATACACATATATGTATAGGATACATATTTATAAATACGTATGAGTTAAATATATCAAAATGTGTATATATATACACACACATTTTCATAGAATCAACCAGGTGGATTCCATCCAAGATCATCCAGTCCAACCTAGCACCCAGCC
This sequence comes from Pogoniulus pusillus, assembly GCF_015220805.1. Taxonomy (NCBI): domain Eukaryota; kingdom Metazoa; phylum Chordata; class Aves; order Piciformes; family Lybiidae; genus Pogoniulus; species Pogoniulus pusillus. The sequence goes on along the minus strand of NC_087309.1, from coordinate 6,039,804 downwards.
CTAGCCAATCAACCAGACCATGGCACTAAGTGCCTCAGCCAGGCTTTTCCTGAACTCCCCAAGGGATGGTGACTCCACCACCTCCCTGGGCAGCCCATTCCAGTGCCAATCACTCTCTCTGTGAAGAACTTCCTCCTAACATCCAGCCTAGACCTCCCCTGGCACAACTTGAGGCTGTGTCTCCTTGTTCTGTTGCTGGTTGCCTGGCAGAAGAGACCAACCCCACCTGGCTACAGCCTCCCCTTGGATAGTTGTAGACAGCAATGAGGTCACCCTTGAGCCTCCTCTTTTACAGGCTGCACACCCCCAGCTCCCTCAGCCTCTCCTCACCAGCTTTGTCTCTCTTCTCTGGACACCTTCCAGTATCTCAAAACCTCTCTTGAATTGAGGAGCCCAGAACTGGACACAGCACTCAAGGTGTGGCTTCACCAGTGCTGAGTACAGAGGCAGAATAACCTCCCTTGTCCTACTGGCCACACTGTTCCTGATGCAGGCCAGGATGCCATTGGCTCTCTTGGCCACCTGGGCACACTGCTGCCTCATCTTCAGCCTACTATCTACCAGTACCCCCCAGGTCCCTCTCTGCCTGACTGCTCTCCAGCCACTTTGTTCCACCCTGTAGCTGTTGTTGTGGCTCTGCACTTGGCCTTGTTAAATCTCATTCCATTTGCCTCTACCCACCCATCCAGCCTGCTCAGGTTCCTCTGTAGGGCCCTCCTATCCTCCAACAGATCCACACCTGCTTCTACCATGGTGTCATCTGCAAACTTACTGATGCTGGATGCGGTCCCCTCATCCAGATGATCAGTAAAGACATTGAACAGGTCTGGGCCCAGCACTGATCCCTGGGGCACACCACTAGTGACAGCTGCCAACTGGATGTGGCACCATTCACCACCACTCTCTGAGCTCTGCCATCCAGCCAGTTCTTGATCCAGCACAGAGTGAATCTGTCCAAACCATGAGCTGCCAGCTTGGCCAGGAGCTTGTTGTGGCATAGTAGGTTTGACCATTTGCAGATGCAAAGTGTATTTAGCTTGACATTTTCTGCAAAGTTCCAAATATTTTTGTAAAAAAAAAAGCCAAACCAAAACTTTTTAGAGCTGGAAATGCATTTCCTATAGTGGTATAATTTGGAATAGTCCTAGTCTTTTGTCTTTTTAATATTTTGTAACAGAGAAGACACAGATTAATGAGATAGTGTATGTGTTTTTTCTGCACTGATGGGACAAGGGGCAGTGGATGTAAACTGCACCACAGGAAGCTCCACCTCACCACAAGGAAGAACTTCTTTACTTGTAAGGGTCACAGAGCAGTGGAACAGGCTGCCCAGAGAGGCTGTGGAGAGGGCATTAACTGTGCACCTGAGGGATGGCAAAGGGCTCAGGTCCAGCCAGCATGGGTTTAGGAAGGGCAGATCCTGCCTCTCCAACCTGATCTCCTTCTATGATCAGGTGACTGCTTGGTGGATGTGGGGAGGCCTGTGGATGTGGTCTGTCTGGACTTCAGCAAGGCCTTTGACACTGTCCCCCACAGCAAACTGCTGGCTAAGCTGTCAGCCCATGGCTTGGATGGCAACACTCTGTGCTGGGTTAGGAACTGGCTGGAGGGCCGGACCCAGAGAGTGGTGGTGAATGGTGCCACATCCAGCTGGCAGCTGTCACTAGTGGTGTCCCTCAGGGATCTGTGCTGGGCCCCATCCTCTTTAACAGTATCACAGTATCATCAGCTGATAAGGTGTCAGGTGGTTTTTAATGGCCTAAGTTTGAGAGTTCCTTGGTTTAGAGAGTTAAAAGATAGCTTTCCAGAGAAGGGCGACGAGGCTGGGGAGAGGCCTTGAGCACAGCCCTACGAGGAGAGGCTGAGGGAGCTGGGATTGGTTAGCCTGGAGAAGAGGAGGCTCAGGGGTGACCTTATTGCTGTCTACAACTACCTGAGGGGAGGTTGTGGCCAGGAGGAGGTTGCTCTCTTCTCTCTGGTGGCCAGCACCAGAACGAGAGGACACAGCCTCAGGCTGTGCCAGGGGAGATTTAGGCTGGAGGTGAGGAGAAAGTTCTTCCCTGAGAGAGTCATTGGACACTGGAATGGGCTGCCCGGGGAGGTGGTGGAGTCGCCGTCCCTGAGGCAGTTCAAGGCAGGATTGGATGTGGCACTTGGTGCCATGGTCTGGCCTTGAGCTCTGTGGTAAAGGGTTGGACTTGATGATCTGTGAGGTCTCTTCCAACCTTGGTGATACTGTGATACTGTGTGATACTGTCTCCTTCTCTGGAGACTTTGTAGCCCTGCCTGGATGTGTTCCTGTGTGACCTGTGCTAGATTCTCTGGTCCTGCTGTGGCAGGGGGGTTGGACCCAAAGATCTCCAGAGGTGCCTTCCAACCCCTATCATCCTGTGGTCCTGTGATTCCCTGATGACTTCTGTGTCAAAGGTTGAATGCAGCAACCTGCTGCTATTTTAGCTACTACAAATGCAGAGGTTTATGCAAGATCCTTGTTCTGCTTTCTTCATAAGGAATAAATTACTTTCTAAGAAACTGTATTTACAGTCTTCTGTGATCTGCCCTGCATGCCTGCACATGCCTGTGCACACACAATACAGTGTCTGCAGTCATGGCAGATAAAGTATCATTAGCCTTTATTGCACAATGCTCTATGTTGCCTGCTTCACAGAGACTAATTCACTGTCATTTTTTAAAGGACAAAATAATGTAGAGAAGCTAATTTGTCTTAAGCTAGAGATCAGCTATTAATGATAGGATAACCTTTTGAATTGTGGGTTCAAGGATGCAGCCTAAGAAACACACAGTGGGAATCAGAAGTCCATGTTTTGATAAAGCTCCAGATCATAGGCATTGCAGAGCTCGTGGCGGTGTAGCTTTTGTGACTACTGTGGTTGATCAGTACAGGGAAGAAAGGTGTGTGTTTGTGCTGTGCAAAGGAACATCCTCGAGCTTAGAGCCACAGAAGTGTGCTTTGGCAGAGGCAACCTGCCTATTGAGGATTCTTGTGCCAAATAGTTGCAGAGATACTGTGTGGTTTTCACTTAGCACTACCATCCTACTGTTGAAATTGCTGAATCTGTTGAGTTTAGAGGAGTACTAGGTCAGTTCATCCTGTGACTTAAGTCGTTGAGAACAGTAAAGTCTCCCCTCAGCGTTCTCTCTTCCAGACTAAATGTATAGGGTTAACACTCCTGGGGGAGTAACCCTGAACCTGACCCTAGGGGTCTTGGCCCCTCCCCAAGGGTGGGCCACACTCCAGGTGGTGGTTAGCCCACTCCCCCCACTTCCTGTGCTATAAAAGAGGAGCACTTCCTGCTCCTCATCCTCTTTTCCTGCGCTCCCTCTTGACCACACACCCATACTGCATACCAGCACACCACATGGCAGCCACGAGGCAGAGACACCATCACACACTCAGGTTGTATCCATCCCTTGTTGTATTTTGCTGTTTTCCCTTCCCTAGCCTTTGTAAACTCCCCTACCTCCAATACCCTTTTCTAAGTTATTGTTAAACTTTTCCTTTTTAACTTCCAAATCGAGTGAGATTGATTTATTTGGGTGTCTCTACCTTTCTCTCTCTCCCTGTCTTTTGGGAAAAGGAGGGGGAAGAGGGGAGGGCACTCTATAAATTCTATAAATTGTCATTGGGTCTATTAAGTTTATTAGAGTCTCTGGGAACCTGCATTTGAACCCAAGATACTAAACAATCCCAATCCCCTTGGTGCTCATCATAAGACTTGTTCCCCATGCCCTTCACCAGCTTTAGTGCCCGTACCTTGACCGCCTGCACAGATGGGCAGAGTCCAATGGGATGGGGTTCAGTAGCTCCAAGTGCAGGGTGCTGCACTTTGGCCACAACAACCCCATGCAGAGATACAGGCTGGGGTCGGAGTGGCTGGAGAGCAGCCAGACAGAGAGGGATCTGGGGGTGCTGATTGATACCCGCCTGAACATGAGCCAGCAGTGTGCCCAGGTGGCCAAGAGAGCCAGTGGCATCCTGGCCTGCATCAGGAATGGTGTGGTCAGCAGGAGCAGGGAGGTCATTCTGCCCCTGTACTCTGCACTGGTTAGACCACACCTTGAGTGCTGTGTTCAGTTCTGGGCCCCCCAGTTTAGGAGGGACATTGAGATGCTTGAGCGTGTCCAGAGAAGGGCGACGAGGCTGGGGAGAGGCCTTGAGCACAGCCCTACGAGGAGAGGCTGAGGGAGCTGGGATTGGTTAGCCTGGAGAAGAGGAGGCTCAGGGGTGACCTTATTGCTGTCTACAACTACCTGAGGGGAGGTTGTGGCCAGGAGGAGGTTGCTCTCTTCTCTCAGGTGGCCAGCACCAGAACGAGAGGACACAGCCTCAGGCTGCACCAGGGGAGATTTAGGCTGGAGGTGAGGAGAAAGTTCTTCCCTGAGAGAGTCATTGGACACTGGAATGGGCTGCCCGGGGAGGTGGTGGAGTCGCCGTCCCTGGGGCTGTTCAAGGCAGGATTGGACGTGGCACTTGGTGCCATGGTCTAGCCTTGAGCTCTGTGGTAAAGGGTTGGACTTGATGATCTGTGAGGTCTCTTCCAACCCTAATGATACTGTGATACTGTGATACCTGGACATGCTCCAGCACATCAATGCCCTTATTGTAGTGAGGGGGCTGAAACTGAACATGAGATTCAAGGTGTGGCCTAAGCAGTGCCAAGTACAGGTGCACAATCACTTCTCTACACCTACGCACATTGTTCCTGCCAGAGAAGGTATTAGAGACCTCAGCCTTTTCCTCATCCTTAACCAACATGTGCCCCCCCTTGCCTCCAACAAAGGACAGAGATTTGTCTTGATCCTCCTTTTGTTGCTGATGTATTTCTTTCCTGTAACGGATTAAGCCAAATTAGTTTCCAGCTGCACTTAGGCCCTTCTGATTTTCTGCCTGCATAACGTCATGATTGAGAGTGTGATTTGTCATTGGAATGGGCTGCCCAGGGAGGTGGCAGAGTCACTGTCCCTGCACGTGTTCAAACAAAGCCTGGATGAGGCACTTAGTGCCATGGTCTAGTTGATTGGACAGGGCTGGATGACACCAAGCTAGGAGCAGGTGTGGATCTGTTGGAAGGTAGGAGAGACCTGCAGAGGGACCTGGCCAGGCTGGATGGGTGGGCAGAGGCCAATGGGATGAGACTGAACAAGGCCAAGTGCAGGGTTCTGCACTTTGGCCACAACGACCCCAAGCAGCACTACAGGCTGGGGACAGAGTGGCTGAGAGCAGCCAGCCAGAGAGGGACCTGGGGGTGCTGGTAGGTAGTAGCTGAAGATGAGGCAGCAGTGTGCCCAGGTGGCCAAGAGAGCCAATGGCATCCTGGCCTGCATCAGGAACAGTGTGGCCAGCAGGACAAGGGAGGTTATTCTGCCCCTGTGCTCAGCACTGGTCAGGCCACACCTTGAGTGCTGTGTCCAGTTCTGGGCCCCTCAATTCAAGAGAGATGTTGAGATACTGGAACATGTCCAGAGAAGGGCAACAAAGCTGGTGAGGGGCCTGGAGCACAAACCCTGTGAGGAGAGGCTGAAGGAGCTGGGGCTGTTTAGCCTGGAGAAGAGGAGGCTTACGACAGACCTCATTGCTGTCTCCAACTACCTGAAGGGAGGCTGTAGCCAGGTGGGGTTGGTCTCTTCTGCCAGGCAAGCAGCAACAGAACAAGGGGACACAGTCTCAAGTTGTGCCAGGTGAGGTCTAGGCTGGATGTTAGGAGGAAATTGTTGTCAGGGAGAGTGATTGGCATTGGAATGGGCTGCCCAGGGAGGTGGTGGAGTCACCACCCCGGGGGGTGTTGAAGATAAGCCTGGATGAGGCACTTAGAATCATAGAATCAACCAGGTTGGAAGAGACCTCCAAGACCATCCAGTCCAACCTATCACCCAGCCCTATCCAGTCAACCAGATCATGGCACTAAGTGCCCCATCCAGTCTTTTGCTGTAGACCTCAGTGCCATGGTCTAGATGACTGGCTATGGGTGATTGCTAGGTTGGAGTGGATGATCTTGGAGGTCTCTTCCAACCTGGATGATTCTACGTATGGTTCTATGACAACTTTGCAGTCCTCCTGAGTGGTCTGTCCTGGCCCTTCTGATGTTCATAAACTCTCATCCCTAAGCTGCAACCAAACCTCTCCGTTCAACCAGGCCAGCCTTCTCCCTGACAACTGATTTGTTGGCACATCAGGACAGCCTGTTCATGTGCCTTTAAGACTTCCCTCTTGAACTGTCTTGCTGGACCCCTTGGATCTTTATTGGAGTAAGTGACATGGCAATGAGTTTTTGAGAAATAAAGCCACGAGTTTGTCTGTCTCAGGCATGTTCATATCCTTGCAATAAGGAGTTCTAATAGTGCAAGAATGAAGGACACTTCCCTGCCTGCTGAGGCAGAATGTGTGTGTATGTTTGCCTGGTGGCCACAGGGTGAAAGGCTGAAGTGATAATGCATGTGGTTTGTAAGGAAACTCAGTTACTAAGGGTCTCCTCTAGCAGCTTTCCCCAAACCAGCATGGCTGTGGAGACAGTCATATTTCTTTTTTGAGACTGAGAATGAGAAAAATGCCTGCTGCTGGCTGCAAAGCAGTGCATGAGTGTCCCTGCCAAGTAGGTGGGCCAAAGGAGACAGCACACTGACAGTGACCCCGTAACTTGCAAAGCGTCTCACAGTTCCTTCGAAGGGAGTGGCCCTGAGTGGTTGCAGAGGCAGCAGTAGTGACCTTTTGCATCCCTGCAGCTTCAGAGGGGAGGTGTGGCTCTTCGTATGTCCCACTGGATGGCACTGATGATCCACATCAGGTGTAGCATCCCTACATCTTTGCCAAAATTACTTCAAGTAATCAATTTTACTCCCTTCTCAGATATTGCAAAGGCAGATGCAGAAAAGCTGGTGAGAAAGCAATCGTGGGGTTTGGAGGCTTATAGGCCGTGGGGGGTATGCTCCCTCTTCATCTGATGTGTATCAGTATTGATCTGTATGGTAGGATGAGTGATGTGGCTATAGAGAATAGCTGGAGTCACTGCCGGGAGGATGTACAGAACTAGCTGCTGGCACATTTCAGTCTGTGATTTAGTTTCTTTCTATACCACTGAAGCAGTAGTGGTTCTGGAGAAGTTATTTCCCTCAGATTAGGTACAAGAGAAGGGGAAGCTCTTCAGCCAGTTAAAGAAGGTGGTATTAGAGCTTGTGCTTAAATCTCAGGCCAGGGACTGTTGCACACAGGCTGCTCTCAGTTCCCGCAGGAGGATGAAACCACAGATTAGAAATGTAGGTAGGGGTGTATTGGAGATGTTCAGCAGGTGGTCTGGAGCAAACAGCAAAGGATAATTGTCTTGGGTTCAAAGGCAGGTTCCCAGAGACTCTTATAAATTTGGTAGACCCAATGACAATTTATAGAATTTATAGAGTGCCCTCCCCTCTTCCCCCTCCTTTCCCCAAAAGACAGGGAGAGAGAGAAAGGTAGGGACACCCAAATAAATCAATCTCACTCGATTTGGAAGTTAAAAAGGAAAAGTTTAACAATAACTTAGAAAAAAAGGGTATTGGAGGTAGGGGAGTTTACAAAGGATAAGGAAGGGAAAACAGCAAAATACAAACAGGGATGGATACAACCCGAGTAGTGTGATGGTGTCTCTGCCTCGTGGCTGCCACGTGTTGTGCTGGTATGCAGTATCAGTGTGTGTGTGATCATGAACGCAGGAAGAGAGAAAGAGCAAGAGAGAGAGACAGGCAGCTCCTCTCTCTTTTATACCGCAGGAAGTGGGGGGAGTGGGCTAACCATCACCTGGAGTGTGGCCCACCCCTGAGGAGGGGCCAAGACCCCTAGGGTCAGGTTCAGGGTCACTCCCCCAGGAGTGTTAACCCTATACAATAATGAATCTGGATAGAGGGGTATATTCCAAGAGTCAGTGAGATCAGGTTATCTCATGTACTAACTTATCCCTTTCCACCACTATGTCCATATGTTGTCTACTCTTCCCAGTAGGGAGGTCATAGCTTGTCCAGAGGCAGGCAGAAAGTCCTGTCTGTTTCTGCTGTGCAAATTCTCATAGGTAGCAGTCTGTGCATTAATGATCAGAATACCTGGGCAGGCATTGCAGCTTCTTAACTGTCTTAGTGGCCCTCTGCTGGATTCTTTCTGTTCTGTACCTCACATTGTGCCAGCTTGAAGCTGGACACGCTGCTCCAAATTCAAACCCACAAGTCCTGGTTTGAGGAGAATGAGCACTTGTCATCAATGTAGCTAAGCATGTGGTTAGCCTTTATCTCTTCATAAGCACATTGCTGAATCCAAATTCACTGATCCAATAGGAGCTCAGGTTCATTTCTCAGAGCTGCTCCCACACCACACAGTCCCTGACCTGCCGCGGTGCACAAAGGACTTTATATTCTTTGCTCAGCAAGATGCTTGCAAGATCAGGGAGTGAAGTGGATTGGGAACTGGTTGAAGACAAGAAGTCAGAGAGCTGTGGTCAATGGGATGGAGTCTAGTTGGAGGCCTGTAAGCAGTGGAGTCCCTGAGGGGTCAGTACTGGGACCAGTTCTATTCAATATATTCATCAATGACCTGGATGAGGGCAGAGAGAGCACTGGCAGCAGGTTTGCTGGTGACACAAACTGGCTGCAGTGGCTGCCACAGCAGAAGGCTGTGCTGCCATTCAGCCAGACCTGGACAGGCTGGGAGCTGGGCAGGGAGAGAACAACCCCAGGGATCAGTATAGATTGGGGACTGACCTGCTGGAGAGCAAGGAAGGGGAAAAGGACCTGGGGGTCCTAGTGGATGGCAGGCTGACCATGAGCCAGCAGTGTTCTCTTCTGACCAGGAGGGCCAATGCCATCCTGGGATGAATTAGAAGGGCTGTGGTTAGTAGGTCAAGAGAGGCTCTCCTGCCCCTCTACTCTGCCCTGCTGAGGCCACATTTGGAGTACTGTGTCCAGTTCTGGGCCCCTTTGTTCAAGAAAGACATAAAATTGCTTGAAAGAGTCCAGTGCAGAGCCACAAGGATGGAAAAGTGAGTGGAACATCTCTGTTATGAGGAGAGCCTGAGGGAGCTGTGGCTCTTTACCTTGGAGAAGAGGAGACTGAGAGGTGACCTCATCAATGTTCATAAATATGTAAAGGTGAGTGCCAGGAGACTTGAGCCAGGCTCTGCTGAGTGATGCCCAGTGCCAGGACAAGGGACTGGGTGGGAGTTAAGGCATAGGAAGTTCCATGTAAATGTGAAGAGGATTTTTTTTCCCTGTGAAGATGACAGAAGACTGGAGCAGGCTGCCCAGGGGGGTTGTGGAGTCTCTTCTGGAGATGTTCAAGACCCACCTAGACCCATTCCTGTGTGATCTGGTATAGGTGATTCTCTCTGGCAGGGGGTTAGACTGGATGAGCTTTTGAGGTCCCTTCCAGCCCCTGACACTGTGATCCTGTGATTTCTGCATGTCTTTGCACCAGGAGCCCAGTACCCCCAGGAGCACTGGCCCTGTACATGGCAGCGTGCAGACTCAGTCACCTCATATGAGACAAAAAAACCAACTTTCATTCTTTTCCTGAAGGCTGAAATAAATCTAGCTATCTACTTGTAGGGGTTTGGACATTAATTGGCTGTGGCAGTAATTATAAAAACAGAATCATTTTTATTTTCCTGACAACCCTGCCCCCAGGCTGTATACAGAACTGGTTGAGGTTTATTTACAGGCTCTAATTCAGTCAGGAATCCTCACAAGGATGCTTATGGGAAAGTGTAGTGATTTAGGATAAAGCTTCAACTCAGCTTTATCCCACTTACAAATCTGGCTGAGTAGAGAATCTAAGGGAAACAGCAGACCTTACTCACGGAGGTAAGGTGGGAAACTGGCCATGATCCCTGGTGAATTTCTCTGCCAGCCACCTCTCTGAAATGCAAGTTACATCCATGTTGCAGATCCACGCAGCAAAAGTCCAAGGAGAGGGGAAAGACTTGCCAAAGTCACAGGTGTCTCAGACACACCCTCTGCAAGTGGGGTGATGGTGGAAGCTGCACTGCCTCAGCAGCAGAGGAAAAGCCAAACTGCTGGCGTCTTCCCCAGCACAGAGTAGTGAGCAGGAAGTTGGCTGCGATGTGGTCCAAGAGGAGCCAGGTCTGGGTGCTGCTGGCAGCTCTCTCATGGTCCTGAGGCCTCGCTGAGCTCACAGACTTGCACAGAATGGTGCAGAAGTGAGGGAGGTTATTCTTCTCCTGGACTCAGCACTGCTCAGGCCACACCTTGAGTGCTGTGTCCAGTTCTGGGCCCCTCAATTCAAGAGAGATGTTGAGGTGCTGGAATGTGTCCAGAGAAGGACAACAAAGCTGGTGAAGGGCCTGGAACACAAATCCTATGAGGAGAGGCTGAGGGAGCTGGGGGTGTTTAGCCTGGAGAAGAGGAGGCTCAGGGGTGACCTCACTGCTGTCTACAACTACCTGAAGGGACATTGTAGCCAGGTGGGAGATGACCTCTTCTGCCAGGCAAGCAGCAACAGAACAAGGGGACACAGTCTCAAGTTGTGCCAGGGGAGGTCTAGGCTGGATGTTAGGAGGAAGTTTTTGGCAGAGAGAGTGATTGGCATTGGAATGGGCTGCCCAGGGAGGTGGTGGAGTCCCCATCCTTGGAGGTGTTGAAGAAAAGCCTGGATGAGGCACTTGGTGCCATGGTCTGGTTGACTGGCTAGGGCTGGGTGCTAGGTTAGACTGGATGATGTTGGAGGTCTCTTCCAACCTGGTTGATTCTATGATTCTATGACTGTCCAAGAGTGGAGACAGTGCAAAAACAGGAGCCGTGCAAAAGCAGGAACTCTCCAAACAGGAACACTGCAAAGCCAGAACTCCTGCAGGAACCTGCACTTTCCCCCTCACTCTATTTATGCTCTTTCTAGACAGAGTGTCCACTTGCCATATCTCCTGAGCATGGGGAACCCAGCCAGCCACCAGCCGGTCCCAGCCCAGGCTTTCCCACGAGTCAGTGCACTTGTGCAGAAAGGCTCTTTTTGCTGTTGCCCCCTTCAAGCCCATGGCCGGGGGGGAAGCACTTTTTCATGCCTTCTTATTCCCCCATTCAAACCTCGGGAGACAAAGGCAGGGGTGGAGAAGGAATTTGAAGTGCTCCACAGCACTCCTCCATAAAAGAATTTTAGCAACAGTAGCCTTAGAGTCTCAAATACCTCCAGAGTTTGGCAAACTCTGTGAATATGAAAGGCTACTATTGCCTCAAAAGTGCATTTCACCGAGCTCTGAAAAGTGTTAAATTGATAAATGATGGTGGTGACAATCTAGAAACACCTGCTGTGTTCGTTAGATTATTCAATGCTACTCTCTGCAAAGTGATAACAATAAAATAAACTCTTCTCTGGAATGACTGTCAAGTAACTGAGGAAGGTAGAGAGGCAGTGAGGGCTGCAGTTCACAATCAATGGTGTTCTGTTAATAAAAAGCTGTGTTTTTTGTGGAACATCTTTCACACCTTCTACATAGATTTTGATTATGAAGGTAACTCCACAGCATAGAATCACAGAATGAAATCCATCTTTCACTAACAAAACTAGCAGTAGCACTAAAATTGCAGAACTTGATTCATAGAATCATAGAATCATAGAATTAACCAGTTTGGAAGACACCTCCAAGAACATCCACTCCAACCTGTCACCCAGCCCTATCCAGTCAACTAGACCATGGCACTAAGTGCCTCATCCAGGCTTTGCTTAAACACCTCCATCTCTTTGCCAAGAACTTCCTCCTAACATCCAGCCCAGACCTCCCCTGGCACAACTTGAGACTGTGTCCCCTTGTTGTGTTGCTGGTTGCCTGGCAGAAGAGACCAACCCCACCTGGCTGCAGCCTCCCTTCAGGTAGTTGTAGACAGCAATGAGGTCCACCCTGAGCCTCCTCTTCTGCAGGCTGCACACCCCCAGCTCCCTCAGCCTCTCCTCACAGGGTTTGTGTTCCAGGCCCCTCACCAGCTTTGTTGCTCTTCTCTGGACATGTTCCAGTATCTCAACATCTCTCTTGAATTGAGGAGCCCAGAACTGGACACAGCACTCAAGGTGTGCCCTGACCAATGCTGAGTACAGAGGCAGAATAACCTCCCTTGTCCTACTGGCCACACTGTTCCTGATGCAGACCAGGATGCCATTACCTCTCCTGGGCACACTGCTGGCTCATGTTCAGCTACTCTCTACCAGCATCCCCAGGTCCCTCTCTGCCTGGCTGTACCCCAGCCTGTAGCGCTGCTTGGGGTTGTTGTGGCCATGATGGTTTACAAATATGTGAGGAGAGGCTGAGGGACCTGGGTCTGTTTGGCATGGGGTAGAGAAGACTTAGAGGGAATCTACTCATTGTTTATAAATATCTGAGGGCTGGGGGTCAAGAGGGAGAGGACAAACTCTTCTCAGTTGCATCCTGCAACAGAACAAGGGGTACGGGGTATAAACTACAGCACAGAAAGTTCCGCCTCCACGTGAGGAAGAACTTCTTTACTGTAAGGGTGGCAGGGGACTGGAACAGGCTTCCCAGAGATGCTTGGAGTCTCCTTCTCTGGAGGCTTTCAGGACCTGTCTGGATGCATTTCTGTGCAACCTGAGCTAGATTCTGCTGTGGCAGGAGGATTGGACTTGATGATCTGTGGAGGTCCCTTCCAACCCCTAACATCCTGTGATCCTGTGATATGGTAGGTTAGCATGAAGTTCTCTGAATATGGTGGAAAAGATGCCAAGCCTTCATGGAACTGTGATGCCAGCCCACTGCCTATTTAGACAACAGTGATCCTGTGATGTGAACATAAAAGGGCTAACCTCCTGTGGTGGAGGGTTACACAGGCCCCTAATGGCTGTGTTTACAAATCTATTCTTGCCCGGACATGTTGTCCCCCCGAAAGGTGTTGCCCTGCCCAAACCTGAGGAAAACAAGTTAAGGGGGAGAAAGGAACACAACAGGACTGGTGCCTTTGAGTCTGGGCTGCCTGCTTGCAAGGTTGAAGTAAACACGTTGTGTAAGCCCATGCGCCTAGGATGAGGATCCATCTGAGCCCCCTCCATATTTGGGGGTACTGGACATGTGGATTTCACCTTACTTGGTATGTTTTGGCCTGCTGCCAGACTCTTATTGGACAGAAATGTGGCCAAGGACCATCAATCTTGGGGTCATACCTCATAAAAGGGGCAATTCGGTGTTCCTGCCACCCTCCTCCACCCGCTGCTCCTGGCCGCTTTGCCGCTTTTGGCACCACCACCACTGCAAGATTCCAGCCCACAGCACCTCACGCCGGCCCAGGGAAATTGGCCAGCCACCCCTCCAGCCTGTTGTTCCCAGCTCGATCGTGCCCGTGGAGTCCCTAAGACAGCGTGCCCCAATAATCCCTGAACTGAACTATTCAGATCCACGAGGGTCAACAACGCAGCTTTGCTATACTTATTTTGGGGTCCCTGAGACTGACTCCAGCCAGTGAGTAACTGAGCAACCTTGATTCGAGAAGCATAGACTTTCAGACTTTACCTGTGGCACATTTATGCCACTAGACTCTCTCTATCCAAACCTCTCCAAAACCTCTGCTAAATTCCTGATTTCTGCTGTAAATGGACATTCTGTAATATAATTTCCCAACCACATACAAAGGACTCAGGGGTGATCTTATTACTGTCTACAACTACCTGAAGGGGCATTGTAGCCAGGTGGGGGGTGGCCTCTTCTGCTAGGCAACCAGCAACAGAACAAGGGGACACAGTCTCAAGTTGTACTGGGGGAAGTATAGGCTGGATGTTAGGAGGAAGTTGTTGCCAGAGAGAGTGAATGACAGTGGAATGGGCTGCCCAGGAAGGTGGTGGAGTCACCATCCTTTGAGGTGTTCAAGAAAAGCCTGGCTGAGGCACTTAGTGCCATGGTCTAGTTGACTGGATAGGGCTGGGTGCTAGGTTAGGCTGGGTTATCTTGGAGATCTCTTCCAACCTGGTTGATTCTATGATTCTATGATTCTGCCTTCCAGTCATTTGTTGAAAAGAAATGTTACTAAGTCACTAAAATCATCCTTCCTCTCTGCTGTTAGACTTGATCTGTGTTTGGTCTCAGTAAACTTAAGAGAGTTCTAAGTTCTACCAAGTGTTTATGGTCTATAACTTGCTTTTCACCACAGGGATAGAGTTGGTATCAATCAGACGTGGAATGAGACACTTTTCCCCTAGCAGTTCTCTGGTCTCTTGTTCCAGTCACAAGGAGGTAATAATTTAGAAATACACTGAAAATGAACCAAGGGAAATAAGGGAAATATTGGTGTAAAGATTTAAAATACTTGGTCTGCCTGAGGGTGAAACAATGTTAGGAGGAAGTTCTTCACAGAGAGAGTGATTTGCCATTGGAATGGACTACCTCTACAACTACCTGAAAGGAGGTTGTAGCCAGGTGGGGTTGGTCTCTTCTGCCAGGCAACCAGCAACAGAACAAGGGGACACAGTCTCAAGTTGTGCCAGTAGAGATCTAGGCTGGATGTCAGCAGGAAGTTATTGCCAGAGAGAGTGATTGACATTGGAATGGGCTGCCCAGAGAGGTGGTGGAGTCACCATCCCTTGAGGTGTTGAAACAAAGCCTAGATGAGGCACTTAGTGCCATGGTCTAGTTGGTTAGACAGGGCTGTGTGATAGGTTGGACTGGATGATGTTGGAGGTCTCTTCCAACCTGCTTGATTCTACTCCTATTCTATTCTATTCTATTCTATTCTATTCTATTCTATTCTATTCTATTCTATTCTATTCTATTCTATTCCGTTCCATCCCATTCCATTCTGTTCTCAAGTGACCAAAGGGGTATTCCATGCCATGTGACATCAGCTGAGATATGAGAACTAAGTGGAAGAGGGAAGTTAGGGGAAATTCACCCATGGTGTCTGCCCTCCAGAGGAACTGCTACTTGTGTGTGCTAGTTTGAGACTAGTTGGAATATTTTAGTGAGAGAAATTAGATGATAAGCTGGGTGCTAGGTTGGACTGGATGATCTTGGAGGTCTCTTCCAACCTGGTTGATTCTATGATTCTATGATTCTAATTTGAGCAGTCTAACTTAAAAGAAGGCATTGGAAAACTGCTGCCTAAGTAACAAACAAGACTCATAGTAAACATCCAAAATCAGCAATATGAAAAATTGTGGCTAACATTCAATCTCCCAGTATTGATATTCCCATAGTGTCCCTTGTCTCTTTGGCAGGTCTCTATTGCCACTTAAGCCACCTTTCCAGTTCTCATATGCTGAATGCCAGCTCCTGCCTTACTTTCCCCTAGGGGTATATTCCATGCATTTCTGGTCTCCAAGCAGTATAGTACAGCAATTTCCTTCCTGCTCTGTTACTCTGTGCACCAAAGTAATGTCATTGTTCTGGCCCATGTTTTACCAGACAGATGATTCTGAAGTCAGGGGTGGAAGAAAATGCGTAACTCTGTTTCAGCTACAAAATGCAGCCCCAAAGATTCTGCAGCCAGAGATATAGCCGTGTGCTGGGACCCCTTTCCTACTCTTAATCACATCCTGGGTCTATTAATTTACCTGATACATGTGCACACAGAGTTGCATACACCAGAAGAAAGGAAGGACTACGAATGTTTAAGCCGCACCAAGGGAACTGCAAGAGTTATGGCACAATCACACAGTTATAGAATCAGTCAGGGTTGGAAGATACCACAAGGATCATCTATTTCCACTCCCCCTGCCATGGGCAGGGACACCTCACACTAGAGCAGGCTCTCTAGAGCCTCATCCAGCCTGGCCTTAAACACCTCCAAGGATGAGGCTTCCACCACCTCCATGGGCAACCCATTCCAGGCTCTCACCACCCTCATGCTGAAGAACTTCTTACTAACATCTGGCCTTAAACAGCTCCAGCCATGGGGCCTCAACCACATCCTTGCACAACCCATTCCAGTCTCTCACCAACTCTCATGCTCAACAACTTCCTTCTCACATCCAGTCTGACTCTCCCCACCTCCAGCTTTTCTCCATTCCCCCTAGTCCTGTCACTCCCTGAGAGTCTAAAAAGTCCCTCCCCAGCTGTTTTGTAAGCCAGTTGTAACCCAACTGTGTTAGGAAGCATCTCCCTGTAAAGAGAAGCCATTCAGCTTGCACTTCAGCTCAGAAGACCCTTGCAGTTCTGCTACCTGAATGCAGCTTTACTGCCATTCGGAGGCAATAAAAGGTTGTGATGTGCCATAACAATTCAATAAAAGCAGGAAGTCAAAGTGGTTTTATAGACTTTGGCCTATACTAGGTCTCGTGGATGAACATGTCAGAAGTTTCATTTAATCACATTTTATTTCTCCATGTGGATTATTTGCCAAGAAACAGTGTGTGACTACTAAAGTTAGATTGCTTTCCAGGTACTCACACTCTGAAGTTAATAAAAAGATGTCATAGCAACTCAGTTCTTGAGCAGAGCCCTAGGAAATGCCCCACAGTTGCATTTTCTCTGCTCACGTGAAATGCTTTGACTCTTTAGGCCAAGGCAATTGCATTAATTCCACCTACAGAAGTGGCTTCATAAAATGTCTCTCTCTGAATCTCCTTCAGTATCTTAAACTTCTCTAAGCTTCAAAGTTAAAGGAAGAATTTTGCCTAGGCAGATCCTTCCAGGCTATGCACACAAATCTACTTTTACATGAATTGTAGAATGGTGGCATGCAGAGAGTGGTGATGAGGAGAGGCTGAGGGAGGTGTGCAGCCTGGAGGTGTTAAAGAAAAGACTTGATGGGGCACTTAGTGCCATGGTCTGGTTGATTGGATAGGGCTGGGTGATAGGTTGGAGTGGATGATCTTGGAGGTCTCTTCCAACCTGCTTGATTCTATGATTCTGTGATTCCCTAGCCCTGCTGGCCACACTTTTCCTGATGCAGCCCCGGGTGCCATTGGCTCTGTTGGCCACAAGGGCACATTGCTGGCCCATGCAGAACTTGCTGCCCACTAACACCCTAAGGTCTTTCTCTATGGAGCCTCTTTCCAGCAGGGCTGCCCCAGCCTGTGCTGGTGCCTGTTGTTATTCCTGCCCAGGTGCAGGACCCTGCACTTGTCCTTATTGAACTTCATGTGCTTAGCCTTTGTCCAGCTCTCAGCCTGTCCAGCTCTGGTTGGATGGCAGCACAGCCTGAGGGCTGTCAGCCACCCCCACCCCCCAGTTTGTATCATCAGGAACTTGCTGAGGGTGCACTCAGTGCCCTCATCCAGGTTGTTGATAAAAATACTGACCAAAACTGGACCCAGTACTGATCCCTGGGAACAGCACTGGCCACAGGCCTCCACCTTGACTCTGCCACTGATGACAACTCCCTGAACTCTGTTGTGGAGCTGTTTTTGATCCACATCACAGATGAACCACTATGGGCACATCTCTGAGCTTATCTGTGGGGATGTTATGTGAGACAACAACAAAAGCCTTGCTGAAGTCAAGGCAGCTGACATCCACAGCTGTGCCTTCACCTACCCACTTGGTCAGGGTACTATAGAAGGCTATCAGGTTAGTCAAGCAAAATCTCCCCTGGCTAAATCCATGTTGGCCACTGCTGATAACTCTCTTTTCTTCCATGTGGTTAGAGATGGCCTCCAGAATGAGCTGCTCCCTCATCTTTCCAGGGGTGGAGGTGCAGCTGACTGGTCTGGAGGTGCCTGGGTCTTCCTGCCTGCCTTTTTAGAGCCTAGAGTGCCATTGGCTCCCTTCCAGCCCCCAGGCACCTCTGCTCTTCTCCACGGATTTTCACACACAATGGAGAGAGGCTCAGCAACGGTAGCAGCTCTCCCAGCACTCGTGGATGCAGCCCATCAGGGTCCATGGCTTTGGGTGTCTTCAGCTGGCACAAGAGGTCTCTAACCCAGTCCTGACTGACAGGTGGAGTGTCCTCTTCTCTCCAGTTCTGCTCTCTTGCTTCCAGAGACTGAGGTTCCTGAGGGCAGTAAAGACTGTGGCAAAGAAGGCATTCAGCATCTCTGCCATCTCTGCGTCTTGTTACCAATCTCCCACATTGTTCCACAGTGGCCTCACCTTTTCCCTCATCTTCCTTTTGTCATTGATGTACTTGAAAAAGCTCTTCTTGTTTGCTGTCACCTCCCTGGCAAGACTCAGCTCCAAGAGGGCCTTGGCCTCTCTTGTTGCTTCTCTACATTCTCTGCTACTATTTCTATCTTCTTCCCAGACGACCTTTTTTCCACACATTCACTTATCACCTTGCTTCATTCTCTAGTGATACTAAACTCTAACATGTTATGGTCACTACAGCCAAGGTTACCCCAACCTTAACATCAACAACCAGCCCTTCTTTGTTTGTTCACACAAGGCCCAGCATCACACTTCTCGTTAGTTCTTCAACAACCTGCAGGAGAAAGTTGTCCTCAGTGCACTGCAGGAACCTTTGAGACTGTTTGTGCTTGGCTGTGTGGTCTTTCCAATTAATATCAGAGTGGCTGAAGTCAGCCATGAACACCAGGGCACTTCATCTTGAGGATACTTCCACATAACTGCAGAAGGCTTCATAAAGCTGCCCAGGGAGATGGTGAAGTCACTGTCCGTGGCGGCATTCAAGAAAAGACTGGATGAAGCACTGGTCTAGTTGATTGGACAGGGCTGAGTGATAGGCTGGAGAGGATGATCTTGGAGGTTTCTTCCAACCTAGTTAGTGTTATTATTCTATGATTCTTGGTTTGGTGGCCTGTAGTAAATACCCACAACCAAGTCATTCATGTTTGCATGGCACTTGGCTCTTACCCAAAAGCTTTCAATGCTTTCATCATGATGGTCCTAATGTGATTGTAAGTTAAAGCTTAGAATCATGGAATAGAATCATAAAACGGTTTATGCTGGAAGGGACCTCAAAGATCATCTAGTTCCAACCCTCCCCCCCACTAGAACAGGTCACTCAAGGCTTCATCCAACCTGGCCTTGAACACTTCCAGGGAGGGAGCAGCCACAACCTCCATGGGCAACTTGTGCCAGTGTCTCACCAACCTCACTGCAAATGATTTCTTCCTAACAGTCAGTTTAAACCTCCCCTCTGCCAGTTTAAACCCATTACTCCTCATCCTGTCATTCCAAGACCTTGCCAATAGTCCCTCCGCAGCCCTCCTGTAGCCCCCTTCAGATACTGAAAGGCTACTCCAAGGTGTCCTCAAAGCCTTTTCTTCTCCAGGCTTCAGACCCCAACTCTCTCAGCCTGTACTCATAGCAGAGCTGCTGCAGCCCTGCAGCTTTTGTTACTGCTTAGTCAGAATAACGTGGGCAGTCCGAGAAGGTAAAGACAGTAGCCAAAAACTCAAATAGCAAGCCAACATTTTTTCCATTGAACAAGTTAGAAGTAGTAGGAAAGCTTACAACAGAGTCCTTCTCTAAATGGAGACACTGGAGAACCTCTCCTAAAGTGCTGGAGAGAAGACAGTGGACACATGGACAAAATGAGCAATAAGTAGAAGCCCACAGATAATTTCCCCCTGTTCTAAAAGGATTCAGCATTTAAAGTGTTTGAACTGCTAACAGTACCATACAACTTTATGACTGACCCAGGACCTAGAGCTGCAATTTGAAGTTGGTGATGGAGACCAGATGAGGCTTAGATTGTAATTCCACACTACTTTGATTCCTGTTTTATCAGAAAATCAATACAGAAATTGTACCTGAACTAAAATTATTTAGTCAGAACCATTTTGCCATTAAGGACAAAATCTGGTATCATGCCAGCAGAATCAACTTGTGTAGCAAAATTACTTTAATTGGGGAAATAATGTACTGATTTATATTGTTACTTTTGTTTTGAATGCTGTGGCAATACTGCATTCTCAGGAACAAAATGTTCCTGAATTTATATATAGCCCTGTGCCAGCAAGTATTTAATTTAACCAGGAAAAAAAAACCAATATATGAAGTGGTTTGTTTGTTCAAGAGAAAAAAATAATAGTATGACTTCTGATGAATAGCACCTGCATGTTTAGTCTGAAAAGGCTATTGAAGCTTTAGCCCTTTGCTTGTAAACACCTAGGGAAAGATCAGCTTGCAGGCAAATCCACTTTTTGCCTATATTGGAGTCCTAGAACCATTTCAGACACCTGCAGAGCACAGTGATTGAGTGAAGCACCTTCGAGGCTGCCACCTGCAGTAGTCATAGAATCAACCAGGTTGGAAGAGACCTCCAAGATCATCCAGTCCAACCTAGCACCCAGCCCTAGCCAATCAACTAGACCATGGCTCTAAGTGCCCCATCCAGTCTTCTGTTGAACACCTCCAGGGATGGGGACTCCATCACTTCCCTGGGCAGCCCATTCCAGTGCCAATCACTCTCTCTGACAACAACTTCCTCCTAACATCCAGCCTAGACCTCCCCTGGCACAACTTGAGACTGTGTCCCCTTGTTCTGTTGCTGCTTGCCTGGCAGAAGAGACCAACCCCACCTGGCTACAACCTCCCTGTGGGTAGTTGTAGACAGCAATGAGGTCTGCCCTGAGCCTCCTCTTCTGCAGGCTGCACACCCCCAGCTCCCTCAGCCTCTCCTCACAGGGCTGTGTTCCAGGCCCCTCACCAGCTTTGTTGCCCTTCTCTGGACATGTTCCAGCACCTCAACATCTCTCTTGAATTGAGGGGCCCAGAACTGGACACAGCACTCAAGGTGTGGCCTGACCAGTGCTGAGTACAGGGGCAGAATAACCTCCCTTGTTCTGCTGGCCACACTGTTCCTGATGCAGGCCAGGATGCCATTGGCTCTCTTGACCACCTGGGCACACTGCTGCATCTTCAGCTACTATGCACCAGTAACCCCAGGTCCCTTTCTTCCTGGCTGCTCTCAGCCACTCAGTCCCCAGCCTGTAGTGCTGCTTGGGGTTGTTGTGGCCAAAGCCTTGTTCAGTCTCATCGCATTGGCCTCTGCCCACCCATCCAGCCTGGCCAGGTCCCTCTGCAGGGTTCTCCTACCCTCCAACTGCTCCACACCTGCTCCTAGCTTGGTGTCATCTGCAAACTTACTGATGCTGGACTCAATGCCCTCGTCCACATCATCAATAAAGATGTTGAACAGGACTGGGCCCAGCACTGATCCTTGGGGAATACCACTAGTGCCAGCTGCCAACTGGATGTGGCACCATTCACCACCACTCTCTGAGCTCTGCCATTCAGCCAGTTCTTGATCCAGCACAGAGTGAATCTGTCCAAACCATGAGCTGCCAGCTTGGCCAGGAGCTTCTTGTGGCAGACAGTGTCAAAGGCTTTGCTGAAGTCCAAGTAGACTACATCCACAGCCTGCCCCACATTCACCAGGTGGGTAACCTGATCATAAAAGGAGATCAGGTTGGTGAGGCAGGACCTGCCCTTCCTAAACCCATGCTGGCTGGGCCTGATCCCTTGGCCATCCTGTAGGTGCTTTGTGATGACACTCAAGATGACCTGTTCCATGACCTTGCCTGGCACTGAGGTCAGGCTCACAGCTCTGTAGTTTTCTGGCTCCAAGCTGAGGCATAGGAAGTTCCATGTGAACCTGAAGAAGAATTTTTTTCCCTGTGAGGGTGACAGAAGACTGGAACAGGCTGCCCTGGGGAGCTGAGGAGTCTCCTATGGAGATGTTCAAAACCTCGCCTGGATGTGTTCCCATGTGATCTGCTCTGGGTGATCCTGCTCTGCCAGGAGGGCTGGACCAGATGGTCTTTCAAGGTCCCTTCCAGCCCCTGACATTCTGTGATTCTATATGGGCAGGAATGAGTCTGGAGATGAGTGCTGCCTGCCTCTGTAGACTGTTTGGAAGAGCATGAAACTTCCTAACAAACAGATCAGAGCAGTGATAGGCCAAGGACTGAAAAGCACTGAAAATTGAGATATAAAATAGGAGGCTTGTCTTGGTAAATCTGTACAATAAGTTCATAGCAATTTTTGTCATGTTCTAGAGGTGTTTTCCTCTCCTTTTGAATTTATGCATT
This sequence comes from Pogoniulus pusillus, assembly GCF_015220805.1. Lineage (NCBI taxonomy): Eukaryota > Metazoa > Chordata > Aves > Piciformes > Lybiidae > Pogoniulus > Pogoniulus pusillus. The sequence continues at coordinate 6,017,888 of NC_087309.1, read as the reverse complement.
GGCAGAAGCATTGCAGTTAGATATTAACAGGATAAAAGCTGTCTGTCACGGTAAGACAAGAGTGTGTGGCAATAATCAGAGTGTAAGGTGACTATGCACAGCTCACGTCAGGAGCTAAATGATTTGTGCTGATGTTATCTGCTTTAGACTTCTTTAAGCCTTTATGTTTCTGAAGTCCATGGTGATTCATGGGGCTGCAGCATTTGAGGACTGAAGAGAAGATGCTGTTTGGAAAGGAAGATCCTGGAAACAGAGAATCAGCAGTCTGGGTTGTTTTGTTTGTTTTGGTTTGTTTTTTGCTCCCAGTTCATGCATTTATTAGCAGGATTAGCTTACAAGAAAACCTCGTTAAGCCTCTTCTTCTTACCAAGGAGAAAGCCTGTAGGGAGAGGAAACGTGGTTCTCAATAGAGGACACTTAGTTTCAGTAATGACTGTTAGCAACATGGGAACACAGTGACCTGAGTGGCGTTTCAAATGAAACAACAAAACCAGCTTGGGACAGGGGGTGTGCGGGGGACAATGTATTTCAAAAGGTGGATTGTTTCCTGCACTTCAAGTCTGGGGATTTTGGATACAAATCTGGACTGCATGACGGGTTTCTCTTACATCTTTTGATCTTTCTATTGATACTACTAAGTTACTGAACTGCATAACGTCTAACTATCTCCTTGGTCATTCTTCGCGGCTGTCACAGCAGACACATGGAGCTACAGAATCAGACAGGTTGGACGAGACCTCCAAGATCATCCAGTCCAACCTAGCACCCAGCCCTGTCAAATCAACCAGACCATGGCACTAAGTGCCTCATCCAGGCTTTTCTTCAACACCTCCACCACCTCCCTGGGCAGCCCATTCCAATGCCAATCACCCTCACTGGCAACAACTTCCTCCTAACATCCAGCCTAGACCTCCCCTGGCACAACTTGAGACTGTGTCCCCTTGTTCTGTTGCTGCTTGCCTGGCAGAAGAGACCAACCTCCCTGGCTACAACCTCTCTGCAGGTAGTTGTAGACAGCAGTGAGGTCACCCCTGAGCCTCCTCTTCTCCAGCTAAACAACCTCTGCCACAGACAGGGATGACTTCCACTAGGAATTGCTTTGTTGTTTCCAGACATGGAAAGAAACTCTAAAATACTGCATAAACTTCCCATGCCTAATTTTATTATAGCTTTATGCAGGAGCCTGAGTCTTCACAGAGAGAGTGATTGGCATTGGAATGGGCTGCCCAGGGAGGTGGCAGAGTCACTGTGCCTGGAGATGTTCAAGAAAAGCCTGGATGAGGCACTTAGTGCCATGGTCTGATGGTTGGCTAGGGCTGGGTGCTAGGTTGGTCTGGATGATCTTGGAGGTCTCTTCCAACCTCGTTCATTCTATTAATTCTATGAATACCAGATCAAAGCCATTCTATTGTACTCTGCAGTGATTTGGGAGTTTTCCTCCGTGCACTTTGAATCAACAGGCTAGGTCAATCAGTGGGAAGTTGATATGAAGCTATATTTACAACATAGCACGTATTTATAAGCACATGCACAAAATGTATGCAGATATTTACAATTATATACAAGTTAGAAGTAATACAGAAATTCAAACCCCCTCCTGATTAGCAAGACCACCCAGGAGGGATCCCGACTAAGCCCTTCTTCACACTCCTCCCTTACCTCAGAAAGCTTACACGATTAATCTTTGCACAGAAAGCAGGGGGTGAGATGCCAAAGTCGACAACTGGTTAGAAGGGCAATGATCAGATTGCACAGATTCAGGCAGAGACAATTAACCAGTGTGCAGCACACCACAGAATAAAAGACTTTGATATTGCTTTGGTTGTATACACCTCTCAGCAATCCAGTGGTAATACACCATTGGAATGGGCTGCCCAGGGAGGTGGTGGAGTCACCATCCCTGGAGGTGTTCAAGCAAAGCCTGGCTGAGGCACTTAGTGCCATGGTCTAGTTGATTGGACAGGGCTGGGTGCTAGGTTAGACTGGATGATCTTGGAGGTCTCTTCCAACCTGGCTGATTCTGTGGTTCTATGATTCTATGGTTATTTTCTTTTCACAGCCAATGATCTAATTTCTCTCATTAAAATATTCTAATTAGCCTCACGCCTGCACATACCCAAACCTTTGCCTTTGACTGCATAAGCTGTAGCAGTCACAAACAAATAAACAAAACAAACAAAAAAAACCCAACCCAAAACAAATCCCAAACAAGCAAAAAACATGAGAAGGTAAGGCTTGAAAGAAACTACATCTCCCTGTGTGCAAATGAAAACTAGATTGACATTGAATGTTGGTTTCTTAAGATCTGAGGTTTTTGTAACACAAAAAAAAAAACCCTCACAAAATAAAATAATAAAAATCAGGTGTTTTTTTTCTTCCCTAGGTATTTAGTGATTAGAGTTATCATCAGTAAAGAAGTTATTATTACAGCTAAGGCTGTTATAATAAATAATGGAAGTGAGATAGTATCTACTTAATTGTGTGTTTTGCTGGGAGCTATTAATAGCAGGTTGTACACTGAGCAGAATCACAAAGAGGGGTATGTTACTTATTTGACAGTACATACAAATTAGTAAAAACTAATTAAATTGTGGTCTATAAATTTATGTATGAGTTATTTTATTACAATATAGAATCAACCAGGTTGGAAGAGACCTCCAAGATCTGCCAGTCCAACCTAGCACCCAACCCTATCCAGTCAACCCGACCATGGCACTAAGTGCCTCATCCAGTCTTCTGTTGAACACCTCCAGGGATGGCAACTCCACCACCTCCCTGGGCAGCCCATTCCAATACCAATCACTCTCTCTACCTACAACTTCCTCCTAACATCCAGCCTGTACTTCCCCTGGCACAGCTTGAGACTGTAAATGTAAAAAATTGCTTTCACACCTATCTAAACTCATCAGTTTAGACCAACATCAGCAGACATTTGACAAGTCTCAGTTTACTGTGAAATATTAGTGCTGGGTTTTGGATTTCCTCTGAAGATGTTTGTTTCACAGGCTCACAGGATATTAGGGGTGGAAGGGACCCAAGTAGGTCATCGAGTTCAGCTCCCCTGCCAGAGCAGGACCACACAATCTAGCACAGATCACAGAGGAACACAACATAAAATCATAGAATCAGCCAGGTCCTTCACCAGCTTTGTTGCCCTTCTCTGGACACGTTCCATCACCTCCACATCCAGGCAGGCCTTGAAAGGCTCCAAAGAAGGAGATTCCACAACCTCTCTGGGCAGCCTGTTCCAGTGCTCTGTCACCCTTATAGTAAAGAAGCTACCACTTGTGTTGTGGTGGAACCTCTTTTGCTGCAACTTACACCCATTGCTCCTTGTGCTATCCCAGAGAGCAAATGAGCAGAGCCTGTTCCCCCACTCCTGACCCCCAGCCCTCAGAATTTTTTAAACATTTATTAAATCATCTTTCAGTCTTCTCTTTTCCAGTTTAAAAAGCCCCAGGTCCCTCAGCCCCTCCTCATAAGCCATGACCTCCAGTCCCCTAATCATCCTCCACTGGACCCTCCCCAGCAGATCCCTGTGCCTCTTCAACTGGGGGGACCAAAACTGAACACAGCATCCAAGATGAGGTCTCACCAGCGCAGAGTAGAGGAGAAGGAGAAACTCCCTTGATCTGCTGGACACACTCTTCTTAATACACCTCAGGATTTGTCAAGTGCTTCTTACAACTTGAAATGTGAAAGCATACCCAGCACAGCTTTTATTATTTACTGATACTTTGCACAATCTATCAAAAAATCAAACACAAACAAACAAGCAAACAAACAAAAAAAGCAAACCCCACAACCACTTACTACCACCATTACAGTATCACAGTATCACAGTATCACAGTATCACCAAGGTTGGAAGAGACCTCATAGATCATCAAGTCCAAGCCTTTACCACAGAGCTCAAGGCCTTTACCACAGAGCACCAAGTGCCACGTCCAATCCTGCCTTGAACTGCCCCAGGGACGGCGACTCCACCACCTCCCCGGGCAGCCCATTCCAGTGTCCAATGACTCTCTCACTGAAGAACTTTCTCCTCACCTCCAGCCTAAATCTCCCCTGGCACAGCCTGAGGCTGTGTCCTCTCGTTCTGGTGCTGGCCACCTGGAAGAAGAGAGCAACCTCCTCCCGGCCACAACCACCCCTCAGGTAGTTGTAGACAGCAATAAGGTCACCCCTGAGCCTCCTCTTCTCCAGGCTAACCAATCCCAGCTCCCTCAGCCTCTCCTCGTAGGGCTGTGCTCAAGGCCTCTCCCCAGCCTCGTCGCCCTTCTCTGGACACGCTCAAGCATCTCAATGTCCCTCCTAAACTGGGGGGCCCAGAACTGAACACAGTACTCAAGGTGTGGTCTAACCAGTGCAGAGTACAGGGGCAGAATGACCTCCCTGCTCCTGCTGACCACACCACTCCTGATGCAGGCCAGGATGCCACTGGCTCTCTTGGCCACCTGGGCACACTGCTGGCTCATGTTCAGGTGGGTATCAATCAGCACCCCCAGATCCCTCTCTGTTTGGCTGCTCTCAGCCACTCTGACCCCAGCCTGTATCTCTGCATGGGGTTGTTGTGGCCAAAGTGCAGCACCCTGCACTTGGAGCTATTGAACCCCATCCCATTGGACTCTGCCCATCTGTCCAGGCGGTCAAGGTCCCGCTGCAGAGCCCTTCTGCCCTCCAACCCAGCCACATCTGCCCCCAGCTTGGTGTCATCTGCAAACTTGCTGATGACTGACTCCATGCCCTCATCCAGATCATCTATGAAGATGTTAAAGAGGATGGGGCCCAGCACAGATCCCTGAGGGACACTGCTAGTGACAGCTGCCAGCTGGATGTGGCACCATTCACCACCACTCTCTGGGTCCGGCCCTCCAGCCAGTTCCTAACCCAGCACAGAGTGTTGCCATCCAAGCCATGGGCTGACAGCTTAGCCAGCAGTTTGCTGTGGGGGACAGTGTCAAAGGCCTTGCTGAAGTCCAGCAAGACAAGCGAAACAGGATTATTGTATGTGTACTGCAAACCAGGATCCATAACCAATTGTCATGGTCCACACAGTGGACTTATGATGGTTCATTACTGTGATCTCAAGGTGCAAAATCTTAGGGCAACCGTGCCAGGGAGGAATCACTTCCATCAACAGTAGAACTTTATTGTTTGCCCACTTCATTGTTTGGAACTCAGCAGGAAAGAGGTAGTCAAGAGCTGAAAAGAGAGTCTGCCCAGATTTTGGGTTGATTACACCAGTGGGTCTGTCCCAGGCTGAATTTTGTGCAGATGAGATCAGATTATGGCTAGCATTATTTACAAACCATGACCATGGATGTTCCTCTCAAGAATAAGAATTTTTGGGAAAGTGGTGGTGATCTCAGTGAACCCTAACCTCTGATAGATATACTTGACTCAAGTTTCCCTGAGTTGCAAATTTAGAATCATAGAATCACAGAATTGGTCAGGGTTGGAAGGGAACACAAGGATCAGCCAGTTCCAACCCCACTGCCATGCCCAGGGACACCCTACCCTAGAGCAGGCTGCCCACAGCCTCAGCCAGCCTGGCCTTAAACACCTCCAGCCATGGGGCCTCAACCACCTCCCTGGGCAACCCACTCCAGCCTCTCACCACTCTCCTGCTCAACAACTTCCTCCTCACTTCCACTCTGACTCTCCCCACCTCCAGCTTTGCTCCATTGCCCCCAGTCCTGTCACTTCCTGAGAGCCTAAAAAGTCCCTCCCCAGCTTTTTTGAAGGCCCTCTTCAGGTCCTGGAAGGCCACAAGAAGGTCACTTGGGAGCCTCCTCTTCTCCAGACTGCACAGCCCCAACTCTCTCAGTCTGTGCTCACAGCAGAGCTGCTGCAGCCCTCTGAGCATCCTTGTGGGCCTTCTCTGGACACGTTCCAGCAACTCCACATCCCTCTTTTAATAGAGGTTACAGAACTGGGTGCAGTAAATTTGTGGAGCTATTGGCTCACACTACTTTAATATTCACTTTTAGACATCTGCTTGGGCTTCTGTTTGTTGTGGAACGCAGTTTAGGAGAATTTGTGGGGAAAACACGCGAGGTTGACTTGTAAAGATTAAATGATTTATTGCTAAGATATGAAAATCCCCTTCCCCAAAACTTATCTAAACTATCCCACGTAAATTCTTTTGATCCACGGTCGCAGGTAAAATTGCAGAAAATGGCGAATAAAGAGAGTCTGTGTTTTAAAGTGTTCTTTTAGTCTTGAGAAGTTACTCAGTCTTTAGGTAAGAGATCATAGAATCATAGAATCAACCAGGTTGGAAGAGACCTCCAAGATCATCTAGTCCAACCTAGCACCCAGCCCTAGCCAGTCAACCAGACCATGGCACTAAGTGCCTCATCCAGGCTTTTCTTGAAGACCCCCAGGGACGGTGCCTCCACCACCTCCCTGGGCAGCCCATTCCAATGCCAATCACTCTCACTGTGAAGAACTTCTTCCTAATATCCAGCCTAGACCTACCCTGGCACAGCTTGAGACTGTGTCCCCTTGTTCTATTGCTGGTTGCCTGGCAGAAGAGGCCACCCCCCACCTGGCTACAATGCCCCTTCAGGTAGTTGTAGACAGTAATAAGATCCCCCCTGAGCCTCCTCTTCTCCAGGCTAAACAGGCCCAGCTCCCTCAACCTCTCCTCATAGGATTTGTGCTCCAGGACCCTCACCAGCTTTGTTGCCCTTCTCTGGACATGTTCCAGCACCTCAACATCTTTCTTGAATTGAGGGGTTATTCACTGTTCAAAGCAGTTCAGCAGAGTTTCGAAGTGTTTATGAAGTTCAGGGCGTTGTCCAAACCTCTCCACAGGATCAGGCGCAGGCAAGCCCTGGCTTCAGATGATCGGGCGTCCGCTGGTCTCGTGGCAAGCAGGTTCAGCTGGAGCAGCAGGAGTGAGAGCGAGCAGGCGAGCAGGCGAGCAGGCGAGCAGGCTCCCGATCAAGGCAGACACACCATTTTACACTGTTTAAGAGAGATGTGCTGTGCTAGTTTGAAGCAAGCTGGAATGTTTTGGTAACAGAACTAGATAATGGGCAGTGAAATGAAAACAATTGATGTCAACTTCTCTCACAGTCTCACTGAGAGCTCTGGGAAGAAGAAAGACTTTTTCTCCATTTTGTTTCCTCTCTTGCTTTTGCCTTAGACCTGGTCACATCTCATTAACCCTGCTCCTACTAACCTTGCTCCCTAACCTCTTGGCTGCACCTCTCTTCTTCCTGAGAACTGGGGTAAGGTTGAGAGGGCTGGGGGGGAGGTGTTGGGGTGGTTTGAGATCCCCTCCTGGGGACTCAGGTTTCTGGGAGGGGAGTTGTGCTTTTGTATTGTTTATCCTTTGTATATTTCTGTATATAATTGTATATAACTGTATGTATTGTAAATAGCTGCTTGTAAATTCTGCTAGCTGTAAATAAATTGCTTCATCTATATTCCCAGGGTCCGTCTGAGTTAGCTGGGGCAAATACAAAGTGTGGGGGGGCGGGGTAACCCCCAAACCATCACATGTGCTCAACCAGCTCAGGCGATTTTACGTTATTTTTACAGATTGGTACAAATTATAATCAACTTGTACAACTGGACAATTCTTACCATAAACAACCTGTATGACCACCCAGAGATCGGCCCCCAACAGGTGGTCAGCGAACATGGGAATCAAGGCCTTTAGCTGGAAAACATTGGCCAATGTTTGCCTTTTACCCTTCCTAGGGAGGAACCTTCTCATGGGCTAGAAATATTCTTTTGGTTTTACGATTGCTTTTGGCCTTCAATGTGAGACATTGTAACATTCACAACAGGGGCCCTGCTAGAAGAGCTTTGCTACCCTCCATGACACTGTTCAAGACCAAGTATTGGACTTGAAACTCTGACCTAACATAGCTGGGTTCAATCCTTCTTCTCACAGTTTACAGCTGGGTGCTTCTTTCCTCAAATGTAATACCTATCTTGACTTTACGTTTATCATTCAGGCTGTTTTGTGATCCAATGGGTCAATGAACAAGCTGAAGCCTGGTAGTGTGTTGAGGAATGGCTAAGAGAGAATGGGCACGGAGAATATATGAAATTGGTGGGTCAGCAGAATGAAGAGATTGCAACATGCTGATGTGACAAAATGACCAAGGACACTGTCCTTGGGCAAAGTGGTAAACAAGGGGGGAAAAGGATGTGTTTCCTGTTTTGAAGAAAGAACACATACTTGTTTTGAAGGAAGAACTGCACAAGTGCATCCCGTAGAGCTACAGATAAGCAACTGCTGACAGTGGAATACATTAGCTGCTTGCTATAAAAGAATGCTACTGCTCCAATAAAGTTGTCACCTGCTTATAATCCATATTGGATGCGGTGTCCATTTCTTTCCTTCTCCCAACAGTAGTGCATCCTGTGCAGTCCTCTCTATAACAGCCTTAATTAAGTGTCTATCGAGAAGGAAGTGTAACTCCAGGTTTGTTGCTTCCTAATCACTCAGGCATATTTGTGAGTCTTATCTCTTGCAGCTGTGTAATGTATCATGTAATTAGTTAACAACTTCAGTCACACACTAAGCTTGCATGGCCATTGATGTCACTCAGATAGTTTGTAGTAAATGTCACATTAGATCTTTTCTGGTCTCTATTGGTTTTAAGCAATACCATTTCCAGAGCTGACACAAGTCAGATCAAAGGTATCTTGTGATTAACCAAGGTTCTTCAGACTGATTCACTTATTACCACAAAAACACTCTATCACTCAGCTTTAAGCAGCTGTCCATATAGGCACTCACCCTCTCTTCAGATAATACACATGGTTTCTAAGCTATCTATCAGTTATCACCTAAATGTATCATGTCTGAGCTCATCAAATTTGCTGGCTTTTCTCAAATGTATAAGTGGTATGCTGGTTTTAATGGCACCTTTCACTGTTTTAGTGCCACTTGGCTTTGATCTGTGTAGCATTGCTTTCTGTCTGAACAGTGGTAAATGGATAGACAACACTGAGTGAGCCTGAAGTACTTAACATGAATTACCCATCAGATAAAAATGTGCCACTGAGCAAAAAAACAAGGAGCAAATTCTCATGCATTAGAGTTGCTATTAGAGGTATTAGAGATGCTATTAGAGGCATTAGAGGGAGGAAGGGGAAAGGCTGTGCCATGGAACTCTGTTTTGTGTCACATTAGATTTACTTTAGGGCTACGATATTTCACCATTCATTACCTTCATCTGTGTTTCTGGGAAAGCTTTAGTCGTGCATTTCTAGAATCACAGAAGAATCATTTCACTTGGAAAAGACCTCAAAGATCATTTCAGACCCAAGCAAGATGGCCAGAGCAGCAGTCTGTCATGTAATTACTACAGCCTCAATGAAAAAGCAATGGGTGATAGTAGTGGCTGACTCTCCTCTGAGACCCATACAGGCGTTGGCTTGCTGTCCTGATTCATAATCCAGAAAGCTGTGCTGCTTACCAGGGAATCACATCAAGATTGAGGTTGCAATTGTAACTGAGGTTGCCTGAGCTTGTATGTCCCACTGACTGTTATCTGCTGCTGCTGTTTCATTTGGTCAGCCAGAACACAGCAGTAAGCAACCTAAAGAATATCAAGAGGGCTTACAAGGCACTGGAGTGGCAATGGGGGATCCAGAAGTGCAGGCAGTCTTTTCATTGATTCCCCCAGTTAAGGAAAAGGGTTTTGAAAAGGGCTTGATAGAACAGGGAAAATCAACACCTTGAGTGCTGTGTCCAGTTCTGGGCTCCTCAACTCAGGAGAGATATTGAGGTGCTGCAGTGTGTCCAGAGAAGGGTGACAAGGCTGGTGAAGGGCCTGGAACACAAACTCTACTGTATAGGGTTAACACTCCCGGGGGAGTAACCCTGAACCTGACCCTGGGGGTCTGGACCCCTCCCCAGGCGTGGGTCTGAACACCACCAGGTGATGGTTAGCCCACTCCCCCACTTCCTGTCCCATAAAAGCAGGGGCACTTCCTGTTCCTCTCTCTCTCTCTATCTCACCCTGCACCTCACTCCCTCCGCACATCACTCCCTGCATACCACCATACCTCGTGGCAGACACGAGGTAGACAAAGCCACCATCACAAACTCTGGTTGTATTTATACATTTTGTATTTTGCTATTTTCCCTTCCCTATCCTTTGTAAACTTCCCTACCTCAGATACCTCTTCTAAGTTATTGTTAAACTTTTTCCTTTTAACTCCCAAATTGAGTGAGATTGGTTTCACAGTATCACAGTATCATCAGGGTTGGAAGAGACCTCACAGATCATCAAGTCCAACCCTTTACCACAGAGCTCAAGGCCAGACCATGGCACCAAGTGCCATATCCAACCTTGCCTTAAAGTGCCCCAGGGACGGCGACTCCACCACCTCCCCGGGCAGCCCATTCCAGTGTCCAATGACTCTCTCAGGGAAGAACTTTCTCCTCACCTCCAGCCTAAATTTCCCCTGGTGTAGCTTGAGGCTGTGTCCTCTCGTTCTGGTGCTGGCCACCTGAGAGAAGAGAGCAACCTCCTCCTGGCCACAACCTCCCCTCAGGTAGTTGTAGACAGCAATAAGGTCTCCCCTGAGCCTCCTCTTCTCCAGGCTAACCAACCCCAGCTCCCTCAGCCTCTACTCGTAGGGCTGTGCTCAAGGCCTCTCCCCAGCCTCGTCGCCCTTCTCTGGACACATTCAAGCATCTCAATGTCCCTTTTAAACTGGGGAGCCCAGAACTGAACACAGTACTCAAGGTGTGGTCTAACCAGTGCAGAGTACAGGGGCAGAATGACCTCCCTGCTCCTGCTGACCACACCATTCCTGATGCAGGCCAGGATGCCACTGGCTCTCTTGGCCACCTGGGCACACTGCTGGCTCATGTTCAGGTGGGTATCAATCAGCACCCCCAGATCCCTCTCTGTCTGGCTGCTCTCCAGCCACTCCGACCCCAACCTGTATCTCTGCATGGGGTTGTTGTGGCCAAAGTGCAGCACCCTGCACTTGGAGCTATTGAACCCCATCCCATTGGACTCTGCCCATCTGTCCAGGCGGTCAAGGTCCCACTGCAGAGCCCTTCTGCCCTCCAACTCAGTCACATCTGCCCCCAGCTTAGTCTCATCTGCAAACTTGCTGATGACTGACTCGATGCCCTCATCCAGATCATCTATGAAGGTGTTAAAGAGGATGGGGCCCAGCACAGATCCCTGAGGGACACCACTAGTGACAGCTGCCAGCTGGATGTGGCACCATTCACCACCACTCTCTGGGTCCGGCCCTCCAGCCAGTTCCTAACCCAGCACAGAGTGTTGCCATCCAAGCCATGGGCTGACAGCTTAGCCAGCAGTTTGCTGTGGGGGACAGTGTCAAAGGCCTTGCTGAAGTCCAGACAGACCACATCCACAGGCCTCCCCACATCCACCAAGCGGCTCACCTGATCATCGAAGGAGATCAGGTTGGAGAGGCAGGATCTGCCCTTCCTAAACCCATGCTGGCTGGACCTGAGCCCTTTGCCATCCCTTAGGTGCGCTCTTATCACCCCCAAGATAACCTGCTCCGTCTGTCCACACTGATATAAAGAGATACACAGGTATGCACAGTGTGCTCTGCCATTCTCTTCATGCTTGCTGTTGCCTGCTGCCATTGCTCATTTTTTTCCTGGAAACTCCACTGTCTCAAGTTTACCAGGGACAGGCTCTAAATGCCTCCATGAGATCAGCCTTCATAGCCAGCATGACATCATGCTGAGACTGCACACTGCAGGACATTCTGCCTACATCTGAAAGTCTCCTGCCAAGACGACAAGTCCTGGACGTACACAAATCATCCAGAGCAGCAGAGCCAGGAGACAAGGTCAGAGATTGTCTGCCTCCCTTCCCCAGAAGCCTGGGAAGAATCAAGTTTCAGCTGCTGACAAGACAGAGTTCCCTGAAAGCATTTGCATAGCTTTTCCCTTATATCTACTGATGCTGTAACTCTACCATAGAAAGCCACCAGGTTCATCAGACATGGTAAAGCCAACATTGGTTACCACTAATCACCTCTTCTTCATTTTCTGTATGCCTTACCAAGGCCTTCAGGAGGATCTGCTCCATGATCTTGCCAGGCACAGAGGTGAGACTCACTGGCCTGTTGTCTCTGGGGTCTTCCTTCTTTAAACCCTTTTTGAAGATGTGGGTTATATGTCCCCCTTTCCAGTCAGCAGGGGTCTCACCAGATTGCCACAATGTTGTGAAAATGATGGGCAGTGGTTTGGCAACTCCATCTACCAGTTCCCTCAAGACCTCTTGGTGGATCTCACTGGACGCCATGGACTTCTGCATCTTTAGGCTCTTTAGAAGGTGTCAAATCTGCTCTTTGCTTATAGTGGGTGGATCTTGCTTCTCCATTGCCCGCCTTTGTCCTCTGGAGCTTGGGCAGTGCAGCTAGACCCCTTGCCAGGGAACACTGATGCAAAGCAGTCACTGAGTATCTCACTCTTCTCTGTATTCCTCATGACCAGGTCTCTGTTTTGTTTGGAGAGGTCCCGTGTTTTCCCTAGCCCTCTTTTTGTAACTGATGTACCTGAAGAAATTGTTTTTATTCTCCTTTCTGTCCCTAGCCAAGTTTAATTCTATCTGTGTTTTTGCTTTCCTCACCTCAGCCCTGGCTGCTTGGACAGTTTCTTTGTAGTACTCCCACACAGCCTGTTCTTGCTTCCATTGCTTGTACATTTTCCTTTTTTCCCAAGTCCAGGAGCACCTTGTTCATCTATGCTGGTCTCTTGGCACTTTTTCCTGCTTTCTTCCTTCTTGGGATACACTGCTCCTGGACTTGGAGGAGGTGGTTCTTGAATACTGACCAGTTTTTTTGGGGCTCATTTCCCTCCATGACACTCTGCCAACCAGATGCCTGAGGAGGATGAAGTCTGCTCTCTGGAAATCCAGAATAGTGACTTTACTCTGCACCCTCTTTGATGTCTTGAGGATCTTAACTCTATCATTTTGTGGCTGCTGTAGCTAAGGCTGCCCTTAAGCTTCATGTTGCTCACAAGACCTTACTTCCAGCATAGCACCTTTTTGTGCAGGTTTCTTTAGCACCAGGAGAGGAAATTCTCATCAACGCATTCCAGGAACTCCTTATGTTGCTGGTGCATTGCTGGTTTGTGCTTCCAATAGACATCAAGGTGTTTGAAATCTCCCATGAGAACCAGTGCTTGTGAACATGAAGCTGATTCCTCTCTGCCTACAGAAGGCCTCATCCACTCAGTCTTCTTCAGCAGATGGCCTGTAGCAGACCCACACTGACATGTCACCTTCTCTTGTCTTCCCTCTAATCCTCAACTATAAGAACTACCACATCTTTTCTGTTTCCAGGTGGAACTCCATGGACTCCAGTTGGTCTTTGATGTAGATGTACATTATGTAGACAGTGGGCCTCCTGAGCTGGCAGACAGAGTCAGGGAGCAGTATAGTCCCCCTCTAATCCATGAGGAACAAATAAGTGATCTGCTGAGACACTTAGATCCTCACAAGTCCATGGGACCGGATGGGATTCACCCTAGGGTGCTGAGAGAGCTGGCAGCTGAGCTGGCCAAGCCACTCTCCATCATTTATCAGCAGTCCTGGCTCACTGGAGAGGTCCCCAAAGACTGGAAGCTGCCAATGTGATACCCATTCACAAGAAGGGTCGTAAGGAGGAGCCAGAAAACTACAGAGCTGTCAGCCTGACCTCAGTGCCAGGCAAAGTGATGGAACAGGGCATCTTGGGTGCCATCACAAAGCACCTACAGGATGGCCAAGGGATCAGGCCCAGCCAGCATGGGTTTAGGAAGGGCAGGTCCTGCCTCACCAACCTGATCTCCTTTTATGATCAGGTTCCCTGCCTGGTGAATGTGGGGCAGGCTGTGGATGGAGTCTACCTGGACTTCAGCAAAGCCTTTGACACTGTCTGCCACAAGAAGCTCCTGGCCAAGCTGGCAGCTCATGGCTTGGACAGATTCACTCTGTGCTGGGTCAGGAACTGGCTGGATGGCAGAGCTCAGAGAGTGGTGGTGAATGGTGCCACATCCAGTTGGCAGCTGTCACTGGTGGTGTTCCCCAAGGATCAGTGCTGGGCCCAGTCCTGTTCAACATCTTTATTGATGATGTGGATGAGGGGATTGAGTCCAGCGTCAGTAAGTTTGTAGATGACACCAAGCTAGGAGCAGGTGTGGATCTGTTGGAAGGTAGGAGAGTCCTGCAGAGGGACCTGGCCAGGCTGGATAGGTGGGCAGAGGCCAGTGGGATGAGATTTAACAAGGCCAAGTGCAGGATTCTGCACTTTGGCCACAACAACCCCAAAGCAGTTCTACAGGCTGGGGACAGAGTGGCTGAGAGCAGCCAAGAAGAAAGGGACCTGGGGGTACTGGTAGAGAGTAGGCTGAAGATGAGCCAGCAGTGTGCCCAGGTGGCCAAGAGAGCCAATGGCATCCTGGCCTGCATCAGGAACAGTGTGGCCAGTAGGACAAGGGAGGTTATTCTTCCCCTGTACTCAGCACTGGTCAGGCCACACCTTGAGTGCTGTGTCCAGTTCTGGGCTCCTCAATTCAGGAAAGATGTTGAGGTGCTGGAGCATGTCCAGAGAAGGGCAACAAAGCTGGTGAGGGGCCTGGAGCACAAATCCTATGAGGAGAGGCTGAGGGAGCTGGGGGTGTGCAGCCTGGAGAAGAGGAGGCTCAGAGGTGATCTTATTACTGTCTACAACTACCTGAAGGGAGGCTGTAGCCAGGTGGGGGGTGGCCTCTTCTCCCAGGCAAGCAGCAACAGAACAAGGGGACACAGTCTCAAGTTGTGCCGGGTAGGTCTAGGCTGGATGTTAGGAGGAAGTTGTTGGCAGAGAGAGTGATTGGCATTGGAATGGGCTGCCCAGGGAGGTGGTGGAGGCACCATCCCTGGAGGTGTTCAAGAGCAGACTGGATGAGGCACTTGGTGCCATGGTATAGTTGATTGGATGGGGCTGGGTGCTAGTTTGGACTAGATGATCTTGGAGGTCTCTTCCAACCTGGTTGATTCTATGATTCTATGATTCTCCCGCTGGCTTCTGCTGCTGCAGCTTTGCCTGTCATCCCCAGCTGCTGTTTTGGCTACTGCTGCTTCTGCTGCTTTGCCGCCGCTTGACCCCTCCCCCATCTCCCTTAAGGTTGTTGTACTGGGTTTTTTTTCCTTCCTTCTCTAGTTATTTTCTCTCTTTACATTGTTCTACTATAAGAAAATACAATTTCATCTTTCCCTGACTTTTCAAAAAGGAGGGGTCTGTGTTGTGAATTTCTTCCCGAGGGAGGGATCAGCCCAAACCCAGGACAGGAATTTTATATAGAGTTATTTTATTTTCCCAAAACCCTGTCCCCAAAACTATATACAGAAATTAATTCAGTTTTAATTAGCAGATTCAGTCAGATTGAGAAGATCTACAAGGACACCATAGGTAATCTGACTGTTCAGGAAGTCAGAAGTTTGAAAAGGATGAGTTATTAAATATAGCATCCCCCCACTATTAACCAGGCTGAGCCATTAATGTTTACTCATAGGTGAGTCAGGCTGGCTGAAAGGAAGGTCTGTCCAGATGCTTGTCCCCTTGCTCTCTTTCAGAGGCTGTCCAAAGATCCTTAAGGACTACTGAGCCTGCATAAAGGGTGCTAATGGTGGAAACCATCCAGAGCAGAGACAGCCCTGTCCCTCAGGAGCTTGTCCTTCGGAGCAGAGTGCCAGGGGACTCTTTCTGCAGGAACTATCCAGGTCGGGGGAGAACTCTAAGGCAGGAACCCCAAGAGTGGGAAGTCCCCCAATATTTATACCCTTCCTAGACAAAGTAAAAGAGACATAGAACCACAGAATCATAGAATCACAGAATGGTTTAGGTTGGAAGGGACCTCAAAGCTCATCCAGTTCCAACCTCTCACCCCAGACAGGCACACTTCCCACTAGAACAGGTTGCTCAAGGCCTCATCCAACCTGGCCTTGAACACCTCCAGGGAGGGAGCAGCCACAGCCTCCCTGGGAACCTGTGCCAGTGTCTCACTACCCTCACTGCAAAGAACTTCTTCCTCACATCCAGTTATATCTTCCATCTTCCAGTTTAAACCCATTGCTCCTCATCCTCTCAATACAAGACCTTATCAGTAGTCCCTTTTCAGCCCTCCTGTAGTCCCCTTCAGATACTGGAAAGTGATCTGATGAATCTGTGTCTTGACAAAAGCAAACATAAATCAAAGTAGCAGGGGCACTGCTCTGCAGTGTACTCCCTTGCTTGATCTTGTCCACAGCCTCATTATGGGCAGCCTTTATGGAGAGACTGATCACGGTCATCATGCTGCCTACTCAGTGAATTCATTGAGCAGGCTGTGCTGGTGAAACATAAAAAGTGAAATAGAATAAATGGGTTAGAAAAGCAAGGTCATTTGTCTTAAGAACACCACTGTGGTTGCAGCTCAGGGAGGCTGTATCAGTCATAATTGGCTGTATGTGAGTGCAGACATGCATGTGCAACAGGGGATCATGATTAACAAGAGCATTAACTAACATTTGATTATCTAACATTTTAATCTCTTTGAGATGGATTACAGTCCTTGTAAGATGTATTTTCCTCTTTTTATCTGGTTTTATCTTTTGGTTATTCATTTTATTTTTTCTTTTCTCACTGCACATGCACCACCCTGAATGTACCTATACCCAAACTCAAAATGACAGAATCACAGAACTTTAGAGATCATTGAGGCAGGATCCCCTAGGGTAGTTCACACAGGAATGCATCCAGCTGGGTTTAGAAAGTCTCCAGAGAAGGAAACTCCACAATCTCTCTGGGCAGCCTGCTCCAGGGCTCTGTCACTCTCACACCAAAGAAGTTTCTCCTCCTGTTGAGCTGAAACCTTCTCTGTTCCAGTTTGTAGCTGTTGCTCCTTGGCTTATTGCTGCTGAGCAGCAAAAAGAGCTTGGCCCCAGGCACTTGACACCCACCCCTCAGATATTTGTGCACATTGATCAGATCTCCTCTCAGCCTTCTCTTCTCCAGACTAAACAGCCCCAGGGCTCTCCGTCTCTCTCCGTAGGGGAGATGCTCAAGTCCCCCACTCATCCTCGTGGCTCTCTGATGGATTCTTTCCAGCAGGTCCCTGTCTCTGCTGAACTGGGGAGCCCAAAACTGGACACAGTACTCCAGGTGTGGTCTCAGCAGGGCAGAGTAGAAGGGGAGGAGAATCTCCCTAGCCCTGCTGGTGTCTCGGTTCTAATTTAAATTCCCAGAGACTCAAATATATTTGATAGAACCAATAACAGTTTTTTTAGAGTGCCCTTCCCTCTTCCCCTCTCTTTCCCAAAAAGAAAGAAAATTAGATGTAGAGAGGGGAAAGGTAAGCACACCCAAATAAATCATCTCACTCTGATTTGGAAGTTAAAAAAGAAGAAAAAAGTTTAACAATGAATTAAAAAGGTGTCTTAGGTGGGGAAGTCACAAAGGCATAGGAAAGGGGAAACCAAATGCAAAGTGTGTAAATACAACCAGTTTTTGATGGTAAGGGGTTTGTCTGCCTCATGGGTGATGGCCACGTGGTGAAACAGAGAATCAGGAACAGGATGGTGATGCTGGTAAGCAGGGAGGCAGGGAGTACAGAGAGAGAACAGGGAGTGCCCCTGCTTTTATAGACCTTTAGACAGGAAGGGGGAGTGTGCTAACCATGAATCACCTGGTAGTGCTCAGACCCACCCCTGGGGAGGGGTCAAGATCACCTAGGGTCAGGTTCAAGGTCACTTTTCCTTGAGAGTTAACCCTGTTCAGCTGGCCACAGTTTTCCTGATGCCTCCCCAGGATGCCATTGGCTCTCTTACCCGCAGGGGCACATTGCTGGCCTATGCAGAACTTGCTGTCCACCAGCACTCCAAGGTCTTTCTTCAAGGAGCTGCTTTCCAGCAGGGCAGCCCCAACCTGTACCGCAGCCTATGGTTATTCCTGCCCAGATACAAGCCCCTGCATTTGTCCTTATCAAACTTATCATAGAATCAGCCTGGCTGGAAGAGACCTCCAAGATCATCCAGTCCAACCTAGCACCCAGCCCTAGCCAAGCAACTAGACCATGGCACTAAGTGCCTCATCCAGGCTTTCCTTGAACACCTCCAGGGATGGTGCCTCCACCACCTCCCTGGGCAGCCCATTCCAATGCCAATCACTCTCTCTGGGAAGAACTTCCTAAGAAGTTCGTAAGGTTTGCCTTCATCCATCTGTCAGCCTTTCCAGATCTTGCTGGATAGCAGCACAGCCTGACAGGCTTTTGACCACCCTGCCCAGTGGGTGAAAGAGAGGGCAAGAGGAAAGCACCAAACCAAATGAGGGCTAGCAAATGGCTGGCGGAGCTGGAGTTCCTGTTGTTCTTGAGCAAACAAACATCCTACAGCACACTCTGCCCTAACTGGATGTATCCCTCACTATCTTAAATTGTTCTTCCTGTATTATTAGTGAATATCTCTCCCAGGATTCTTTCTTGGGAAGTGATCATTATATAACAACCATTCTGTGTCCAGCTTCTTTGCCACAATAGCAGTTAAAAAAACCCAAACACCAAAACCTGTGATTGTTTGCTTCTGGATAATTTAGTAGTGGAGTTGTTCATAATCCACCAGGCTGAGACACTACTGTTAACCAAAGCATGCAAGAGATACTCTGCAAAGTTATCTAGGAAGGTGTGATTGTGTCTTTAATTCTGCTGACTTTATGGAGCAAAGCTGGAGGTAGGTAGGTTCAGACTGGATGTGAGGAGGAAGTTCTCAGCATGAGAGAGGTGAGAGCCTGGAATGGGTTGCCCAGGGAGGTGGCTGAGGCCCCATGGCTGGAGGTGTTTGAGGCCAGGCTGGGTGAGGCTGTGGCCAGCATGCTGTAGGGTAGGGTATCCCCGGCCATGGCAGTGGGGTTGGAACTAGATGATCCTTGTGGTCCCTTCCAACCCTGACCGATTCTGTGATTCTATGACTCTTGCTTGCTCTCTCTGGTTCATCTTCCACTCGTGGAACAGTAATTATTGCAGTCTCAGAACTTCCCTTGAATTATCAGTGAAATGTGTAGTCTACCTTGACCTTAGCAAGGCTTTTGACACTGCCTCCCATAACATCCCTGTGAGCAAGCTCAGGAAGTGTGGGATTGAAGAGCAGGCAGTGAGATGGATTAGGAACTGGTTACACAATAGAGTGCAAAGAGTGGTGATCAGTGGTGCCAAGGCTAGCTGGAGAGCTGTAACCAGTGGAGTGCCCCAGGGGTCAGTGCTGGGTTCAGTCCTGTTCAACATCTTTATCAGTGACATTGATGAGGGCACAGACAGACAGAGTCTGCACAGCAAGTTTGCTGATGATACCAAACTGGGAGGCTTGGCTGAAACACCTGGAGGTTGTGAGGCCATTCAGTGAGACTCTGACAGGCTGAGAGCTGGGCAGAGAGGAACCTCATGAGGTTCCAGAAGGATAGATGCAGAGTCATGCACCTGGCAAAGAGAAATAAATAAATTGCAACAGTACAGGTTGGGAGGGGATCTGCTGAAGAGCAGCCGTGTGGAGAAGGAGAAGGACCAGGGAGGGCTGGTGGACAGGAAGCTGTTCATGTGGCAGCAATGTGCCTTTGTGGCCAAAAAGTCCAATGGGATCCTGGGGTGCATTAAAAAGAGTGTGGCCAGAAGATCCAGGGAGGTTCTCTTGCCCCTCTCCTCTGCCCTGTTGAGACCTCACCTGGCATATTGTGTTAAGTTTGGGGCTTCCGAGCTCAGAAGGGTTAGAAGGGACCTTCATAGGTCATCAAATCTAACCTTTAGCAAGTTCACTGATGACACCAAGCTGTGTGGTGCAGCAGACAGGCTGGAAGGCAGGGATCCATCCAGAGGGAGCTGGACAGGCTGCAGAGGTGGGCACAAGCCAACCTCATCAGGTTCAACAAGACCAAGTGCAAGGTCCTGCAGCTGGGTAGGGGCAATGCAAAGCACAACTCCAGGCTGGGCAGTGAGTGTCTGGAGAGCAGCCCTGAGGAGAGGGACTTGGGGGTGCTGGTGGATGAGAAGCTCAACAGGAGCCAGCATTGTGCACTTGCAGCCCAGAAAGCCAAGCAGAGCCTGGGCTGCATCAGGAGAAGTGTGGCCAGCAGGGCCAGGAAGGTGATTCTGCCCTTTACTCCGCTCTGCTGAGACCCCACCTGGAGTACTGCATCCAGTTCTGGAGCCCTCATTACAAGAAGGATGTGGAGATGCTGGAGCATGTCCAGAGAAGGGCCACTGGGATGCTCTGAGGGCTGCAGCAGGTCTGCTGTGAGCACAGACTGAAAGAGTTGGGGCTGTGCAGTCTGCAGAAGAGGAGGCTCCCAGGTGACCTTCTTGCAGCCTCTCAGTATCTGAAGGGGGCTACAAAAAAGCTGGGGATGGACTTTTCAGGATATCAGTGAGTGATAGGATTAGAGGGAATGGAGTGAAGCTGGAGATGAGTAAGTTCAGACTGGATGTGAGGAGGAAGTTGTTGAGCATGAGAGTGGTGAGAAGCTGGAATGGGTTGCCCAGGGAGGTGGTTGAGGCCCCATGGCTGGAGGTGTTTGAGGCCAGGCTGGCTGAGGCTGTGAGCAGCCTGCTCTAGGGAAGGGTGTCCCTGGGCATGGCAGGGAGTTGGAACTGGATGATCCTTGTGGTCCCTTCCAACCCTGACTGATTCTATGATTCTAAAAAGTTCTTATTATGTCCTTTATTATATCCTGCACTCAGGAATGTAATTTCCTAATTTACTTCAATCTGGCTGTATTTAAATGTGTTTATCAAGACTCCAGGGAACTTTGTTGACAGATTCCTTTTTTTGTGTCCTATTTTTGCTAGTGGCTTGGTGCTACCTCAGCACCTTTAAGGGGGTGAGATGGGAGGCTCTCATTAGCTGAGTTTTTTCCCTAACAGCTAATGTCAGGTCAATTTTGAGTGATCTCAAACCCAAATTTCCTCATTTCATTAACTGCATGTTATTTTTATTAGTGATTCAACACAAACAAAGACTGTCTGTGTTTGAAGTTGTAGTTAATTCTAGCCCCACTGTCAGCATTTTACCAGACTGTTTGCTTTGTCTGCTTTAGTTTAATGTGTCACTTAGATGAAGCAAATAAACCTTTGCTCTGTTTTTCCAACTCAGCAGGTATTCAGTTCTTTGTAATAAATATTAATAACTGGTGAATGTACTTACATTTTAATCCTGCAATTTGGGGAATTCTGATTATAGACCCCATAAAATTTAATTTTAATTCCAAGTCCTACTCATAAACAGAAATAATTTCAGCTACTTTTTGTCATGCTGTTAGCCAGTGGGTGTGGATCTAAGTGAGTGCTCTAACTGCCACTGCTTCATACAATTCATGTGCAGCTTAGTATTCAGACACGGTCATGATGGGCATCAGTTAATGACTCAGTTGACAATAACAGCTAGAAGGAAGGGAATGTTCTTCCTGACAAACAGCATGAGGACAGCATGGGGGAATGAAACTTTAGGAAGCAAGGAAAGGCAGCATAAAAAGAAAATATGATGGGACAAAGAAGAAAGCACAGAGCAATCATCTTTATCCATAAGTCTGTACAAATAATGCAGTCTGAAGCCAACATTTGGTTCATCCAGACAGCACTAATGTGTCTTCCTGGTACCTCCTGCATATGCTACCTCTGCAGATGAGCTCTGAGCAGCCACTTTCAGACACCTATTTCTAGGCTGCTGGAGAATATTTATCAGCATCATGAGATGGCAGTGGCCTCTCAGGTATCAAATTTTGGTGGCATCTTTCTGATCTCAAAAATCAGAGGATCAGAGAATGTCAGGAGTGGGAAGGGACTGCCAAAACTCATCCAGTCCAACCACCCTGCCAGATCAGGATGCCCTATAACAGATCACACAGGAACATGTCCAGGCTGGTTTTGAATATCTCCAGAGAGGGAGATTCCACAACCCCCTTGGGCAGCCTGCTCCAGTGTTTTCTGTCACCCTCACAGAGACCCTCACAGGGAAAAATATTCTTCATGTGTTTAAATGAAACTTCCTATGCCTCAGCTTCCACCCATTGCCCCTTGTCCTGGCACTGGGCATCACCCAGCAGAGCCTGGCTCCAGCCTCCTGGCCCTCATCTTCACATATATCTACAACTACCTGAAGGGAGACTGTAGCCAGGTGGGATTGGTCTCTTCTGCCAGGCAACCAGCAAGAGAACAAGGGGACATAGCCTCAAGTTGTACTGGGATTAGGAGGAAGTTTTTGCCAGAGAGAGTGATTGGCATTGGAAGGGGCTGCCCAGGGAGGTGGTGGAGTCACTGTCCCTGGAGGTGTTGAAGAAAAGCCTGGCTGAGGCACATAGTGCCATGGTCTAGTTGATTAGACAAGGTTGGATGATCTTGGAGGTCTCTTCCAACCTGGTTGATTCAATGATTCTATGATATTTATAAACTGAATGAGGTCACCTCTCAGTCTTCTCTTCTCCAAGCTGAAGAGTCCCTGCTCCCTCAGACTCTCCATGTGAGGGAGATGTTCCACTCCCTTGATCATCTTTCTGGCTCTGGGATGGACTCTCTAAGCAGTTCTATGTCCCCTTTGAACTGGGGGGCCCAGAAGTGGACACAGTATTCCAGATGTGGCCTCAGCAAGGCAGAGTAGAGAGGCCTGATCTAGGGTAGGGTGTCCCTGCCTATGGCAGGGGAGTTGGAACTAGATGATCCTTGTGTCCCTTTTAACCCTGACTGATTCTATGATTCTACTAACCACAGCCTTCTAATACCTAGAATGGCACTGGCCTTCCTGGCCAGTCTGGCTAGTGGTCAACCTCCCATCCACTAGGACCCCCAGATCCATTCTTTACTATAATTTAGATTTTATACATCTAAATAAATTGTATTCTGCTTATCACATCAATTGTGATAGTACAACTCTGATAGTACAAATCAGTTTCTGCCAGATTGAAGGAGTACAACAGCTGCTGCTGAAATATGTTTGTATTCTATTTATCACATCAGTTGTCACAGTATCAGTTCTGATAGTACAAATCAGTTTCTGTCAGATCAAAGGAGTACAACAGCTGCTGCTGAAATGTATTTGTAGTCTACCAGAGCTTTTTCCAGGCTTATTTTAAAATCATTTTGAATCATCACTTGGTTCGTGCTTACTGTATGTGACAATGTCGCTCATGGCTGTAGCTTTAAGCTAAAAGCCTTTGCACACAGGGAGAAAAAAAAATCAAGGAATGGAGTTTCTGGATATTGTAAATGCTGAAAAATAATCAAGTACCACTTAGAAGGGCACAGCATGTGTTGGTGAGCAAAGCTGTTACTTGCCTGCCTTGTATGCAGAAACATTCAAGCCTTTAAAATACTCTAATTTGTACT
Organism: Pogoniulus pusillus; assembly: GCF_015220805.1. Classification (NCBI taxonomy): domain Eukaryota; kingdom Metazoa; phylum Chordata; class Aves; order Piciformes; family Lybiidae; genus Pogoniulus; species Pogoniulus pusillus. Next base: position 5,994,549 of record NC_087309.1, on the reverse strand, counting down.
ATCACTGGTTGTGGAGCATGCACTGGAGTGAGGCTGTTGGAGACCACTCACAGCTTCTTTTTGCACCTCAGTGGCAGTAGAGTGAGGGCCTGTCAGGGTAGATGAATATTTTCATGGAAGGCAATTTGGTCTTTTCTCTATGCAGCCAAAGATGCTCACTGAGAGACTGAAGAGTTTGTGGTAACTTTGTGCTGTCGTGAGTCTTAGGTTGCTCTCTGTAGCTTACTGTGAGTCCTTCTGGCATACCTCATAAAAGGACAGTGATCAAAGTCCTGTTTTATCAGTGTCAGTGACTGTAATGGAGTTGTGAGGAAAGGAAAGAAAGGGAGGGAGGGAGGGAGGGAGGGAGGGAGGGAGGGAGGGAGGGAGGGAGGGAGGGAGGGAGGGAGGGAGGGAGGGAGGGAGGGAGGGAGGGAGGGAAGGGAGGGAAAGGAGAGAGGGAAGCAGGCAGGGAGGGGAGGGAGGCAGGGAGGCAGGGAGGCAGGGAGGCAGGAAGGCAGGAAGGAAGAGAGGGAGGAAGGAAGGAAGGAAGGAAGGAAGGAAGGAAGGAAGGAAGGAAGGAAGGAAGGAAGGAAGGAAGGAAGGAAGGAAGGAAGGAAGGAAGGAAGGAAGGAAGGAAGGAAGGAAGGAAGGAAGGAAGGAAGGAAGGAATACTCAGACAACCTGTGTTATCCGTTCAAGCAGTTTTTACTGCACAACTGAGTTTCGTTGCTCAGGTCTCCATCCTTGATCGAGATTTCAGCTAGGAATGATCTGAGCTGTGCCATTGCTCAAACAGTTCAAGGCTACTAACAGAGTAAGGAGGAGGCTTGATAAAATCCTTTTGGAAGAAAACCCACCTGTTTCTGTACAAAAAGGCCTTATCCAGAAGCCTTTCATAGAATCATAGAATCACAGAATCAACCAGGTTGGAAGAGACCTCCAAGATCATCCAGTCCAACCTAGCACCCAGCCCTATTTAATCAACTAGACCATGGCACTAAGTGCCTCATCCAGTCTTCTCTTGAACACCTCCAGGGATGGTGACTCCACCACCTCACTGGGCAGCCCATTCCAATGGCAAATCACTCTCTATGTGAAGAACTTCCTCCTAACATCCAGCCTGTACTTCCCCTGACAGAACTTGAGACTGTGTCCTCTTGTTCTATTGGTGGTTGCCTGGTAGAAGAGACCAACCCCACCTGGCTACAATGTCCCTTCAGGTAGTTGTAGACAGTATTAACCATTTTCAAATGAATTTCCCCTATAGGATCCCCCTGGGCTGGTATTGTAATCCCCAAATTCCTGCCAGTCTCCAACCTCCTTTGCATTTTGCAGAAGGCAGAGCTAGCTGTTTTCAGATAAGCCTCACTTTACCTTCCTGAAATATAATCTATAACATGAAACTGTTTATTTAAATGGGCTAAATAAGCTGAAATACTATTCTAACATTCAAAAGAACATATTTTTGTAAGTGTGGCAGACTGGAAAACCAAGTGCTGAAAAAGTTTGAGAGTGCCAAAACTTCAAGTTATTCAGTTAATGTTATCTTAAGAGCAGAGCATATGCAGCAGACTTTGTGATGGAGTGAAAAGTAATCTTTGTGCTTGACAGTTAAGAGAAGAATTCAAACTTCTGTTCATCTTCCCCAATGCTACAACCTAACATAAGAGGAGCAAACAATGATGACTAAAATATCTTTATCCTCAAAGACAGACTTTTAAAAATAGAAATGTCTGTGGGTTTGCAGTAAAATGCTTTTGAGAAATCCTGTCCTATGCTTCTTCTACAGGCTGCTCTTCCCCCACGTCCCTCTATGCCCTCCAATTAAAAAAAACCAAACAAACAATGACAAACATAGGAAGAAACCTTCACAGCTCTGTTGGAAGGTAGAGAAGGCCCTGCAGAGGGACCTAGACAGGCTGGATGGGTGGGCAGAGACCAATGGGATGAGTCTAAACAAGGCCAAGTGCAGGGTTCTGCACTTTGGCCACAACAACCCCAAGCAGCACTACAGGCTGGGGACAGAGTGGCTGCAGAGCAGCCAGGAAGAAAGGGACCTGGGGGTGCTGGTAGATAGTAGCTGAAGAAGAGCCAGCAGTGTGCCCAGGTGGCCGAGAGAGCCAATGGCATCCTGGCCTGGCTCAGGAACAGTGTGGCCAGTAGGACAAGGGAGGTTATTCTTCCCCTGTACTCAGCACTGGTCAGGCCACACCTTGAGTGCTGTGTCCAGTTCTGGGCTCCTCAATTCAAGAGAGATGTTGAGGTGCTGGAATGTGTCCAGAGAAGGGTGACAAAGCTGGTGAAGGGCCTGGAACACAAACCCTGTGAGGAGAGGCTGAGAGAGCTGGGGGTGCTTAGCCTGGAGACAAGGAGGCTCAGGGCAGACCTCATTGCTGTCCACAACTACCTGAAGGGAGGCTGTAGCCAGGTGGGGTTGGTCTCTTTTGCCAGACAAGCAGCAACAGAACAAGTGGACACAGTCTCAAGTTGTGCCAAGAGAGGCATAGGCTGGATGTGAGGAGGAAGTTCCTGCCAGAGACAGTGATTGGCATTGGAATGAGCTGCCCAGGGAGGTGGTGGAGTCGCCGTCCCTGGAGGTGTTGAAGCAAAGCCTGGATGAGGCACTTAGTGCCATGGTCTAGCTGACTGTCTAGGGCTGGGTGCTAGGTAGGACTGGATGATTTTGGAGTTCTCTTCCAACCTGGTTGAATCTATGATTCTATGAATCAAGTTCTGCAATTTTAGTCCTGCTGCTAGTTTCATTAGTGAAAGATGGATTTCATTCATTGAAGCTATCTCTTAGCAGGGATATAAACTCTTCCTAGTTCCTAGAGGTGCTTTTTCAGAACTTTAAGGAATTCTTGACTAAGTGATCAGTTATAATTAATCTAGCTTCATTTCTTTGATGTTGCACATACAAAAAGAATTATTGGCAGTTTTCTGCAATGCAGGCTGGTAGGAAAGACATACAGAGTATGTCTTATGTGTGTCTTAGACTGTGAGTAACATGTTCCAGATGCTTTCAGCTATTACCTGAAAATATGTATGTTTGTTTTTTTTTTTAAGAGTCACTTTGCATATGTCCTTTGTAATATGCATTGGAGGCTCAGAGGGGACCTTATTGCCCTCTATAACTACCTAAAAGGAGGTTATAGTGACGCTGGAGCTGGTCTCTTCTCCCCAATTACTAATGCTAGGACAAGAGGAAATGGCCTCAAGATGCATCAGGAGAGTTTTAGGTTGGATGTTGAGAGGAAGTTCTTTCCTGAGCAGGTGGTCAGGCACTGGAACAGGCTGCCCAGAGAGGTGGTGGAGTCTCCATCCCTGGACATGTTTAAAAGGAGAGTGTATGTGGTGCTTGAGGCCGTGGTCTAGTGATGAAGGCTGCTGGGATGAAGGTTGTACTGGATGATGCTGTTGGTCCTTTCCAACCCTAGCGATTCACAGTGATTAGATGTTGTGCTGAGGGATTTTGTTTAGTCAAGGACTTGTCAGTGTGAAAGTAATGGTTGGACTCGATGAGCTTGAAGGGCTCTTCCAATTCTGTGATTCTGTGATTCTGTGATCTAATGCCTTGGTGGATTACAATGAACAATAGAAGCACAGAATCAACCAGGTTGGAAGAGACCTCCAAGATCATCCAGTCCAACCTATCCCCCAGCCCTATCCAGTCAACTAGACCATGGCACTAAGTTTCTCATCCAAGCTTTTCTTCAACACCTCCAGGGACAGTGACTCCACCACCTCCCTGGGCAGCCCATTCCAATGGCAAATGAATCATAGAATGATAGAATGGTTTAGTTTGGAAGGAACCTCAAAGCTCATCCAGTTCCAAACCCCCACCATAGGCAGAGACACCTCCCACTAGAACAAGTCACTCAAGGCCTCATCCAGCCTGGCCTTGAACACCTCCAGAGAGGGAGCAGACACAATCTCCCTGGGCAACCTGTGCCAGTGTCTCACCACCATCACTGCAAACAACTTCTTCCTAACATCCAGTTTCACTCTCCCCATTACTCCTCCCCCTGTCATTACAAGATCTTGTCAGTAGTCCCTCCCCAGCCTTCCTGTAGCTGCCTTCAGATACTGGAAGGCCACTCCAAGGTCTTCTTGAAGCCTTCTATTCTCCAGGCTGCAGAGCCCCAATTCTCATAGCCTGTCCTCATGGCAGAGCTGCTGCAGCCCTCTGAGCATCTTCATGGCCTCCTCTGGACTGGCTCCAACAGTTCTATGTCATTCTTGTGTTGGGGACCTCAGAATTACACACATCATTTTCTGCATTATGTTGTCTCTTACATTTCTTCTCCCAACATAAGATCACAGGATCACATGGTGTTAGGGTTTGGAAGTGCCCCAAAGAGATCATCGACTCCAACCCCCCTGCCAGAGCAGGACAATACAATCTAGTCCAGGTCACAGAGGAATGCATCCAGACATGTCTTGACTTATTCCAAATTAGGAGACTCCACGATCTCTCTGGGGAGCCTGTTCCAGTGCTCTGACACCCCTACAGTAAAGAAATCACCCCTTGCTTTGTGGTGGAACCTCTTATGCTGCAACTTACATCCATTGCTCTTTGTCTTACCCCAGGGACCAAGTCAGCAGAGCCTGTTTCCCTACTCCTGACACTAAGCCCTCAGATATTTGTAAGCATTTATTAGATCCCCTTTCAGTCTTTTCTTCCCCAGATCACTCAGCCTCTCCTCATCAGGCAGTGCTCCAGTCACCTAATCATCCTCCTTGCCCTTTGTTGGACTCTCTTGAGCAGATCCCTCTCCCTCCTAAACTGTGGAGCCCAAAACCAAGATACAAAGTGTCTTTGAACAATCCTCAGTTGAGTATGAACACAGAAGGAGCACCAAATTTTAAAAGTCAGATCAGTCATAGGATGAAAATCAATTAGGGTTTTCCATCCACAAGAGAGAATTCAAAAGATACTTATTTTCTTTTAGGTCAGTCACACATCATGAGCCAGTTTACGTAACAGAAGGATATGACCAAGGAAATAACATTCCAAAAGAGTTAAAGCTGACAGGCATGCAGGTGATCCCACCAAGGTAACCTAGGGTGAGTAACTGAATTTCAGTGCATTAGTCTCATAACTGATAAAAGTGTCCTGGAGACAAATCTGTTTACGGTGCACGTGTACAGTCTGGCATATTGCTAGCACTGCATGGCCCTCTGTCGTCTTTGATGTTTGGAGATTACAAGTAGTGATATTTGTCTTCTGATAAGCAGTGAGGGGTGTACCTTTGTGCAGCTGCCAATGTGTGAGTCAAAGGTTTAGAGAAACTGAGATACTGAACTTTGCCCGTGGCTACCACTCATTCCCAGCCCTGGAGATGCAGTTTGGCAAGAGCATAACTGGGACATGGGCGTTTTGACAGAAGCAGTGTGCCACTGTGCCAGTGAATAATAACCACAGAAACAATTTCCCTATCAGGTGAAGAGAGCTTTCTGCTAGATTTGATGCTTTGGCGTCAATGCTGACAGTATTCGAATTGCTGAACAAAACTGTTGGAGAGCAAAAAGGAGCACTGGACCACTGGTGATCCCCATTGCTTAACTGTTAGCAAACAATCCAGTACAGTGACACCTGTGCTAACCAATATTTGACTGTCCACTAACCTATGCCAACTAGTCTAACAGGGCACAACTAACGGGGCAGCGTGCACTAAAACCATGCTCAGTAGGCAGTTTCAAAATACAGTACAGTGCCCTGCCTTGCATTACTGTCTGCATCTTCAGATACCTGTGTGCTCTCATGCCATATCAGGAAACCAGCAATAGAACAAGTGGACACAGTCTCAAGTTGTGCCGGGGTAGGTCTAGGCTGGATGTTAGGAAGAAGTTCTTCACAGAGAGAGTGATTGGCATTGGAATGGGCTGCCCAGGGAGGTGGTGGAGGCACTGTCCTTGGAGGTGTTCAAGAAAAGCCTGGCTGAGGCACTTAGTGCCATGGTCTGGTTGCTTGGATAGGGCTGGGTGCTAGGTTGGCCTGGATGATCTTGGAGGTGTCTTCCAACCTGGTCGATTCTATTCTATTCTATTCTATTCTATTCTATTCTATTCTATTCTATTCTATTCTATTCTATTCTATTCTATTCTATTCTATTCTATTCTATTCTATTCCATATTCAGCACATACCCTTGACTTCCAGCCTTCTCATTCAGAAAATAACCACTCTGATGAGTTGAAAAAAAAAAAAAAAAAGTGAAATCCAAACCTCTATCTTCAGGCCCATTGAATAAACATAATAATAATAACCACATGGTTTCATAGAATCACAGAACTGCCAGGGTTTGAATGAACCTCTAGAATCATCTGGTTCCAACTCTCCTACCATGATCAAGGACAGATCACACTAGATCATAGAATCACAGAATCAACCAGGTTAGAAGAGACCTCCAAGATCATCCAGTCCAACCTAGCACCCAGCCCTAGCCAGTCAACCAGACCATGGCACTGAGTGCCTCAGCCAGGCTTTTCCTGAACACCACCAGGGACAGTGACTCCACCACCTCCCTGGGCAGCCCATTCCAATGCCAATCACTCTCTATGCCAACAACTTCCTCCTAACATCCAGCCTAGACCTCTCCCGGCACAACTACAGACTGTCCCCTGGTTTTGTTGCTGCTTGCCTGGGAGAAGAGACCAACCCCACCTGGCTACAACCTCCCTTCAGGGGGTTGTAGACAGCAATGAGCTCTGCCCTGAGCCTCCTCTGCTGCAGGCTGCACACCCCCAGCTCTCTCAGCCTCTTCTCACAGGGCTGTGCCTGAGGCCCCTCACCAGCCTTGTTGCCCTTCTCTGGACATGCTCCAGCACCTCAACATCTCTCTTGAATTGAGGAGCCCAGAACTGGACACAGTACTCAAGGTGTGGCCTGACCAGCGCTGAGTACAGGGGCAGAAGAACCTCCCTTGTCCTGCTGGCCACACTGTTCCTGATGCAGGCCAGGATGCCATTGGCTCTCTTGGCCACCTGGGCACACTGCTGGCTCAGCTTCAGCCTGCTATCTACCAGCACCCCCAGGTCCCTTTCTTCCTGGCAGCTCTCAGCCACTCTGTTGCCAGCCTGTAGCCCTGCTTGGGGTTGTTTTGGCCGTGATAGTTTACAAATGTGTGAGGAGAGGCTGAGGGACCTGGGGTATTTGGCTCTCTGCACTTGGCCTTGTTAAGTCTCATCCCATTGGCCTCTGCCCACCCACCCAACCTGTCTAGGTCCCTCTGCAGGGCTCTCCTACCCTCCAACACATCCACAGCTGCTCCTAGTTTGGTGTCATCTGCAAAATGACTGATGCTGGACTCAGTCTCGTGGTCCAATCATCAAAACAGATATTGAACAGGACTGGGCCGAGCACTGATCCTTTGGGCACACCACTAGTGACAGCTGCCAACTGGATGTGGCACCATTCACCACCACTCTCTGGGCCTGGCTTTCCAACCAGTTCTTGACCCATATCAGCATGAATCCCATGGACTTGTGAGGATCCAAGTGGCTCATCAGGTCCCTTGCTTCTTCCTTATGGATTAGAGGGGGACTATACTGGTCCCTGTCTGCATCTGCCAGTTCAGGAGGGCAGTTGTGCTGAAGACAACCTGTCCCACTATTGAAGATTGAGGCAAAGAAGGTGTTAAGCACCTCTGCCTTTTCCTCACCCTTTATCACTACATTCCCCTCTCTATCTAATAAGGACTGGAGGTTGTCCTTGGCCCTTCTCTTGCCATTCATATATTTATAGAAACATTTTTTATTCTTAGCAGCAGTGGCAGCCTAAATTAAATGGGCTTTTGCCTCCCTAATTTTTTTCTACAAGACCTAGCAAGATCCTTGAACTCTTCCTGATATACCTCCCCTTTTTCACCAAAGATGATACACCCTCTTTTTTATCTTTAGTTCCTTCAGCAGCTCCTTGCCCATCCAGTGAGGCTGCCACCCTCGTTGGCTCAATTCTCTGGTCCAGATAAGATATTGAACATGACATTTTGTTACAGAGTGCACAATACCAGGGTCCTTTAGCAGGAAGGATGAGCGGTGTGGTCTCACAGAGTAGAAAACTACCTATGTGCCATTTGTAATGCATCTACAAAAGTAAAAAATATAGGATGCATGACCTATGCAAGAGATTCAGTGTGTTTGATACCATTTTCAGCAAAGAATATTTAAGGATATTTAATCTCTAAGGCTATAAATATGTCAGGAGCATTTGTTTGTGTCCTCAAACACACACAGGGAGAAGTCTTACACTGATAAGGCTTAGTTATCTAACAGACAAAAGAAAGAGTGACAGGAGTCCTTTGCACAGGTGTGCAATTATAGAGTCTCAGGGGCTGGAAGTGACCTCTGAAGCTCATCCAGTCCATATCCCCTGTTTTGGAGGGCCTGTAGGCCCAAAAGCAGCCTTATTTATGCCTGCTCTGCCTGGACATGTCTCTCTGCCTGCACCAGGGGGAAACAAGCACAAAGGAGCACAACAGACCGGGGCCATAAAGTCAGTTGCCCAGGACACCTGATTGTGTAAGCCCCCACATGCCCAGCTCGTGTCTCCCTGGTGCTGGGCCCATGTGATTCCCATATTTGGGATAGTCCAGGCCTGTGGGTTTTGCCCAGTATGGTAAGGTTTGGCTGACTGCCAACCTGATTGCTCATTCGAGTGGCCAATGAGACCAGTAACTCTTGGCCCACATTTGATAAATAAGGGTGCACAGGCTCAGGTGCAGCCTGCCCCACATTACTTGTGGCTCTGCCACATGCTTGCTTGCCTGCCTGAGTACTTCCTTGCAGCTTTATGCCTGCCTTTAGTCAGCATTAGACTTATGCTCAGGCTGCATGGAGTCCTGCCTCTGCACCTGGAGATCCTGCCTGAGTACCCCTGGAGAGAGCAGCCAGCAGAAATCAGCAGCACAAGGTCAGAGACTCTCATTTCCCCTGAAGCTGGGGGATTCCAGCCTCAAAGTCCACAGGCAGAGACCCTGAAGAATTGGACACTTGCAATAGGTTGTGACATAGCCCTGGAGAGTGATTCCTTATTAATCTGAATTGTGAGTAAATACTTGAATGCCCCTGTAATTTCTGTTACCTCTGCCAGAAAGCAGAGAGCAGATTATAGTGTAAGACCCCAGGTGGCATTAAGCCGCAGGGAAAACTCTTTCTGTAATAGTTTCAGTGTTTGCCACTTATTAATAAGTGTCTGTAGATATATATTCCCATAATGTCTTCATAACCATGTAAAGAACGATTTAATATTAAAGTTCAGTGGTTGGGGGTGGCAAGAGTTGGAATATTGGAAGTTTATATATATATATATATATATATATATATATATACACACACTTTTATAAATATCCTCTCACGTTAAGTAATTTCTTCCCTCCGCCACAACTGGCATACAGGCAGAATACCCCTTGGTGACACCCCCCTGCCAGAGCAGGATGTCCTATAACAGATGACACAGGAACATGTCCGGGTAGGTTTTTAATATCTCCAGAGAGGGAGACTTCACATCTCCCCATGACAGCCTGTTCCAATGTTCTGTCATCCCCACAGGATAAAATTCATCCTCACGTTTCCATGGAACTTCCTATGCTTCAACTTCCACCCTTTGCCCCTTGTCCTGGCACTGGGCATCACCCAGCAGAGCCTTGCTCCAGCCTCCTGGCACTCACCTTTACATATTCATAAACATGAATGAGATTACTTCTCAGTCTCTTCCTCTCCAAACTAAAGAGCCTCATCTCCCTCAGCCTCTCCTCATAAGAAAGATGTTCCACCCCATTTATAATTTATTTTGGTTCTGCACTGGACTCTTTCAAGCAGTTCACAGAATCTGGATCCTAACCACTAGACATGTGGCTAAAGACAGTAAAAATAAACAGTGGAGCTAAAGGGCATGCTGGAAAGAGAGTGAAATATCCACAGTGATGACACAAAGATCAGAAGGAAGAGCCTGTCTGAATATCCATTTTCATTTATTATTTGAGTGCGGGAGTGCACTGAGTCACTGAACTAGAGGGGAAATGGTAAAGCATCACACAGACATATGGCTCCTTTATTGGATTTAGTTCTGTGCTCAGGAAATTAGCACACCCCTGTTGAAACCTCAGGCACTTCCTAAGGTACGTACTTCCTTATTGATCACAGACATTTATTGCAATTCACTTGATAGTGTTTTAAAAGTTTCCTGCTAGGTTCTGTACCTTCTGATCATTTTGCTACTGAAGGACTGGAGAATAAAGTGTTTTCCTTCTGCTTTGCAAAGGTTCCCAGCAGAGTGTGAACTGCAAGTGATCTTCTATGGCAACAAGAATATTGTTTTCAAGTGAGAATCGTTGCAGGATTGCCTGGTTCGGCAAGAGAGAGCAGGACTGAGGCTAGCTCAGCTGAAACGCGCTTTCTTGAAACCTTTTTTCTCCTCCATTTTGAGGCTCTCTCGCTCTGAGGAGCCCAGAAGGGGGTAGGGAGCGGCAGGCGCTAAGTGCTCGCAGGAAGGTGAGGCAGGGGGCGGTGCCTGGCGAGCGGCAGATTTAAACGAGGAGCAGCAGATTTAAACAAGGAGGAGCGGCAGATTTAAACGAGGAGCAGCAGATTTAAACAACGAGGAGCAGCAGATTTAAACAACGAGGAGCAGCAGATTTAAACGAGGAGCAGCAGATTTAAAGGAGGAGCGGCAGATTTAAACGAGGAGCGGCAGATTTAAACAATGAGGAGCAGCAGATTTAAACAACGAGGAGCGGCAGATTTAAACAACGAGGAGCGGCAGATTTAAACAACGAGGAGCAGCAGATTTAAACAACGAGGAGCGGCAGATTTAAACAATGAGGACCGGCAGATTTAAACGAGGAGCAGCAGATTTAAACAACGAGGAGCGGCAGATTTAAACCACGAGGAGCAGCAGATTTAAACCACGAGGAGCAGCAGATTTAAACCACGAGGAGCGGCAGATTTAAACAATGAGGAGCGGCAGATTTAAACGAGGAGCAGCAGATTTAAACAACGAGGAGCAGCAGATTTAAACAACGAGGAGCAGCAGATTTAAACAACGAGGAGCGGCAGATTTAAACAACGAGGAGCGGCAGATTTAAACGAGGAGCAGCAGATTTAAACAAGGAGCAGCAGATTTAAAGGAGGAGCAGCAGATTTAAAGGAGGAGCGGCAGATTTAAACGAGGAGCGGCAGATTTAAACGAGGAGCAGCAGATTTAAAGGAGGAGCAGCAGATTTAAAGGAGGAGCGGCAGATTTAAAGGAGGAGCGGCAGATTTAAAGGAGGAGCAGCAGATTTAAAGGAGGAGCGGCAGATTTAAAGGAGGAGCGGCAGATTTAAAGGAGGAGCGGCAGATTTAAACGAGGAGCGGCAGATTTAAACAACGAGGAGCAGCAGATTTAAACAAGGAGCAGCAGATTTAAACCACGAAGAGCGGCAGATTTAAACAATGAGGAGCGGCAGATTTAAACCACGAGGAGCAGCAGATTTAAACAATGAGGAGCAGCAGATTTAAACCACGAGGAGCGGCAGATTTAAACAACGAGGAGCGGCAGATTTAAACAACGAGGAGCGGCAGATTTAAACAACGAGGAGCGGCAGATTTAAACAATGAGGAGCAGCAGATTTAAACAATGAGGAGCAGCAGATTTAAACAATGAGGAGCGGCAGATTTAAACGAGGAGCGGCAGATTTAAACAATGAGGAGCAGCAGATTTAAACAATGAGGAGCGGCAGATTTAAACAATGAGGAGCGGCAGATTTAAACGAGGAGCAGCAGATTTAAACAATGAGGAGCAGCAGATTTAAACCACGAGGAGCAGCAGATTTAAACCACGAGGAGCGGCAGATTTAAACCACGAGGAGCAGCAGATTTAAACAACGAGGAGCGGCAGATTTAAACCACGAGGAGCGGCAGATTTAAACCACGAGGAGCAGCAGATTTAAACCACGAGGAGCGGCAGATTTAAACAACGAGGAGCGGCAGATTTAAACGAGGAGCAGCAGATTTAAACGAGGAGCTCAGCGCAGTGTGCACCGGGGGGAAGGGGAAAACAAAACAAAACAAAATCAAACAAACAAACAAACAAAACCAATCTCCATACTAACTTAACTCCCATCGGACCTTCAGGAAAGCCAGACATGGTGTAAACTAGGTCCAAGCTGTACAACACTTGTAAAACTGTGGGCACCCAAACAGAGCCCACCTGTAGGAATGCAGGTGTGCAGACGTCTGGATGTGAGGAGTGCTGGAGCCTGGCACTTGAAGTCGAGGGAGGCACAGACATTGGCTGCATTAGGTGTGAGCAGATTAATTGTCTGCTTAACCTGGTGGCTGAACTCAAGGGAGAGGTGGAACGCCTGAAGGCTGAAAGGGAATGTAAAAGACAGCAACATGCTCTGCAGTCCCCCTTGCCAGAGGGAGATGAACTAAGCAACCAAGGAGAATGGATGCAGGGACAAGGGAAAACCCTTCCAGCCATCTCCGCATCCCCAGCTGCCCTTACACAACAGATATAGGGCACTAGAGGTTGAGGATGAGGTGATCTTGGAGCAGGCAGAAGCATCATCGGCTGGGAGGGCAACTGAAACAAATCAGTTGCCCCCTCGCATCAGAACAAGTACCCAGAAGAAAAAGAGGAGGGTGATTGTTATTGGTGACTCCCTTCTGCAGGGAACAGAGGGCCCCATATGCCGGCCAGACCCCTTCCACAGGGAGCTCTGCTGCCTCCCTGGAGCCCAGCTCAGGGATGTTACCAGGAGGCTGCCTACTGTAGTGCAGCCCTCTGATTACTATCCCTTATTAGTTATACAGGCAGGGAATGATGAGATTAATAACAGAGGGCTAAAAGCTATCAAAAGGGACTTTAAGACACTGGGGAAAGCAGTTGAGGGAGCAGGGGCACAGGTAGTCTTCTCATCTATACCCTTAGCCACAGGTTGGAATGCAGAGAGGAATAGGAAAGCGTATTTGATGAACAAGTGGCTCAGAGGTTGGTGCCTCCAACATAACTTTGGATTCTTTGATCTTGGGGAACTTCATCTTGCCACAGGTCTGCAAGCAGCAGATGGGATACAACTGACACAGAAGGGGAGAAGGACCCTGGCACATGAGCTGGCTGGGCTTGTTGAGAGAGCTTTAAACTAAAATGGAAGGGGGAGGGGGTTAAACATGACAGCACCAGAGATAAATCAAAGGGAATTGAGGATGGTAGGCTAGAGCTAGGGGTAAAAGCAGCAGCCCAGCTGAAGTGCATGTACACTAATGCACGCAGTATGGGTAACAAACAAGAGGAGCTGGAAGCTCTGGTGCTGGAGGAAGACTATGATATTGTCACCATCACTGAAACGTGGTGGGATGGCTCACATGATTGGAGTGCTGTGATCAATGGCTACAGACACTTCAGGAGAGACAGGCAAGGGAGAAAAGGCGGGGGAGTGGCTCTGTGTATTAGGGATGCTCTGGATGTCATGGGGGCAGAAATCAAGGATGATCAAGTTGAGTCATTATGGGTGAGACTTAAGGCGAAGGCCAACAGGGCTGATATCCTGGTTGGAGTCTGTTACAGACCACCCAACCAGGAAGAAGAGGTTGATTTATTACTCTTTAAGCATCTGGAGGCTGCCTCAAGATCACCTGCCCTTGTTCTGGTGGGTGACTTTAACCTACCAGACATCTGCTGGGACTTAAACACTGCAGAGAAGAGGCAGTCTAGAAGGTTTCTGCAATGTGTGGAAGACAACTTCCTATCCCAGCTGTTACGTGAGCCTACCAGGGGGGCAGCCCTGCTTGACCTGCTGCTCACAAATAGAGAGGGGCTGGTAGGGGATGTGGTGGTTGGAGGCTGCCTGGGGTCCAGTGACCATGAAATTATAGAGCTTTCAATACATGGAGAAACCAGGAGGGGCATCAACAGAACCTCCACACTGGACTGCCCAAGGGCAGACTTCAGCCTATTTAAGGAACTAATTCAGAAAGTTCCTTGGGAAAAAGCCCTTGAAAACAAAGGGGTCCAGGAAGGTTGGAGCTGCTTCAAGAAAGAACTCCTGCAGGCACAGGAGCAGCTGTGCCATTGAGCCAGAAGATGAGCCGACGAGGGAGGCAGCCAGGCTGGATGGGCAGGGAGCTGCTGAAGGAATTAAAGATTAAAAAGAGAGTGTATCACCTTTGGAAAAGAGGGGAGGTGTCCCAGGAGAAGGTCAAGGAAGTTGCTAGGTCTTGTAGAGGAAAAATTAGAGAGGCAAAAGCCCACTTGGAGCTCAGGCTGGCCACGGCTGCCAAGGAAAATAAAAAGTGTTTCTTTAAATATATGAATGGCAAGAGAAGGGCCAAGGACAACCTCCAGTCCTTACTAGATAGAGAGGGGAACATAGTGACAAAGGATGAGGAAAAGGCAGAGGTGCTTAACACCTTCTTTGCCTCAGTCTTCACTAGTGGGACAGGTTGTCTCCAGTGCAGCTGGACTCCTGAAGTGGTGGATGGAGTCAGGGACCAGTACAGTCCCCCTCTAATCCATGAGGAAGCAGTAAGGGACCTGCTAAGACACTTTGATCCCCACAAGTCCATGGGACCGGATGGGATCCACCCTAGGGTGCTGAGAGAGCTGGCAGCTGAGCTGGCCAAGCCACTCTCCATCATTTATCAGCAGTGCTGGCTCACTGGAGAGGTCCCTGAAGACTGGAAGCTGCCAATGTGATACCCATTCACAAGAAGGGTCGTAAGGAGGAGCCAGAAAACTACAGACCTGTGAGCCTGACCTCAGTGCCAGGCAATGGCATGGAACAGGGCATCTTGGGTGCCATCACAAAGCACCTACAGGATGGCCAAGGGATCAGGCCCAGCCAGCATGGGTTTAGGAAGGGCAGGTCCTGCCTCACCAACCTGATCTCCTTTTATGAGCAGGTTCCTGCCTGGTGAATGTGGGGCAGGCTGTGGATGGAGTCTACCTGGACTGCAGCAAAGCCTTTGACACCGTCTGCCACAAGAAGCTCCTGGCCAAGCTGGCAGCTCATGGTTTGGACAGACTCACTCTGTGCTGGATCAAGAACTGGCTGAATGGCAGAGCTCAGAGAGTGGTGGTGAATGGTGCCACATCCAGTTGGCAGCTGTCACTGGTGGTGTTCCCCAAGGATTAGTGCTGGGCCCAGTCCTGTTCAATATCTTTCTTGATGATGTGGACGAGGGCATTGAGTCCAGCATCAGTAAGTTTGCAGATGACACCAAGCTAGGAGCAGGTGTGGATCTGTTGGAAGGTAGGAGAGCCCTGCAGAGGGACCTGGCCAGGCTGGATAGGTGGGCAGAGGCCAACAGGATGAGATTGAACAAGGCCAAGTGCAGGGTTCTGCACTTTGGCCACAACAACCCCAAGCAGCACTACAGGCTGGGGACTGAGTGGCTGGAGAGCAGCCAGGAGGAAAGGGACCTGGGGGTACTGATAGATAGTAGCTGAAGATGAGGCAGCAGTGTGCCCATGTGGGCAGGAGAGCCAATGGCATCCTGGCCTGCATCAGGAACAGTGTGGCCAGTAGGTCAAGGGAGGTTATTCTTCCCCTGGGCTCAGCACTGGTCAGGCTACACCTTGAGTGCTGTGTCCAGTTCTGGGCTCCTCAATTGAAGAAAGATGTTGAGGTGCTGGAATGTGTCCAGAGAAGGGCAACAAAGCTGGTGAAGGGCCTGGAGCACAAACCCTATGAGGAGAGGCTGAGGGAGCTGGGGGTGTGCAGCCTGGGGAACGGGAGGCTCAGGGCAGACCTCATTGCTGTCTCCAACTACCTGAAGGGGCATTGTAGCCAGGTCGGGGTTGGTCTCTTCTACCAGGCAACCAGCAACAGATGAAAGGGACATAGTCTCAAACTGTGCCAGGAGAAGTCTAGGCTGGATGTTAGGAGGAAGTTGTTGCCAGAGAGAGTGATTGGCATTGGAATGGGCTGCCCAGGGAGGTGGTGGAGTCGCCATCCCTAAAGGTGTTGAAGAGGAGGCTCAGGGGTGATCTTATTACTGTCTACAACTACCTGAAGGGAGGTTGTAGCCAGGTGGGGGGTGGCCTCTTCTCCCAGGCAACCAGCAATAGAACAAGGGGACACAGTCTCAAGTTGTGCCAGGGTAGGTATAGGCTGGATATTAGGAAGAAGTTCTTCAGAAAGAGAGTGATTTCCCATTGGAATGGGCTGCCCAGGGAGGTGGTGGAGGCACCGTCCCTGGGGGTCTTCAAGAAAAGACTGGACAAGGCACTTAGTGCTGTGGTCTAGAGGACTGGATAGGGCTGGGGGATATGTTGGAGTGGATGATCTTGGAAGTCTCTTCCAACCTGGTTGATTCTATGATTCTATGAGCTAAGCAAACATATTTCTGTCTTTGTTAATGAAATGTATGAATAGGCTTTTGGAATTCAGTGTGGAGAGGAGTGAAATTTGTAACTATGTTAGAGTTATGCATGAATTTCTGTGGGTTTCCTCTATCTTCAGATGCTCTGCATCACCTTTTTAGGCACTTATGTTCATAACATTTTCAGGCACACCTGTTATGATTCTATGTCTAAAGTACAGGGAGTGTGCAGCTCTAAATCTGTGCTTCCCCAAAGGTTTCTGTTTCTAATATTAAACAAACCCTGGATTGAATTGTTAAGTTTTTGGAAAGTCATAACCCATATTGAAATGAACAGGACCATGAAGATGCTCAGAGGGCTGCAGCAGCTCTGCTATGAGGATAGGCTACAAGATTTGTGGCTCCTCAGTCTGGGGAAGGCTTTGAGGAGACTTTATAGGAGCCTTCCAGCATCTAAAGTGCCCTACAGGAGAGCTGGGGAGGTAATATTTGCAAGGTCATAGAATGACAGGATGAAGTGTAATGAGTTTAAACTGGCAGAGGGGAGATTTAAACTGGATGTCAGGAAGAGGTTCTTTACAGTGAGGGTGGTGAGACACTGGCACAGGTTGCCCAGGGAGGATGTGGCTGCTCTCTCCCTGGAGGTGTTCAAGGCCAGGTTGGATGAGGCCTTGAGAATCATAGAATCATAGAATCAACCAGGTTGGAAGAGACCTCCAAGATCATCCAGTCCAACCTAGCACCCAGCCCTAGCCAGTCAACCAGACCATGGCACTAAGTGCCTCATCCAGTCTTTTCTTGAAGACCCCCAGGGATGGTGCCTCCACCACCTCCCTGGGCAGCCCATTCCAATGCCAATCACTCTCTCTGTGAAAAACTTCTTCCTAACATCCAGCCTAGACCTACCCTGGCACAACTTGAGACTGTGTCCCCTTGTTCTATTGCTGGTTACCTGGGAGAAGAGGCCAACCCCCACCTGGCTACAATGCCCCTTCAGGTAGTTGTAGACAGTAATAAGATCACCCCTGAGCCTCCTCTTCTCCAGGCTAAACAGG
Source organism: Pogoniulus pusillus (assembly GCF_015220805.1). Classification (NCBI taxonomy): domain Eukaryota; kingdom Metazoa; phylum Chordata; class Aves; order Piciformes; family Lybiidae; genus Pogoniulus; species Pogoniulus pusillus. The sequence continues at coordinate 5,977,203 of NC_087309.1, read as the reverse complement.
CCCAGTTCCCTCAACCTCTCCTCATAGGATTTGAGTGACCTGTTCTAGTAGGAAGTGTCCTTGCCTATGGCAGGAGGTTGAAACTGGATGGTCCTTGGGGTTCCTTCCAAACTAAACCATTCTGTCATGCTATGATTCATCCCAAGCAGTTCTATTGTTAATTGTAATTCATCAAGGCATTCGATCGCAGAATCACAGGATTTCTTTCCCTTCCAACCTAAACCATTCTGTGATTCTATGATTCTATCAAATATGTAAGGCATGAAGATCAAAATAAAAGCCAAATCCAGGTCTTGCAATGTAAAAGCTATGTTTATTTGGCAGAATCTCTTTGCAGTTCAGAATGTAAATGTCTCATTTTTCTCATCGGGTCAGGATGTCTTAAATGAGCTGGTAGGGACAAAAGGAAGAGCATTGAGTATGTGCACTTTACTTTTACTTACAGCTTGGATTATCTCATTGCTTTGCTTTTGTGTTTGGAATGATGAGAAAGCTAGTGGCAAGGGAGATAATACTTTGAAGAATAATGTGCAACTTGAAAACAATCCTGGTACTCAATATTGCAAGGAGACAAAAGAAAGTCTTATCAATTGCTTGACATCAGTGTAGATGTCAGGTGCAGGGAAGGTTTGCAGAGCTGCTGGTCTGCTGTCTTTCTGAAAGCATATTGGATATTGGCATTTTCTGGCTTTTAACTCTGGGATGAAACTTCACTGATATTTTGGTAGCAAAATCACACACAATGACAGCTTCTCAATTCCAGGCTCTCTGGGTTATCTTCTCTTTTACAAATAATGAAACAATTGACATTGACTTGGCTTGGGTTTGGGCTTTTTTTGTTGTTTTTGTTCTATTTTGTTTTGTTATTTGTCTTTCTGAGAACTTCAGTGCAAAGAGACAATCAGATCATATCAACAGAGTGGCTGAGAGCAGCCAGGAAGAAAGGGACCTGGTGGATAGTAGGCTGAAGATGAGGCAGCAGTGTGCTCAGGTGGGCAGGAGAGCCAATGGCATCCTGGCCTGTATCAGGAACAGTGTGGCCAGTAGGACAAGGGAGGTTATTCTGCCCCTGTACTCAGCACTGGTCAGGCCACACCTTGAGTGCTGTGTCCAGTTCTGGGCCCCTCAACTCAAGAGAGATGTTGAGGTGCTGGAAGGTGTCCAGAGAAGGGCAATGAAGCTGGTGAGGGGCCTGGAGCACAAACCCTATGAGGAGAGGCTGAGGGAGCTGGGGGTGTTTAGCCTGGAGAAGAGGAGGCTAAGGGGTGACCTCATTGCTGTCTACAACTACCTGAAGGGAGGTTGTAGCCAGGTGGGGTTGGTCTCTTCTCCCAGGCAAGCAGCAACAGAACAAGAGGACACAGTCTCAAGTTGTGCTGAGGGAGGTCTAGGCTGGATGTTAGGAGGAAGTTCCTGCCAGAGAGGGTGATTGGCATTGGAATGGGCTGCCCAGGGAGGTGGTGGAGTCACTGTCCCTGGAGGTGTTCAAGAGAACACTGAATGAGGCACTTAGTGCCATGGTCTAGTTGACTGGCTAGGGCTGGGTGCTAGGTTGGAGTGGATGATCTTGGAGGTCCCTTCCAACCTGGTTGATTCTATGATTCTATGATTCTACTTGATCCTTACTTCTAGAACTCTCTTGCTGTGACCTTCATGGGGTTAAAAATGTAGAAGACGTTGTTCAGTGAACTTTCATTTTCTCTTCCTACAGTTATGATGTAAAAACAAGAATACCATCTTTGTATATTTGAGTTGGAATATTCTTCTTCAGTCAAGCTCTGGCCATCAAAATCATGATGGACCTTGGCTCAGTCTCAACAGATTAGGCTCAAAGCAAAATGGCAGCAGATTTTTTTATCCTCCATTTACTTCCTTTTTTAAAATATTTAATGACCTTTAGTTATTTTAATTTTAATATGTGGACCAGTTCTTGCTTTGCAGTTCTAAATCATCACCACTGAAAGCAAAAATGCAGCTTTAATTTGTAGAAAGACTTCTTCTCATTTTATTTTCTCAATCCAAGTCTATGAATAATAAACCTTGACATGACAATGAACCTTGAAAGGAAAGCCTCAAGAAAGAGAGAGTGATTTGCCATTGGAATGGGCTGCCCAGGTTGGTGGTGGAGTCTTTGTCCCTGGAAGTGTTCAAGAAAAGCCTGGCTGAGGCACTCAGTGCCATGGTCTAGTTGATTGGACAGGGCTGAGGGATAGGTTGGACTGGATGATCTTGGAGGTCTCTTCCAACCTGGTTGATTCTATGATTCTATGAAAGCTGTCTTGCTGAAAGTGAAGATCTAGCAGTCAGGAAGTTTGCTCTGTAGTGTGTTTCTGGATTTTGTGTGCTGTCCATTACAGAATTTTCATGCCTGTATCTTGAATCAGACCAAAGTATCCTTGTCTTCACCAGTGGTAAGTTCTTAGAAAGCATAAGAACCACAGATAGTTTTTCCCTTATGGTTTTCAGGTTGGGAGTAGAGGTGGATGAGTGGAGGTAGATAGTCTCTGGTTCTTGAATTGGTCCAATCCATTTTACCCCCTCAATAACATGCATCAGTGAGCTCTGTGAACTGATTCAGTAATCTATCTCAAACATCCTGGCAACTTCAGAGAAAAGCCCTCTTATTTCATAGAATCATAAACTCAACCAGGTTGGAAGAGATGTCCAAGATCATCCAGGCCAATCTATTATCCAGCTCTTCTCAATCAACCAGACCATGGCACTGTCTCATCCAGGCTCTTCTTGAACACCTCCAGGGACAGTGACTCCACCACCTCCCTGGGCAGCCCATTCCAATGCCAATCACTCTCTCTGACAACAACTTCCTCCTCACATCCAGCCTGAACCTGTCCTGGCACAACTTGAGACTGTGTCCCCTTGTTCTGTTGCTGGTTGCCTGGCAGAAGAGACTGACCCTGACCTGGCTACAACCTCCCTTCAGGTAGTTGTAGACAGCAATGAGCTCTGCCCTGAGCCTCCTCTTCTGCAGGCTGCACACCCCCAGCTCCCTCAGCCTCTCTGCATAGGGTTTGTGTTCCAGGCCCCTCACCAGCTTTGTCACCCTTCTCTGGACACATTCTAGCACCTCAACATCTCTCCTGAACTGAGGGGCCCTGAACTGGACACAGTACTTGAGGTATTTCTTCTATCTTTAAGAGATTTTCAAGAATCATTCACCATTCACATATGATTTCAACTGACTTCTGTCATGTCAACATAAAGTGAAGAATTTTCAAAGCTTTTGTGGGAGAAACAAGTGGCAGAGACATGTCTTAATGATATCTTCTTAACCACCAGGTAACTAAGGTTTGAGCTAAGGTCTTAGGAGTTCTGATTTTTATGGAGCTCAGCTCTGATTCATACTGTCTTGCCTAGCAGATTATCATTTAATATCCGTTACCACTGGCTATGCTGTCACAAAGGTAAAACACATATCTGCTGCTGCTATCCAAATAGCTGGAAATGATTTAGCTGCTCGTGCCCGCACTGGTTTTAGAACAGCTTTTAATTTGCAAAGCAAATAACTTCTTCCAGATTGTCATTAGCCATCTGTTTCTGTGTCTCAGGTACTGACTTCCATATCCCAGGCCAACATACTTTTACAAGGCCACTGTGTCCTATACTCCTGTGCTCTGACACTCCCAGCTCTGGTTGTACTATTATCTTCAAGAGTCTACACAAATCCCATCCTCTTTGTGTGGCTACAGCAGAGGATATTCCACCAGTATTTCTAGTTCTCCCTTCCTCCAGTATCTCCCAGATCAGTGGCTCTCAATTGTTGTGTTCACTCGGTCCAATTCCTTGCACTCAGCACAGTACAACTCCATTTCACAAGTCTGTTCCCCGAGAACATTAAGTTCTTCTTTCTCTCATGGTCTTGTATCATCTTCTGTGGTATTGGGAAAACTTAGAATCATAGAATCATAGGATCAGTCAGGGTTGGAAGGGGCCAAAAGGATCATCTAGTTCCAATGCCCTGCCATGGCCAGGGACACCCTACCCTAGAGCAGGCTGCCCACAGCCTCAGCCAGCCTGGCCTTAAACACCTCCAGCCACGGGGCCTCAACCACCTCCCTGGGCAACCCATTCCAGGGTCTGACCACCCTCACGCTGAAGAACTTCCTAACATCCAGGCTCAATCTCCCCACTTCTAGCTTTGCCCAATTCCCCCCAGCCCTATCACTACCTGACACCCTCAAAAGTCCCTCCCCAGCTTTTTTGTAGGCCCCCTTCAGATCTTGGAAGGCCACAAGTAGGTCACCTGGGAGCCTTCTCTCCAGACTAAGCAGCCCCAACTCTCTCAGTCTCTCCGCCATAGCAGGGTAGCTCCAGCCCTCTGATCATCCTTGTGGCCCTTCTCTGGACATGCTCCAGCACATCCATAGCCCTCTTGGAACAGAGGATCCAGAGCTGGATGCAGTACTTCAGGTGGGATCTCACTAGAGCACAGTAGAGGGGGAGGATCACTTCCCTCATCATGCTGGCCACACATCTCTTGCTGCAGCCTAGGCTCTGGTTGCTCTTCGGGCTCCAAGAGCACGCTGACAGCTCATATTGAGCTTCTCATCCACCAGCATCCCCCGGTACCTCCTCTCATGGCTGCTCTCTAGTCAGTCACTGCTCAGCCTATATTGGTGCTTGCGATTGCCTTGACCCAGGTGCAGGACCCTGCACTTGATCCTGTTCAACTTCCTGTGGTTGGTTTGGGCCCAGCTCTCCAGCCTGTCAAGATCCCTTTGGATGGCATCCCTTCACTTGCCTAAACCCAGTATGATTTGTGGCTAAAGATTTATTTATCTCTATTTTTATTTAATTTACGTGGATGAATTTGCTTCTTTTGTTTGTTTGCTTTGTGGCTGGAGAATTTTACTTCTTTCTCTTTTGGCATACATCTGCCAGGGCAGTTTTGCATGTCACAGAGCCAGGGAAAGGAAGTATCCCACATCCCTCAAAGTACTTCTGAAAGTTCAGTTTATGGTTACTATTAATTTCAAGCATTCAGAAATATGGGATGAATAAGGGAAATGCTGAGCACAGTGAAATGATCAGGTTACAGATGTGAGTGTAGGCCAAATCATACCACACATGAGAGTAAAACACAGGGAACTGGTAGAGCAGTAGCGACACAAAATGTGTTCAAACCTTATCTGTAGAAATTGCATTCTCATTAAGGTGGCATCTGGTGATGGTTTGTTAACAGCGAAGAAAGCTCAGGCATTCATATATCATAGAATCATAGAACCAAGCAGGTTGGAAGAGATCTCCAAGATCATCCAGTCCAACCTAGCACCCAGCTCTGTCCAGTCACCCAGACCATGGCACTAAGTGCCTCACCCAGGCTTTGCTTGAACACCCCCAGGGACAGCGACTCCACCACCTCCCTGGGCAGCCCATTCCAATGCCAATCACTCTCTCTGGCAGGAACTTCCTCCTAACATCCAGCCTAGACCTCCCTCAGCACAACTTGAGACTGTGTCCTCTTGTTCTGTTGCTGCTTGCCTGGGAGAAGAGCCTGACCCCCACCTGGCTACAACCTCCCTTCAGGTAGTTCTAGACAGCAATGAGGTCACCCCTGAGCCTCCTCTTCTCCAGGCTAAACACCCCCAGCTCCCTCAGCCTCTCCTCATAGGGTTTGTGCTCCAGGCCCCTCACCAGCTTCATTGCCCTTCTCTGGACACCTTCCAGCACCTCAACATCTCTCTTGAATTGAGGAGCCCAGAACTGGACACAGCACTCAAGGTGTGGCCTGACCAGTGCTGAGTCCAGGGGCAGAATAACCTCCCTTGTCCTGCTGGCCACACTGTTTCTGATGCAGGCCAGGATGCCATTGGCTCTCTTGGCCACATAGAATCACAGAATCATAGAATCAAGTGAGTTGCAAGAGACTTCCAAGATCATCCAGTCCAACCTAGCACCCAACCCTGACAACGTTGGGCTCTGCAAAAGGGGAGTTCCCCTCTCTCCCACTGCTCTCCCCTGCTCAGCAAATTTGTTTGAAAAGTAATCCCTGAGTTCATTCAGTTCATTAAGAGCCTCCAACTGCACCCAGCTGCCACCACCACCACTTCTTTTAGCAATCCTGCCAAAGTTGGGCTCTGCAAAAAGGGGATTCTTCTCTTCCCTACTGTTCCCCCTCTGTTCAGTGAATTCATTTGAAAAGTGATCCCCAAGTTCATTAAGTCCATTAAGAGCCTCTAACTTTTTGCAAGTGGGCTCTAAGTGGGCTGCAGCTATTAACTGTACTATTTTGGCAGGCTCCAGCACTATAAAATCCAGAATTTAATACAGTCGTGTCACCGTTTGAAGATAATGTAGCAGGTTTCCCCCACCCCCTCTTGGCTTTTGCCTCTGCCTTCAATGGTAGAGGCTGTAACCACACCAAAGTAGCAATACTGAAAGAACAGAACTGGGAGAATGAAGGTCTGCCTACTCTAAGGGAAGAACAGGTTTGAGACCACCTAAAGAACCTGGAAGTGAATGAGTCTGTGGGACCTGGGGTCTCTTTCAACATGGAATTCTGTGCTCCTGTGTGATTCTGAGTTGAGTCTGTTCAGCCTGGAGAAGGGATGGCTGTAGAGGAGCCTTAGAGTAGCTGTTTGTAACTGAAGGAGCCCTACAGGAAGCTGGAGAGGGACTATTTCAGGGAGTGTACAGATAGGAGGAGGTCTAATGGTTTTACACAAGAGCTGGGTAGTTTAGATTTGATGTTAGGAAGAAGTTCTTTACTGTGAGGGTGGTGAAGCACTGAACCAGGCTGCCCAGAGAAGCTGTGGATCCCTTATCCCTGGAAGTGTTTAAGATGAGGCTGGATGAGATTTGAAGAAACCATGTCTAGTGGGAGGTGGCCTTGCCCACAGCAGATGATCTATATAAGTTCTCTCCCAAATCAAGCCACTTTATAATTTTTTGGGTGTGTGTGTGTTAACTTTTTTTCCTGAGCCCTTTTAGCAGCCTCTTTCAAGGGCAGAACCAAACAACAAATTCATAGAGGAATGGAGATTCCAGTTACTGTTTTCAAACAATGTTTGGGGTTTACATGAATTCACAGTATTTTCAGCAACAGAACAAGGGGACACAGTCTCAGGTTGTGCCAGGGGAGGTCTAGGCTGGATGTTAGGAGGAAGTTGTTGGCAGAGAGAGTGATTGGCATTGGAATGGGCTGTCCAGGGAGGTGGTGGAGTCTGTGTGCCTGAAGGTGTTCAAGCAAAGCATTGAGGCATTTAGTGCCATGGTCTGGTTGACTGGCTAGGGCTGGGTGCTAGGTTGGACTGGATGATCTTGGAGGTCTCTTCCAACCTGGTTGATTCTGTCACTCTATGACAATGACAAGTATTTAGCTCATGGACCCTTCTGACCCAGGAGGACTACTCACAATATTTAAAATGTGTTAAAGAACTTTCTGTGGGGCAATTGTTGTGGAGGGGGTTCTCAGTGCCTACACCTACTTGGCGGAGGTAAGAAATTAATTTGAGGTGGTATTAATTTTTTATAAAAATATAATTTATTAAAATTAATATTTACAAACTCTTGCCACCCCCAAACACTGTGTATCAATATATAGTTCTTGGTGCAAAGTTATGAAAGCAATTTAGAAATATAATATATACAGGGATCTGGTCAATAACTGGTAAAACAGTCAAACTATTCACAGAGAGAGATTTCCCTTTGGCTTAATGCCACTTGGGAACTTATTGCTATTAGCCCAGCAGGGTGGGCAGAAACTCTGTCTGCTCTAGGGCAGAGGCAACTTCTATTACAGAAGAATCAAAGCTTTTCTTATAAGTCTTGCTATTAATTATTAATTGCCCTCCCGGGCTTGTGTCAAAGCCTGTGCCCAATGTCTGGACATCAGGGGATCTTTGCCTGTGGACCCTTGGATGTTGGAATCTTCCTGGATTGAGAGGGAAATGATAAATCTTCCCAATCTCTGGGGCAAACAGGTTTCTCTAATCTTTTGTTCTCCTGGTGAGGGACAGTCTCTGCCTCAATGCTTCGGGGTTCCTCCAGATACTGCATCCAGGGACGATCAGCTGGCAGGATTCCAGGAACAGGAGGAGAATGTCCATGCTGGCTCTTGGCACGGTCCTCTACACGGGTTCAGGCTGCGTGTGTGGGTGTGCAGACAATCTAGAAAGTCTGCTCTCCTGGTTCTCTTACCAGGCAAAAGCAGTGGGCATGCAGTGTGCTAGGCTGCTGGGAGACTGAGTTCCATAGATAAATGCAGGATCAGGATCAGATCCTGATGGTAATATAGCTTGCAGATATGCACAGCTGGCTCTAGGAGGTTCTATCGGCTCCTTATATATATAAATGGGTGCAGGCTTGAATGAGCTTCTGCATCTAAAGTATGCAGAGTGGTTAGCATGAGGTCTGAGCCGGAGTGAGCGTCAGAGCTATGCTATGGCTTCCGAGCGTGTATGCATGAGTGGCTGAACATTTCAGGTGCAGGTCAGAGCTTAGCTGATCCTTGCAGGCAGCGTCAGAGCTGAGCTGAACAGATCTGAACTGAGCTGAGTCTGAACTGAGCTGAGTCTGAACACATGGCGCTCTTGTGCACCCCTCTTTATAGACTGTGGGCCGAGATTAATGCATCCCTTTGGCCACACCAGAGTGACCAATCACGTTGGCAGTAAGCCAAACCTTACCATAATAGGTAAAGCTGTTGCCTGGACTCTCTCAAATATGGGGGTCACATGGGCAGACCCCAGGGATACACGGGCTGGGTGTGTGTGTGTTACACAACCCTGTTTACTACCAGGGGTCCTGGCAGAAGAAACATAAAGAAGCCTTTGTTCGGGCCGACAGGCCCCCCACGACAGCAGTTTATATTACAAATGACACTAAAACACAATAGCCATGGTCTATGTGTAGGTCTGGGGCTAGATCGAAAAAAAAAGAACCTTAAATGTTGCAATACTTGGCTTTTCTACAATTAACTTGGATCCAGAAGTCCAGTGCTATGGAGATCCACAGAGACTATCTGAAAACATCTGTGCTCAGCCTTTTTCATACTCTGCACTTAGATAGCATTTTGCTGTCTCCATTTAGGAACTCAGAATCTCCCTGAAATCAGAAGTTTACAATCCCTCTTCTCCCAGCATGACTGAGATGGCTCATTTCAAGAACTGAGGTGTTGTGGATTTTAAAGAGGGGACAGCATATAGTTTTACTCCCTCAAAAGAGTAAAATGAAAGGCTCTTGGATTGGACAGAAATACAGAATCTTATTTCAAAAACATACAGAGAAATAGAGATCCTTAAGAGTCAATTTCATTGAATATATGAAAATCCCCTTAAACCCTCACCCAGCCCAACTAAACCATAAACCCCAGTCCTCCTCTTCTCTTACCCCAGTTCCTCTGGGTGGCAAATGGCTGAGAGCAGCCCTGAGAAAAAGGACCTGGGGGTCTGGGGTGATGAAAACCTCAACATGAGCCTGCAGCGTGAGTGCAGCCCCAACAGCAACCCTAACATGAGCCTGCAGTGTGAGTGCAGCCTCAACAGCAACCCTAACATGAGCCTGCAGTGTGAGTGCAGCCCCAACAGCAAGCCTGTGCTGGGCTGCAGCAAGAGCAGTGTGGGCAGCAGAGCAAGGGAGGGGATTCTGCCCCTTTGTTCTGCTCTCATCAGACTCCACCTGGTGTCCTGTGTGCAGTTCTTGAGCCCCCAGCACAAGGACATGAAACTGTTGGAGCAAGTCCAGAAGAGGCCATGAAGATACTCAGAGGGCTGCAGCACCTCTGTCATGAAGACAGGCTGAGAGTGTTGGGGCTCTTCAGTTTGGAGAAGAGAAGGCTTGGAGGAGACCTTGGAGTGGCCTTCCAGCATCTGAAGGCAACTACAAGAAGGCTGGGGAGGGACTGTTGATAAGGTCTTGTAATGACAGGACAAGGGGTAATGGGTCTAAACTGGCAGAAGGGAGATTTAGACTCGATGTCAGGAAGAAGTTGTTTGCAGTGAGGGTGGTGAGACACTGGCACAGGTTGCCCAGGGAGGTTGTGTCTGCTCCCTCCCTGGAGATGTTCAAAGCCAGATTGGATGAGGCCTTGAGCAACCTGTTCTAGTGGGAGGTGTCCCTGCCTATGGTGGGGGTTTGGAAATGGATGAGCTTTGCAGTCCCTTCCAACCTAAACTATTCTATGATTCTATGATTCATTCTATTATTCTCCACCACCCTTAGACCTAAACTGGCCAGAATTGCACAAGCAGAATTAGTCAAGCCTCAGCAGATCATAAACAGACCTACTCTTCCATGCTACCAGGTACAGGTTCCGAATCAAGAAAGCAAGTAGGAGAGAGAAAAGGGGAGCAAGCTGGCCTGGCTTATCAAAAGAGAGCAGAGGTATGGAATTGAATAAAATCATTACTACTTCCTGAGTCCATCTCCTGAGTCCCTGAAGGGTTTGTCAGCTCTATGGTTCTTCAGCCTATGATAGGAGGGTATTGTTTTCCCCTCTGTTAAAGTGTTAGACACCTTCCAAAGGCTTCTGGAGAAATGTCCAGATTCAAATCCCTTTTCCCAAACACCAAAACAAGCCACAGTTGGTATCCCAACAGATGTACAGAAGATGTTGAATAGATCAGACTTTTCTGCTCGTCTTTTAGAGGGTTGCTAATGCTTTATCTGAATCATCTGCAACTGAGAGTAGTACAAGCCCTGTGAAGAGAGGCTGAGGGAGCTGGGGGTGTGCAGCCTGGAGAAGAAGAGGCTCAGGGCAGACCTCATTGCTATCTACAACTACCTGAAGGGAGGCTGTAGCTAGCCTGTAGAAGGTGGGGTTGGTCTCCCAGGCAACCAGGAACGGAAGAAGAGGACACAGTCTCAAGCTGCACCAGTGCAGGTTTAGGCTGGATGTTAGAAGAAGTTCTTGCCAGAGAGAGAGTGATTGGCATTGGAATGGGCTGCCCAGGGAGGTGGTGGAGTCACCATCTCTGGAGGTGTTTGAAAGGAGACTGGCTGAGGCACTTAGTGCCACGGTTTAGTTAGTTAGAAGGTGTTGTGTGATAGGTTGGACTCGATAGTCTCGAAGATCTTTTCCAACCTGGTTAATTCTGTGATTCTGTGATTTGAGTGCAGGCTAGATTAAAAACTATCATACTACTAAAATAGCAGACCAACATCCTCCAGCCAAGGCATTCAAGTGTTTTTCTCCTGAAATAACACCTTAAAAAAGGCAAGTGGCACTCTGATATTCTGCATTTAGGTCCTGAGTTGCTGTTCACTGCCTGAGTTGTGTGGGTAACCCTATCTCCTACTCATGGTGTTGCATGGATCAACAGGGCTATTAATCTATTTCGACAAGAAGAGGTATGAGTCCTATGAGATTTAGCTTTTTTCAAACACTTCTATGAATGTGCCATTAAAAAAAAAAAATTAAAAAAAAAAAAAAAGGAAAGAAGGTTAAAAAAAATCCATTGAGAATAGAATTGTGTGCATGAATTGATATTCCAGCCAGCACAGGCAGGCAGCAGATGCTATTGCTAATATCTCTTCTCTAGAAAACCCTATTGATAAATGACCTGCTCTTGCCAAAGTCAAGATCTCTGAAGAAATCTGCATTTACATCAGGCAGGGAGATGCTTCTTTCAGCCTGGTATTTTGTTTTTATTTGAACTGTGGAAAAGGCAGCAGAGAAAAACAACAAGACCAGCTATTCTTCCTTCTGATTTGGAGTTTAACTCTTTGAGTGGATGTTGTTTATGGGTGACAGTTGGTGGCTTGCCTGCTCCCTCTGGCAGGGACTTTGCTGATTCTTCAGTCTCTTCTGCCAGGGAGCTCACCTATCCCACCTGGCAGCCTGCAGTGGGGGGGATGAACAGTCCCCTGGTTTCTTTCTTTTCCTACTTTCCACTGGGCACTCAGATGGATGCTCATGATCTTCCTATTCCTGCACTTTCCTCTTTCAGCAATAGCTTTATCCATTTTTATGTTATGTTTATTGTTACCTAGGATAGTATAGTAACACAGAGATATTTATGGATGGAAGTTAGATTACTTTCCACTATGGAATAACTACTGAGCAGCTGTTCTCAGCATCTGAATTAATTAACTTACTAAAAAAAAACAACCTTTTTTTTAAACCAAAAAAGTATTGATGATGTTTCCTTCCCAGTGGCATTAATAACAATGGCTTACATCTTACCTATTTCCCTTTCCTTGGCACAGAAATTGCCTTTTGAAAGCTACTTTCACCGCTGTTCCATCTCATTAACAGCCATGATTATCATAGAATCATAGAATCATAGAATCAACCAGGTTGGAAGAGACCTCCAAGATCATCCAGTCCAACCTAGCACCCAGCCCTAGCCAGTCAACCAGACCATGGCACTAAGTGCCTCAGCCAGGCTTTGCTTGAAGACCCCCAGGGACGGTGCCTCCACCACCTCCCTGGGCAGCCCATTCCAATGCCAATCACTCTTTCTGTGAAGAACTTCTTCCTAATATCCAGCCTATACCTCCCCTGGCACAACTTGAGACTGTGTCCCCTTGTTCTGTTGCTGGTTGCCTGGGAGAAGAGGCCACCCCCCACCTGGCTACAACCTCCCTTCAGGTAGTTGTAGACAGTAATAAGATCACCCCTGAGCCTCCTCTTCTCCAGGCTAAACAGGCCCAGCTCCCTCAGCCTCTCCTCATAGGATTTGTGCTCCAGGCCCCTCACCAGCTTTGTTGCCCTTCTCTGGACATGTTCCAGCACCTCAACATCTTTCTTGAATTGAGGGGCCCAGAACTGGACACAGCACTCAAGGTGTGGCCTCACCAGTGCTGAGTCCAGGGGCAGAATAACCTCCCTTGTCCTACTGGCCACACTGTTCCTGATGCAGGCCAGGATGCCATTGGCTCTCTTGGCCACCTGGGCACACTGCTGGCTCATCTTCAGCTTACCTGTGTGCAAATGTTGATGTACCATGTTGCTATGCTTCATTTTTGCTTGGAAAGTTGTCAGAAGACTGAACAACCACTAGTGTCTGTAGTTAGGACACAGCACCTACTCTGATACCTTCTTAACCATGCTCTGAAATGACTTTGAGGTGGTTGAGTGTCTTCTTACTTCTGTTTTCTGTGTTTCTAGGCTGTTTGTGGCATCAAATATTTGTCAGCACACTTTGCTTATCTGTAGCTCTCTGTTGGGCCAGGCAGTTTTCTAAGGATAAACCATAATAAGCTTGTTTTATCTGTAGGAAATCCCATTGTGTTTGTCAGTGTAAAAGAACTTCGAATCTGAACCAGCGATGTCATTGGTGAATACATAACAGTATACTTGGAGTGATTTTTCCTTTGGTCACAATTCTGCACAGTCACAACAGCTTTTTGGTCCTTTAGGAGCGACTTGAGATAATGCTAGGAAGGCAACAGTTTGTTGCTGTTTCAAGGGGAATTTCTTCCTAAATCTTCAGTCTTGATCTGCTCTATTCCAAAGCCATTGACATTACAAGCTCTTGTGAAAAGTCCCTTCCCAGCTGTGATGGTTTGGGTGTTCCCTGCCCCCCACCCTTCAGAAATCACCCAGACTAGACTCAGCCAGTTCTGGAAATTGAATGAAGCTTATATTTACAGCTAGCACAATATACAAGCAGATATTTACAGCATATACAAAAATAGACAAGGTAAAAGGTAATACAGAAACACAACAGCCCTCCCAGAAACCTGAGTCCCCAGGAGAGGCTCACAACTGCCCCTTCAGCTTCCCCCTACCCCTCTCAACCTTACCCCAGTCCCAAGGAGGAATGGAGGTTCGGCCAGGGGGTTAGGAAGCAAAGTGGATTAGTAAAAGAAACGGCAGAGAGGGGTAAGGTTAGAGATGCAGCTCAGCCAGCACCCCAGCAGAAGAAGTGCCCTATCTATGCTTTGATTCTTGTTTTTGTATATCTCAACAAGCCTATGAGGGAAGCAGACATCACCATTGTTTTCCTTTCACAGCCTGTAATCTAGTTCTTCTCACCAAAACATTCTAGCCAGCTTCAAACTAGCACACCAGCTTTCTTGCAGACCCACTTCAGGTAGCTGAACCTAGATGGCCTTCTGTTGTGGAGGCAGGGAATTAAGGTGTCTGAGTCAGGAATTACAAAAAATAAAACAATTTTCTTTTTCTCCCAAAATCATTTTATTGCCCCCAAACTATGTGCAAAAACTAGTTTAGTTTGTTAACAGATTCAGTTCACTCAGGGATTTCTTCCAAAAGGATATTATAGATAAATTTAGATATTCAGGAAGTTGGGAAATGGAAAAGGCTAAGCTATAAACACAGCTTTAACCCATGATCAATCAAGCTGAGCAGAAAATTAAGGGAAAAGCTTAAGTCATGGAGGTGAGATAGGCACTCGGCAATGATCCCTTACTGGATTCCTCTGCAGGAGCAGCCTTCTGATGCTGCAGGCAATATCCAGTAATAGAGATCCACACTGCAGAAGTCCAAGATGAGTCACAGACCCACCAAACTCTGAAATGTCTCAAGCTCTTCTTCCCAAATGGGATGGCCATGGGACAATGCTGCCTTTAGAGCCACAGGGGAGAGCCAAAACTACTAGGGTCATAGAATCATAGAATCAACTAGGTTGGAAGAGACCTCCAAGATCATCCAGTCCAACCTAGCACCCAGCCCTAACCAATCAACTAGACCATGGCACTAAGTGCCTCATCCAGGCTTTTCTTGAAGAGCCCCAGGGACGGTGCCTCCACCACCTCCCTGAGCAGCCCATTCCAATGGGAAATCACTCTCTCTGTGAAGAACTTCATAAGATTCTCCAGGCCCTTCACCAGCTTTGTTGCCCTCCTCTGCACTCACTCCAGCACCTTCAAATCTCTCTTGTATTGAGGTGCTCTGTTATGGAGGAGCTTTAGTCTGCATTTGGGGTGAGATATGAAAGTTTTTAAAATAATTTAATAATATATACAAAGACAATTTCCCCCAAACTTCTGTACAGTTAACCCACACAAATTCTTTGTATGCAGTTAGTGAAACTATTTTACAGAATGTCTATTTACAGCTGAATTAGTCCATTTGGTAGAGGTTGGGAAAGGCTCTGGTCAGGGAATCCTGTGGCATGAAGTGCCACTGGTAAAGTCAATTAAATTCCTTAGCAACTTGAATCAAGAGACTTCAAATACTCACTAATTGGAAGTCTCAGTCTCTGCGGTCCCAAAGTATATATAGTGAAAGCCATGTGGCTGATTTCAGGTGGAGCTGATAGTCCAAGTGGAATTTGGGGCTGTCTGAGAAGGTTCCACGGGCACGATCATGCTGGAGCTGGAGTGGCAGCCGGCTGGGAGCGCCTCGTTCGGTCACCCACTGGGTCGGTGCAGAGTGCCGTGGGACAAAGGGTCACGTAAAGCAGACAAAGGTAGTGGCTCCAGTTGGCAGGCTGGGAGAGGTGAGTGGAGGAGGTGGCAAGAGCACTTTGTTTACCTGGATCACCCTATTTATCAGATGTGGGATGAGATTGATGGTCCTTTGGCCACAATATTGTCCAATAAGCATCTGGCAGCAGGCCAAAACACACCAAATTGGGAAGGGTCCATAAGTCTGGTATCCCCAAATATGGGAAGAGCATAGGTGGGCCACATGCTAAGCATGTGGGCTTATGCAACCTTTTCACATCCACATTATATAACCTGGGCAGGCCAGACTTTGTGGCACTAGGCCTATTGTGCCCCTTTGTCCGATGTGTGCTGCAATAGGGTCAGAGCTGAGCTGCAGACAGGGCCATGTATAGGGTTAACACTCCAGGGGAGAGTAACCTTGAACCTGACCCTAGGGGTCTTGGCCCCTCCCCAGGGGTGGGCCACACGCCAGGTGATGGTTAGCCCACTCCCCCCCCTTCCTGTGCTATAAAAGACAGAGGGGCTTCCTTGCTCGCTCTATTTTCTTCTCTCCCTCTCGACACACACACACACACTGCATACCAGCACACCTCGTGGCAGCCACGAGGCAGAGACACCATCACATTACTCGGGTTATATTCACCCCTTTTTGTGTTTTGCTGTTTTCCCTTCCCTATCCTTTGTAAACTCCCCTACCTCCAATACCTTCTTTTCTAAGTTATTGTTAAACTTTTTTTCCTTTTAACTTCCAAATCGAGTGAGATTGATTTATTTGGGTGTGCTTACCTCTCTCTCTCCCTATATCTAATCCCTATTTTTTGGGAAAGGAGGGGGAAGAGGGGAGGGCACTCTATAAATTCTATAAATTGTCATTGTGTCTATTAAATTTATTAGAGTCTCTGGGAACCTGCATTTGAACCCAAGACAGGCCAGAGAGCTGAGCACGTGTCTAGCTGTGCACCCCTATTTATTGACTGTGGGACGAGATTAATGCCTCTTTGGCCACTAGAATGACCAATCAGGTTGGCAGTTAGCCAAACCTTATCATAATAGGCAAAAGACTCTTGCCTGGACTTTCCCAAATATGAGGGTCACATGGATTTGCCCCAGGGAGACACGAGCTGGGTGTGTGTGGCTTACACAACCTGTTTACCACCAGGCGTCCTGGCAGAAACACATGTCCAGGCATGTAGAGGCATAAGCAAGCCTCTTTTCAGGCCTACAGGCCCTCCACAACAGCCACTGTCCCACTGTTTCTCTCTCCCTCTCTCTCTCTCTCTCTCTCTTTGTGTCTCTCTCTCTCTCTCTCTTTGTGTCTCTCTCTCTCTCTCTCTCTCTCTCTTTGTCTCTCTCTCTCTCTCTCTCTTTGTCTCTCTCTCTCTCTCTCTCTCTCTCTCTCTCTCTCTCTCTCAAAAGACCCCAGGCTTGCCAACTCTGCTGGCTTGCACAAAGAGTGCAAAAGTGGGGGGAAATGTCAAAAAGCAGGGACAGGATAAAACCAAGAGACATACAAAAGGTAGGAGTCTTCCAAAAGCGGTGATGGTTTAGTCATGACAGAAACCTGTCCTGCTGGGCACTCTGTTAAGGAGAAGCTCTTTCAAGATGGGAACTCTCAAGGTAGGAACCCTCAAAGCAGGAAACCTTGCTCTATTTATCCTTTTCTAGACAAAGTGTCCATTTACCATTTACACAGGGCATGAAAATACAGCCAATCACCAGCCCAACTTCAGCACGGGCTTCTAGGGGAGGTTGTAGCCAGGTGGGGTTGGTCTCTTCTCCCAGACAAGCAGCAACAGAACAAGGGGACACAGTGTCAAGTTGTGCTGGGGGAAGTATAGGCTGGATGTTAGGAGGAAGTTCTTCAGAGAGAGTGATTGGCATTGGAATGGGCTGCCCAGGGAGGTGGTGGAGGCACCGTCCCTGGAGGTGTTCAAGCAAAGCCTGGATGAGGCACTTAGTGCCATGGTCTACTTGACTGGACAGGGCTGGGTGCTAGGTTGGACTGGATGATCTTGGAGGTCTCTTCCAACCTGGTTGATTCTATGATTCTGTGATTCATGTTGTGTAGTCCATGTTGTCCCCTCACAGCATACAGATGGATAATCACTTCCCTACTTCTGCTGGCTGCATTACTCCTGATACAGGCCAGGATGCCGCTGGCCTTCTTGGCTACCCAAACACAGCCAGCTCATCTTCAACTGGCTGTCATGCAGCACTCCCAGCTCCTTTACTGGGCAGCTTTCCAGACACTCTGCCCCAACCTTGTAGCATTACATGGGGTTGCTGTGAACCCAGGCCCAGCACTTGAACTTTTTAAATCTCACACTGTTGGCCAGGACCTATCAACCCAACCTGTCCAGATCCCTCTACGGAGCCTTCCTTCCTTTGAGCAGATCAACGTTCCCATCCATTTCAGCGCCATCTGAAAACTTACAGAGGGTGCATTTGATCCCTTCATCTTTATTGTTGATAAAGATGTTAAAGACTGGCCCTAAAACTGAGCCCTTGTGAGGCTATCAGCTGGATTTAACTCCATCCACCACCACTCTTTGGGCCTGGCCATCCAGCCAGCTTTTTACACAGCAAAGCACACATGCATTTGAGTCACGAGCAGTCACTTTGTGATGGTTTGGGGGTTACCCCGCCCCCCCACACTTTTCACAGTATCACAGTATCACCAAGGTTGGAAGAGACCTCACAGATCATCAAGTCCAACCCTTTACCACAGTGCCCAAGGCTAGACCATGGCACCAAGCGCCACATCCAACCTTGCCTTGAACTGCCCCAGGGACGACGACTCCACCACCTCCCCAGGCAGCCCATTCCAGTGCCCAATGACTCTCTCAGTGAAGAACTTTCTCCTCACCTCGAGCCGAAATTTCCCCTGGCGCAGCCTGAGGCTGTGTCCCCTTGTTCTGGAGCTGGCCACCTGAGAATTTGCCCCAGCTAACTCAGACGGCCTCTGGGAATATAGATGAAGCAATTTATTCACAGCTAGCAGAATTTACAAGCAGCTATTTACAATATATACAGTTATATACAATTATATACAGAAATATACAAAGGACAAACAATACAAAAGCACAACTCCCCTCCCAGAAACCTGAGTCCCCAGGAGGGGCTCTCAAACCACCCCAACACCTCCCCCGGCCCTCTCAACCTTACCCCAGTTCTCAGGAAGAAAAGAGGTGCAGCCAAGAGGTTAGGGAGCAAGGTTAGTAGGAGCAGGGTTAATGAGATGTGACCAGGTCTAAGGCAAAAGCAAGAGTGAGAAACAAAATGGAGAATAAGACTTTCTTCTTCCCAGAGTTCTCAGCGAGACTGTGAGAGAAGTTGACATCAATTGTTTTTCATTTCACTGCCCGTTATCTAGTTCTGTTACCAAAACATTCCAGCTTGCTTCAAACTAGCACAATCCACCCCTGTCTACTTCGCTCAGAGTATCGCTGAGAATTATCCAATCTAATCTAAACCAATATTTACACCAAAACTATATATACAAGTTCAGTTCACACTTCAATCAGATGTAGGTGATTCAAAAGCTCAGAACAGGGACTCCCAGGTGATGTTGGGTTCGTGCTCACGTACTGTAGATTCTATCGTAGATTCTCTCAGTGTTGGGCGCCGATGTTACCTAGAACAGAAAACTCCTAAGAGCTTGAATTTAAACTCTCTCAGCTAAGGTTAGATTTCTCTGTGGAATACACTGGATTTCACCATTCTCCTGCATTACCCAGTATGTATGACCAGGACCTTCAGCAGAAACCACCCCTCGGACAGGTTTCCCTTCGCCCAAAGGAGAAAATACCCAAACAGTTTTCCCTAACAGATTCTTTTCACGTACAACAGGAACTTTATCACCGTCTACTGTTTGGACTAAATCTGATTGTGCAGGTCCTGCTCTGTTTACTGAACCTCTACTATTTACCAACCAAGTAGCTTCTGCTAAATGTTTCTCCCAGTTTTTCAGAGTTCCACCCCCCATGGCTTTTAGGGTGGTTTTCAGCAAACCATTGTAACGTTCAATCTTCCCTGAAGCTGGTGCATAGTAGGGTATGTGATAGATCCATTCAATACCATGCTCTTTGGCCCAGTTTTTTACAAGATTATTCTTGAAATGAGTACCATTGTCTGACTCAATTCTCTCTGGAGTTCCATGTCTCCACAAGATCTGTCTCTCCAAGCCAACAATGGTGTTACGTGCAGTAGCATGTGGAACTGGATAGGTTTCCAACCATCCAGTGCTGGCTTCTACCATCGTTAGCACATACTGCTTGCCAGAACGAGATCGAGGTAAAGTGATGTAGTCAATCTGCCAGGCTTCACCATACTTGTACTTTGACCATCTATCACCATACCATAAGGGCTTAATTCGCTTAGCCTGCTTAATAGCAGCACAAATGTCACAGTCATAGATGACTTGGGTGATAGCGTCCATGGACAAGTCAATTGACCTATCGCGAGCCCATCAGTATGTTCCATCTCTGCCTTGATGTCCAGACGAATAATGGGCCCACCGAGCTAAGAACAACTCACCTCAGTGTTTCCAGTCAAGGTCAATGTCAAGATCAGAGTTGGTATCAACTTGAGCAATCTTAGCAGCTTGATCTGCCTTCTGGTTGTGTTGATGCTCCTCAGTGGCTCTGCTCTTAGGCATGTGTGCATCTACGTGCCGCACCTTCACTGGAGTTCTCTCCAGCCGTGCATCAATGTCCTGCCATAGATCAGCACACCAAATAGGCTTTCCTTTCCTCTGCCAACCATTCTTCTTCCAGTCCTTCAGCCAACCCCATAGAGCATTGGCTACCATCCACGAGTCGGTGTAGAGGTAAAGGATAGGCCAATTCTCACGTTCAGCCACATCAAGAGCAAGTTGAACAGCTTTTACCTCAGCGAACTGACTGGATTCTCCTTCACCATCTTTCGTTTCGGTAACTCTCCTGGTTGGACTCCAAACCGCTGACTTCCATATTCGCTTGTTCCCAACAAGACGACAGGAACCATCTGTGAACAAAGCATAGTTCTTTTCCTGATCAGAGAGATCACCATAGGGAGGAGCTTCCTCAGCACGAGTTATTTTCTCCTCCGGAGGTTTGGAACAGTCTGTGCCTTCCGGCCAGTTGGTGATCACCTCCACCAGACCAGGTCGGTCAAGATTACCCATTCGTGCTCGTTGGGTTATCAAAGCCATCCATTTAGACCAGGTTGCATCTGTGGCATGATGTGGTGATGAACCTTTGCCCTTGAACATCCAGTTAAGAACTGGCAGTCTAGGAGCTAAAAGCAATTGTGACTCAGTTCCAATCACTTCAGAAGCTGCTTTCACTCCCTCATAGGCTGCTAGAATCTCTTTCTCTGTTGCAGTGTAATTTGTCTCTGAACCTCTGTAACAACGTCCCCAGAAACCAAGAGGACGACCACGTGTCTCATTTGGAGCTCTCTGCCAAAGACTCCAAGTTGGACCATTGTCACTGGCAGCCGTGTACAGAATGTTTTTAATGTCCGGACCAGATCTCACAGGTCCCAGGCCCACTGCATGGACCACTTCTCGCTTGATCTGATCAAAGGCTGCTTGTTGTTCAGGTCCCCACTCGAAATTGTTTCTCTTACGAGTCACATCATGCAGAGGTTTGACAATCTGACTGAAGCCAGGAATGTGTAGCCTCCAAAATCCCACCACACCAAGGAAAGAAAGTGTGTCCTTCTTACTGGTGGGAACTGCCATGGTAGAGACTTTGTTGATCACATCCTGAGGAATGTAACGGCGACCATCCTGCCACCGCACTCCCAGAAACTGAATTTCTTTGGCAGGTCCTTTGACCTTGTCTCTCTTAATGGCAAAACCTGCTTGCAACAGAATGTCAATGATTTTGTTACCTTTTTCAAAGACTTCCTCAGCAGTTTGGCCCCACACAATGATGTCGTCGATGTACTGGATGTGCTCTGGAGCTTTACCTTTCTCCAGTGCATTGTGGATGACTGAGTGACAGATGGTTGAGCTGTGTTTCCACCCCTGAGGCAAACGGTTGAACTGGTACTGGATTCCTCTCCAGGTGAATGCAAACTGAGGCCTGCACTCCTTTGCTATGGGAATAGAGAAGAAAGCATTAGCAATGTCTATGGTAGCATACCATTTAGCCTCCTTCGATTCCAGCTCGTACTGGAGTTCCAGCATGTCTGGCACAGCTGCACTCATGGGTGGCGTCACCTCGTTGAGGGCACGAAAGTCAACTGTCAGTCTCCAGTCGCCCGTAGGTTTGCGCACAGGCCAGATGGGACTGTTGAAAGGTGAATGAGCTTTCTCGATGACAGCCTGACTCTCCAATTGACGAATCAGCTGATGAATGGGCAACAAAGAGTCACGGTTAGTTCTGTACTGCCTATGATGAACAGTTTGAGTTGCAATTGGCACTTCCAGGTCCTCTATGTCATGATGTCCCACAACTGCAGATTCATCAGAAAGTTCAGGTCTAATAGACAATTTCAATTTATCATCCTCAATCTCTACAGATGCTATTCCAAAAGCCCATTTATGACCCTTAGGATCTTTGAAACAACCTTGTCTCAAAAAGTCAATTCCCAGAATGCAAGGCGCATCAGGACCAGTTACAATAGTATGTGTTTTCCACTCTTTACCAGTTAAACTGATCTCAGCCTGTACCTTAGTTAACTCTTGAGATCCACCAGTGATTCCAAAGATAGAAATGGACTCTGTCCCTTTGCAATTAGATGGCAATAAAGTACACTGAGCACCTGTGTCAACCAAAGCCCTGTATTTCCGAACTCTTGAACTGCCAGGCCACCTAATGAATACATTCCAATAGATTCGGTTTTCTCCACTATCCCTTTCCTCCTCCTGGCTGGAGGCAGGGCACCCCTAATGCTGAACATGGCATGTAGGGTGTACACAATGATTGGTGTTGTTGCGAGAGGAACTGCAACTGTTGGAACAATTGCAATTGCTCTCGGGAGCTGAAGAAGTGACAGCTACTTTCCTGGCATTGCTGCCTCTGTTTCTGCCACTCTGCAGATCCCTGACCCTCTTTGAAAGAGCTGAAGTAGGTTTACCATCCCATTTGTTCATGTTCTCACCATATGTGTCACGCAGAAGTATCCACAGTGACGCACGTGATTGCTGCTGTCTGGGTGGAATTTGTCTCCTCCTGGGCTGGAATTGCCTTGCAGGAGGTGGGCGTCTGTTCCTGACTGCAGAAACATGCACCCATTCAGATGATGCAGGAACGGTATCCTTTACCAGATTGGTAATGTTTTTGAGATCTTCCTTCAGTTCTTTCATGGTATCTCTAATACCATTCTCAATACTATCCTTCATCTCTGTAGTCATAGTCTTTATGGCACAGATTATACCAGAATGTGACAAGCTATCCTCTATCTGCCTGAGCTGATCAGTGAATTCACCAACAGTGAAAGATCTTCCATTATCACTCCTTGCTAGGAACTTACTGGCCAAGATGTTAGCATAGGATGAAGGAGCAAGCTTAATAAGCTTCTTCATGAGACCTGTTCCCAAAGGAATATCATCAGGCTCATGAGTGCCATGATCTCCATAAAGCACTTCCTTCACAGCAAACTCCTTCAGAAGCTTAATTCCCTGCTCAACAGTGTTCCACTTCTTGGCAGCCCATGGCAAATCATCTCGGGAAGGATATCTCATAGCCACAGCCAACAAAAGGCGTGTCCACAAGCTAACCCTACCAAGAGGACTTGCTAGGCGTTTGTCCACTCCACTCTCCTTAGTGAGTGGTCCCAGCTGCTTGGCAGACTTGTCTCCTACCTGCAGAGCATTAGCACCAATGCCACGGCATCTCACTAGCCAGCTTAGGATTGGCTCACCTGATTCCCTTGTTTATTCCTTCCTAACTTCCCTGACCTCTCTGAGTGGATCCTTGGAGCCTTGGATGTCATCTTCCTCCTCCTCTTCCTGTTGTTCTGGTGGTGCCGGGCCTAACACAATCTTCCTCATAGCATTCCTAAACTCATTGGAACCATCCTCTCTCCTGGCAGCTAACCTCACAGCACTCCTCTCACTTGAGTATTGTTGTCTCAACACATCTACAAGGTCTCGCAGACTAACTGCCTCCTCTTCCTCCTCTTGCTGCTGATCACCAGATGTCCCCTGTCTTACATCCTCCTGCGAACCACTCTTTGTTTTAGCTTTTGCCTTATTATAAGCCAGATCAATGAAATAAGCAACAATTTGACCTTTTAACCAACTAAATACCAAGAAAACAAAACCAGACCAGAGCAATGCACCAACCAAATACAATAGCTGCTTGATTAGCTTCATCTTAATTCCCAGAGCTAATTTCCACTCACTGAAATATCTAGCCCCACGTTGGGCGCCAATAAAAAATGTGATGGTTTGGGGGTTACCCCGCCCCCCCACACTTTTGAATTTGCCCCAGCTAACTCAGACGGCCTCTGGGAATATAGATGAAGCAATTTATTCACAGCTAGCAGAATTTACAAGCAGCTATTTACAATATATACAGTTATAAACAATTATATACAGAAATATACAAAGGACAAACAATACAAAAGCACAACTCCCCTCCCAGAAACCTGAGTCCCCAGGAGGGGCTCTCAAACCACCCCAACACCTCCCCCGGCCCTCTCAACCTTACCCCAGTTCTCAGGAAGAAAAGAGGTGCAGCCAAGAGGTTAGGGAGCAAGGTTAGTAGGAGCAGGGTTAATGAGATGTGACCAGGTCTAAGGCAAAAGCAAGAGTGAGAAACAAAATGGAGAATAAGACTTTCTTCTTCCCAGAGTTCTCAGCGAGACTGTGAGAGAAGTTGACATCAATTGTTTTTCATTTCACTGCCCGTTATCTAGTTCTGTTACCAAAACATTCCAGCTTGCTTCAAACTAGCACACACTTCTCCAGGAGGTTGCCGTGGGAGACAGTGCCACATGCCTTGCTGAAGTGCAGGTAAACAAAATCCATAGCTTTTCCCTCGTCCATTAAGTGGGAGGCAGGTTCATCAAGTAGAACCTGCCCTTTCTGGGCCCATGGTGACTGGGCCTGATCATCAGGTTGCTCTGTACACACTACAAAATGGCACACTACATAACGTCCTGTCCTGGAGTCCTGTCGCCCTAAATTCCTCTCCTGCCCGGACTTTGGGGGCAAAGGGGAAAAGCCGCCTGGTTTCCCCACCCCTCGTCTGCCCTGCAGCCGTGAAGGGGGCGGGGACTGCCCCGTGAGTTCCCGCGCTGGAGCCAGGCTGGGACTGGACGTGTGTTTTCGCACCTAAGGTGTGGTAACTCTGCCCTTTGTCTAGCGAAGGTTATAACTATTGGGGGTCTTCCTGCCTTTGGGGTTCCCGCTTTGGAGTTTGCCTGTGCCTGGACGTACGTGTCTGCCTGAGCTCACACACTCCCCTGTGCCTGGACTGCAGAGAGACCAAGGATTCGCTTTCCTACTGACACCTTTGTGTGCCTAATGACCCTTAACGACCCTTAACGATTCCTGCAGCTACTGGAGGAGGAACTCAGACCGCAGGAGCCAGCCTGAGTGAGTTATTTGGCTTAGCTTAATTTAGTAAGAAACTGCTATTAATTAATAGCTGAGTCCTTTTCCAACTTCTGACTTCCAATATAGTCAGATTATTGATGGTATCCTTGTAGATTAATTCTCATGCAACTGAATCTGCTTATCAAACTAAATTAATCTTTGTATATATAGTTGTGGGGGCAGGGTTTTGGGAAAATAAAAAATAACTATTTTTGATAAATTCCCGACTCGGCCACGTATTAATTCCTGCTCTCCACAACACGTCCGCTCCATGACCTCCTCTGGCACTGAGGGTAGAGTGACAGGTTTGCGGGTCCCCAGGTTCTCATTCTGCCTGTTTTCACTAGCAATCTCCTCTTGGATTATGAGGGCTTCATTCTGCTCCCCATCCCTGTCTTCCAGCTCAGAGGGATGGATATTCAGCAAACAACAGGTTTTACTACTAAAGACTGAGACAGAGGAAGTGTTAAATATCTCAGACTTTTCCTCATCCTTGACCACTGTGCTCCTCCCTTCATCCAGCAAAGGACAGAGAATCTCCTAATCCTCCTTTTGTTTGTAGAAGCATTTCCTGTTCTCTTTCACACCTGAAGCAAAATAAATTCCCATTTGGACTTTGGCCCTTCTAATTTTCTCTCTGCATAGCCTCATGACAACTTTGTAGTCCTCCTGAGTGCCCTGCCTCTTCTTCCAACAACCATAGACTCCCTTTTTCTCAATAGGCTGCAACAAGATCTCTCTATTCAGTGAAAACATCTACCTTCTGTGCCTACTCACCTTTCAGCACACCAGGACAGCCTGTTCTTGTGCCTTTAAGACTTTTCTCTTGAATAGTGTCCAGCCTTCCTGGACTCCTTGGCTCTCCAGAATTGCCTCCCAAGGGATTCTGTTAGTCAGGCAATGTCTGACCTCTGGAAGTCCAAGGTGGCAGTTAGTTCCACTGACTCCCCTCTGTTTCCCCAGAAACGGAGAACTCTGTCATTCCATGCTCAAGACAGCCCCCAACCACTATGTAACCTGAAAGTTCATGTCTATTCACAAAGAGCAAGTCCAGCAAGGCACCTTCTCTAGCTGGCTCTGTCAGCAGCTGTCTCAGCAAGCTATCCTCCACATACTCTAGGAACCCCCACGATTGCTTCCTCTCTGCTGTGTTAACTTTTCAGCAGACATCAAGGAAGTGGTAGTCCTCCATGACAACAAGGGCTACTGATTATGAGACTTCTCCCAGATGCCTAAAGAATATTTTGACTGTTTCTTTATCTTGCTTCTGTTGTCTATAATAGACTCCCACCAAGACATTTGCCTTGCTGAGCCTCCTTCTAATCCTTACACATAAACACTCAAAATTAACATCACCACCATTGTCTTCAGTACAAAATGGGTCCCAGAGCACTCAAACAGGCTGCCCAGAGAAGTTGTGGAGTCTCCCTCTCTGGAGACTTTCAAGCCCTGTCTGGATGTGTTCCTGTATGATGCAAGCTACATTCTATGGTCCTGCTCTGGCAGGGGGGTTGGACTCAATGATCTATGAAGATCCCTTCCAAACCCTATGTGTTAGTTTGAAGCAGGGTAGAATGTTTTGGTGAGAAAAAGTAGATCATAGGCTGTGAAAGGAAAAATAGTGGTGATGTCTACTCCCCTCACAGTCTCACTGAGATGTATGGGAACAAGAAGGGTAAACATTAGATAACACTCTCGCCATTTTTCTCTTCACTCTGCTTCTGGCTTCAGACTGAACTGCATCTCCCTAACCTCACCTGACACTCACCTTTGCTTCTTAACCTCTTGGTTGAACCTCCATTCTTCCTTAGGACTGGGGTAAGGTTGAGAGGGGCAGGGAGAAGGTGCAGGGGTGGTTGAGAGTGCCTCCTGGGGACTCAGGTTTCTGGGAGGGGAGTTGTGCTTCTGTATTACTTTTACCTTGTCTATTTCTGTCTATAACTGTATATATTGTGAATATCTGCTTGTATATTGTGCTAGCTGTAAATAAATAGCTTCATTTATATTCCCAGAGCCCGGCTGAGTCTAGTGGGGTACCTTCTAAAGTGTGGGGGGGTGAGTAACACCCAAGCCACCACACCCCTAACATCCTGTGATCCTGTAAAAACACTCCCTGACATACAGGGTCACCTTACCACCTTTCCTCCCTTGCCTCTCCCTTCAGAAGAGTTTGTAGCCATTGATTGTAGCACACCTGTCATGTGAGACATCTTGCCACAACTCCGTGGTGGCCACTTGTTATGGAAATTAATACTAGAGTATGAAATATGAGCATTAATTTCAGTATGAATGTTATTTTTTATCATTAACATTAGAAAAACCTGTAAGATTATTTTGGCTTCTCAGTCGACAGGAAATAGTTGCACAAAGGGTGTTTATTAATACAGAATTAATCAGTTTAAACAATTGGAACTTGTTAAAAAGGAAGCAAAACAGGAAAAATCTGAAACTCCACCACAGGCACATATACTCACAATCCACTGGTTCCCTGTTGTGGAGGGGGAAAATTAATTGGGGCAAGATGATATTCTATAAAAATAGATAATTTATTAATTTTAATATTCTGAACTCTCACCACTCCTAACCACTGAATTTTTAATATTAATATTTGATTAATATTTGTTCATTAACACAGTTATGGAAGACATTCTAGGGATAACACCAAACAGAACTATCATTATCTAGCAAACATTTAAACAATAAACAGAGAAAGTCCCCGTGGTCAATATGCTGCCTGGGGTCAATATGCCATTTGCTGAGTAGATGGGTCCAAGCTCTTTCTGCTTATGGTGGAAGGCAGTAGAGAATTACAGAGGCATTTAAGCATTTACTCACAGATTATTATTATTCAGACAGTACCCAAAGCAGGTGGAAGTCTGTCTGATTTGTTGCTGAGACTTGATTTCTCCCAGGATACTGTTGAAGAGAGACAGACAATCCTTGATCTTGTCTCCAGCTCCTAAGGATGATCTCCAGGACTTGTTGTCTTAGCAGGAAGAATTTCAGAGACAGGCAGGGAGGATGTGGTGCAGCCTCAGCACGGTGTCACGCTGATCACACAGGCCAATCGCTTGCAGACAGTCCAGGATCTGCTCCTGGTAACTCACGGCGGTGGAGTTTACCAGGCAGTGATAAGGCAGCAGGCGTGCAATAAGGTGCATGGCTGCACGGGAGACTGAGCTCTGCAGAGAAAGGCAGGCAATGCAGGCAAATAGCACCAAGAAGTGAGCCAAATAATGAGGGCGAGCAAGCAAGCACTTTGTTTACCTGTGTACCTCCTGTTTATCAGATGCGGGCCAAGATTAATGGCCTCTTGGCCACAGAATAGCCAATCACAATGTCAGTTAGCCAAACCAAACCATATTAGGCAGGGTCCACAGGCCTGGCTCCCACAAACATGGGAACAGCACAAGCCTTGCACCCAGTAAGCCATAAGCTAGGTGCGTGGGCTTGCACAACTGTGTTACACAACCTGGGCCCTGGGCAGGCCAGACTTTATGGTGCCAGGTCTACTCTGTCCCTTTTGATAGGTAAACAGGGATAAGCCTATTTTGGGCCTATGGGCCCTCCATGACATTTCCTGGGTATGTTTCCTGAAGATGCTTCCAAAACCACAATTATGATCCTGGGGGTAAACCCACAAAATATTCCAGGCAGAGAGAGGCAGAGGAAGCTGAGTTGTTGCTAAGCTGCTGCTGCAAGCTGCAAACACGTGGTCACCATGGTTTTGCAGCTAAAACAAGCTGTGAATGAGGTGCTCCTGGGGTGGAGAGTCCACGTTGAAAGGCCTGGCTTCTAAATCACACCCTCATTAAATACATTATTTTGAAAGTGAAACTGGCCAATAGGCAGTAGCATCATTGCTCTGGCAAATGAATTCAAAGCTTCCTGTCTCCTGTAACTATACAGGCACACTGAGGGCAGTGCCACACATGGTGGTGCTGGGGTCCTGGCCCTCAGGGCACAGCTCTGTTGGGAAGAATAGTAATATTAAATGTAGTGACTCTATAGAAATGTCTGAATATATACACTGGAACATAAGCCATGGACAGGCAAGAGTGCAGGAGCTCAGAAGTGCTGAGTTGAGATAGAATAGAAGGTTGGAATCATAGAATCATAGAATCATAGAATCAACCAGGTTGGAAGAGACCTCCAACATCATCCAGTCCAACCTATCACCCAGCCCTAACCAATCAACTAGACCATGGCACTAAGTGCCTCATCCAGTCTTTGAAGACCCCCATGGACGGTGCCTCCACCACCTCCCTGGGCAGAATGGTGTGACAAATATAAACAAGTGTAAGGCTGGAGCCTGTGGTTTTTGCCTATCTTTGCTGACTTAGATTGCTTAGACACAATGTATGTGTTGCTGAGAGAATATGATGGATGTCTATGCTAATTAGTACGTAATTTCTAATGCAAGTACATGAAACCAATTACAGTTTAGTACAATTTGTAGCCTTCTGTGAAAAGTATATCTTTGGAATGCAATAAATGGATTGGATTGGCTTACATCAGGCATCTCCCCAACTCTTCTGATGCCTATGGCATTTTAGCCAGTGGCATAGCTCTTCAAGGCCAATGATCCATTGTTTCTGCTCATCTACTCAACTTCCAGACCTCCTACAGGAAAAGAGCAGCAAGGGCCAAAACCAGTCCAGCAGGATTTCTGCCCTGCCAGGACACCACTGTATCACAATTTTCCTGACAGACAGTGGCTTCCAGCTCCTCCTCTTTGTTTCCCTTGTTGCATGCACTAGCGCAGATGCACTTCTGTTGGTCTAAAGATCTTGTCACCTTTTTGTAGGGAGAAGTTCTATTTCCTACCTGGTTCCCCCAAAAGCCTTGCCCCAAAACTACATACAGAACAAGTTAAATTTTATCTACAAGTTCTACTTTGGCCTGGAATTTCCAGAAGGATGCTTATGGTCAATTTTGATGGTTTGGTAAAGGAAAGTCAGAAAATGGAGAATCATAAGCCACAAGATAGCTTTACTCCACTTCAAAATCAGAGGCAGAGCGACAAGCCTAGGGAAAGGCTGATTTACCCATAAGGGTGGAGTAGGAATTTGGAGACACTCTCCAGATTTCCTTTGCAGCAGCCTTTGCAAACTGCAAGTTATGATCCAGTTGTGGAACCATGAAGCATAAATTCAGTGTGAATGGAACCCATCAAAGACAAAGTGTCTGCAGACACAGTTGCCACAAGGCAGTGCTCATAGAGTGATACTGCCTTGGCAGTGCCAGCACAGCTGCACTGCTGCCGTATTCCTGCCAACAGCATCAGTTTACATCAGAGGCAAGGTCCTTTCAGCTCAGGGTAGTGAGAAGGAAGTCAGGATACACTGGTCTGAGGGGATGTGAGGTCTGGTGCCAAGAAAATGTCTCAAATGGACCTAATGAACGTGGTGGACTTGCAGAACTGCTAATGGACCAGCTGGACTTGCAGAACTACACGTGCTTTCTGGTCACTCTAAGTCCTTTCTAGACAATGTGTCCAGTGCCAATATATACTGTTGTTGTGGAGGCAAGAATTAATGTGTGGCTGAGTAGGGAATTTTATACAAAATAGTTACTTTATTTTCCAAAACAAACGCCCCCAAAACTATATATACAAAGATTAATTTAGTTTAATTAGCAGATTCAGTCGCATGAGAATTATCTACAGGGATACCATCAATAATCTGACTGTTTTGGAAGTCAGAAGTTGGAAAAGGCTTTAGCTATTAATTAATAGCAGGTTTCTTACTAATAAAGTTGAGCCAAAATAACTCACGATCAGGCTGGCTTCCTGGTGAGGTTAGTCTCTCTCGTTGTCCTGCAGAAGCTGTCAGAGAGTCGTTAAGAGGTATTCAGCTCTTACAAAGGTGTCAATGGGGAAGCAATCCTTTGAAGCTTTCTGTATTCACCTTAGGTGAGTGGGGGAAGGTGGGGGGAGTCTCAGGCAGGAACCAACGTCCAGGCAGTAACCAAGTCCAAGGCAGGAACCCCCAAAGGTGGGAAGCCCCCCAATTTATACCCTTGCTAGACAAAGGGCAGAGTTACCACACCTTAGGCGCGATAGGGCACAGCCAATCCCAGCCAGATCTCAGCGCAGGCACTGCACAGGGCACTCCTCATGCAGGCAGGACCCCTTTGCTCACCCCCTTCACGCCTGCAGGGCAGGCGAGGTGGGGGAACCAGGCAGCTTTCCCCCTCCCATTCAAGCCACGGAGAGAGAGGAATTTAGGGATGCACAGGACTTCCAGGACAACTGTGCATGAAGAATCCAGACAATCACAACCCCAGACTCCAGTGTGGGATTTCCCATGAGTCAGTATCTGTGTGGGAAAAGGCCTTTTGCTGTTTCTATTCAACCCTGCAAGGAAGCGGAAGCAGTTTTGTGCCTTCTTCTTCCCCCATTCAAACTTCCACTAGCAGAGAGGGCAGAATGGAGTTTGGAGTGCCCACTACAGAATCACAGCATTCACCAGGTTGGAAAAGACTCCTAAGATCATTGAGTCCAATCTATCACCTAACCCTTCTAGTTAACTAACGCATGGCACTAAGAGCCTAATCCAGTCTTTTCTTGAAGGGGACTTCACCACCTCCCCTGGCAACCCATTCCAATGCAACTCACTCTTGTTGTGATTAATTGCAAAACAACTATTTTTAAAAGTGTGTTACTTGAGAAAGACTGGCCACATTTTTCAGAACATTTATTAACCTTGTCTTGCTCTTTGCATCCAAGCAGGTTTTTTACTGGCAAATTTTGACTGAATGAAAAGAGTATTTTTCTTGTCCTTAGTGGAAAGTTACTTACCAATGAGAATACAACATAAGTGAATGAAGCAAGGCCAAGATGTGGCCAAGAGAGCCAATGGCATCCTGGCCTGGATCAGGAATAGTGTGGCCAGTAGGACAAGGGAAATCCTTCTGCCCCTGTACTCAGCACTGGTCAGACCACACCTTGAGTTTTGTGTCTAGTTCTGGGCTCCTCAATTCAAGAGAGATGTTGAGATACTGTAATATGCCCAGAGAAGGACAATGAAGCTGGTGAAAGGCCTGGAACACAAACCCTGTGAGGAAAGGCTGAGGGAGCTGGGAGTGTGCAGCCTGCAGAAGAGAAGGCTCAGGGGTGACCTCATTGCTGTCTACAACCACCTGAAGGGAGGCTGTAGCCAGGTGGGGTTGGTCTCTTCTGCCAGGCAAGCAGCAACAGAACAAGGTGACACAATTTGAAGTTGTGGTGTGGGATGTCTAGGCTGGATGTGAGGAGGAAGTTGTTGCCAGAGAGAGTGATTGGCATTGGAATGGGCTGCCCAGGGAGGTGGTGGAGTCACTCTTCCTGGAGGTATTGAAGCAAAGCCTGGGTGAGGCACTTAGTGCCATGGTCTAGTTGACTGGCTAGGGCTAGATGCTAGGTTGAACTGGATGATGTTTGAGGTCTCTTCCAACCTGGTTGATTCTATGAAGTGAGAAAACAGTTTAATAAGTACTCATTTAATTCTTATCTTGCTTTCAAAATTAGTAGAGCCTGATTATTATTCGCTAAAGAACTGCTCTGTATCTGCACACCTACTGAAGTAAACTCTTTTGTCCTTTTAAGGTCTTTGGACGGTGTGTCAGTTATTAGATGCTTAGAGTGTCTTGCCTGATAAAAGCTAGAAAACATGTGTTGCGAATATAGCATGAGTAAATCTTACCTCATATCCTTGAAGGATGTAAACACTTGCCTTGATTTACAGTAATTGTAGGAAGCTGTTAAGATCCTTTACACAAACAACAAACCAAAACCGGAACCATCCCTTACATAGAATCACATCACTGTTGAAAACAAAGGCAGATTTTACTCTTCTTTAAAGAAAGTCAGTTTTCTTTTAAAGCAACAAGCAAACAGATAACTGGAGGCTGAAGGACTCACCAGGCTTAGATATGTTGATGGCCTTGCTCTGAAGAAGTGTGATACCTCCCCCCACACTTAAGAAAATCACCCAGATTAGACTCAGATAGCTGTACATTAATGAATTAATCTATATTTACAACTTAGTACAACATACAAGCAGATAAACACAAATATATACAGTCACATGCAAGTTGAAAGTAACCCAGAAACACAATTTCCCTCCCAGAAACAGAGTCCCCAGGAGGTCTCCCGACCCAAACCTCCATTCCCCCTCCCTCTTTCACTCCCTTCAGAAATAACCAGATCAACCCACATGTATCTCACATGATAAATCTGGAGATCTGAGGTGAGATGTCAAAAAGCAATGACAAGGAGGTTAGAGGAAAAAGGGATTAGGTGGGTTAGAGAGTTAAAGGCAGAGTCAGCCAGAGAACAGACTGCCAGGAAGAAGGCACAGCCCAAAGTGAGAGCTGAGCAGTGTGTGTGGAGTGTCTTATCTATAATTTGACTTGTTGCCTTTCTCAGCAGATGAATGGTGATATAGGGCACATGTTGGTTTTCTTCTTTCTTTTCACAGTTAAGGATTTCATTTCTCTCAGTAAATAAACAAGACAAAACACTTAAACCAGCACAAGGAGCAAAGAGGAAAAGGGATGAAGGCATTGTCCATGAAATGTTAAGTGAAGAAGATCTTCCCAGTTAAGTGAACAAAAGCTACTCAGCAGAGAAAGACCTAGGGTTGGCTAAACACAAACCAACAGTGTGCTGTGGTGCTGATGAAAGTCAATGGGACCCTGGCCTGTATCATGAATAGTGTGACCATAAGGAGTGGGGAAGTGTTCATGCCCCTGCCATTGGCACTGTTAAGGCCACATCTTGAGTACTGTGTTCAGTTTTGGGCCCTTCACTAGAAGAAGGACATTGAAGTACTGCAGTGTGTCCAGAGGAGAGCAACAACGCTGGTGACAAATTTAGAGAGCAAGCCTTGTCAGTAGTGGCCAAGGGACCTGGAGTTGTTTAGTTTGTAGAAAAGGAAGCTGAGAGGAGACCTTATTGATCTCTTCAACTGCCTGAAAGGAGGTTGTAGCAAGGTGGCTGTTGGTCTCCTTTCCCTGCTACCAACTAGGACAAATACCATTAGCTTGCTTCTGAGAATGGTTAGACTGAATACCAGAAGAAGTTTTTTTTCCCTGAAAGGTTATTAAGCACTGAAATAGAATCATAGAATCATAGAATCAACCAGGTTGGAAGAGACCCCCAATATCATCCAGTCCAACCTAGCACCCAGCCCTAGCCAGTCAACTTGACCATGGCACTAAGCACCTCATCCAGGCTTTTCTTGAACACCTTCAGGGACAGTGACTCCACCACCTCCCTGGGCAGCCCATTCCAATGCCAATCACTCTCTCTGCCAACAACTTCCTCCTAACATCCAACCTATACTTGAGACTGTGTCCTCTTGTTCTGTTGCTGGTTGCCTGGCAGAAGAGACCAACCCCACCTGGCTACAAACTCCCTTCAGGTAGTTGTAGACAGCAATGAGGTTGCCCCCGAGCCTCCTCTTCTCCAGGCTAAACAATCCAAATAGGTTCTCCCAAGAGATCACAGAATAGCTGAAATTGGGAAAAATGTTAAAATCATAGCATCCAATCGTTAGTCTAACACTGACAAATTCTTGACTAAACTATATCACTAAGCACTACATCTACACACATCTGAAATTCCTACAGGAATAGGGACACTACCACCTCCTTGGGCAAGCCATTCTGATGTAAAATAACCCCTTCAGTGAAAAAAATTCTTCTTAATATCCAACCTAAACTTCCATCAGCACAACTCGAGGCCATTTCTTCTTGTGCAGTGTTAAGGAGGGGTTTGAATCTGGGTTTGGGGTGAAATGCAATGAGGCCGATGTAAAGTTATTAAATAATTTGTTAACATATAGAGAAAAATTTCCCCAAACTTATTTACAACTAACACAGACAGATTCTGTGATGCAGTTGGTAAAACTGTTTTGGAGAATGTCTATATACAGTCAAATTAAATGATGTAGGAAAAATTTTTAGAGACCAGCAACTGCCTTTCTGCAATGTCCTTTCAGTCTCCTTCCCTGAGCCTCCCTTTTTCCAGACTACAAATCCCACTCTCTCAGCCACTCCTCATAAGATTTATTCTCTAGAACCTTCACCAGCTTTTTTTGGCTTCTTTGGACACACTGCAGTGTTCTTCTTGTAGAGAGGACCTCAAAACTGAGCACAGTATTTGAGAAGTGGTCTCGCCAGTGCTGAATACAGTGGTAAGATCCCATCCTTAGTTCCACTCTTCACATCATTCCTTATGCAGGCCAGATTGTTCTCTTGGCAATGTAGGCTGGCTCATGTTCAGCCAGCTATTGGTCAATACATCCAGGTCCCTCTCAAGCTGCTTTCCAGCCACTCCTTCCCAAACCTGAAACGCTGACCAGGGTTGTTTTGGCCAAAGTGCAGAACCTGGTATTTGGCCTGAATGAAAATCGTATAATTGCTCTTAGCCCATTGATCCAATCTGTTTAGCTCCCATTACAGACCCTCCCTGCTCTCAAGCACATCTACACTTCCAGCTAGTTTGGTGTTGTCTGCAAGTGCAATGAGGTTGCACTCAACGCCCTCATTCAGATCATTGATAAAGATGTTCAAGAGGTCTAACCCCAGTGCTGTGCTCTGGGGAACACAACTAGTGATCAGATGCCAACTAGGCTTAGCTCCATTCACTACCATTCCTTGGACCCAGCCACCCAGCCAAGCTTTTTGCCCAATGAAGAGTATGCCTCTCCAAGCCATGAGTAGACCACAGAAACATCCGGGTTGGAAAAGACCCTCAGGATGACCAAATCCAACCTATAACCCTACTCTGCAAGATTCACCTTAAACCATATCCCTAAGCACCACATCCAAACAATCCTTAAACACATCCAGGGTTGGTGACTCCACCACCTCCATGGATAGCTCATTTCAGGCCCTGACCACTCTCTCCATGAAAAACTTTTTCCTAATATCCAGTCTAAACCTCCTCAGTCTCAGCTTGAGGCCATTGGCCCTTATTCTGTCTCCAGTTATTTGAAAGAAGAGACCAGCAGCAGCCTCTTCAGAATGTCCCTTCAGGTAGCTGTAGACAGCAATGAGATCTCCCCTCGCTCTTTTTCAAACTAAACATCCCCAACTCCCTCAGTCTCAGTAGAATCATAGAATCAACCAGGTTGGAAGAGACCTCCAAGATCATCCACTCCAACCTAGCACCCAGCCCTAACCAATCAACCAGACCATGGCACTAAGTGCCTCATCCAGTCTTTTCTTGAAGACCCCCAGGGACGGTGCCTCCACCACCTCCCTGGGCAGCCCATTCCAATGCCAATCACTCTCTCTGTGAAGAACTTCTTCCTAGTATCCAGCCTATACCTACCCTGGCACAACTTGAGACTGTGTCCCCTTGTTCTATTGCTGGTTATCTGGGAGAAGAGGCCACCCCCCACCTGGCTACAATGTCCCTTCAGGTAGTTGTAGACAGTAATAAGATCACCCCTGAGCCTCCTCTTCTCCAGGCTAAACACCCCCAGCTCCCTCAACCTCTCCTCATAGGATTTGTGCTCCAGGCCCCTCACCAGCTTTGTTGCCCTTCTCTGGACATGTTCCAGCACCTCAACATCCTTCTTGAATTGAGGGGCCCAGAACTGGACACAGTACTCAAGGTGTGGCCTGACCAGTGCTGAGTACAGGGGCAGAATAACCTCCCTTGTCCTACTGGCCACACTGCTCCTGATGCAGGCCAGGATGCCATTGGCTCTCTTGGCCACCTGGGCACACTGCTGGCTCAGCTTCAGCCTACTATCTATCAGCACCCCCAGGTCCCTTTCCTCCTGGCTGCTCTCCAGCCACTCAGTCCCCAGCCTGTAGTGCTGCTTGGGGTTATTGTGGCCAAAGTGCAGAACCCTGCACTTGGCCTTGTTCAATCTCATCCCACTGGCCTCTGCCCACCCATCCAGCCTGGCCAGGTCCCTCTGCAGGGCTCTCCTACCTTCCAACAGATCCACACCTGATCCTAGCTTGGTGTCATCTGCAAACTTACTGATGCTGGACTCAATCCCCTTGTCCAGGTCATCAATAAAGATATTGAACAGGACTGGGCCCAGCACTGAGGGGTTTTAGATAGTGGAATCCTCATCCCTGGACGTGTTTAGAAGATGCGGAGATGTGGTGCTGAGGGACATGGTTTAGCACAAGACCTAGTATATTTAGGTTAAGATTGGTTGTGATTAAAGGTCTTTTCTAGACAAAATGATTATATGATAATATAATTTTATGATCTGAGAGCTTTTCCCCAGGATGATGACTGTTTTCCTTCTTTGAGGAAACAGGCCAGAGGTGTCTGCATCAGTTTCTGCTACTAGCAGTAATAAATAACAGTGAATAATAGGAAAGAGCCAGTTTCAAAAGCAGTAACCATGCTGCTTGTATTTCTGTACCACAGCAAGCAAAAAGTTTAGACAAAACAGCCAAAGACTTTGTCTTAGTTCTAAAGAAGGATAAATGCAAAGTCTCCTGTTGGCACTAGGGGAAACCTGCAGTATCTTATTTGCAACATGCTGCACATCATAAAAGTGCAGAAGCAATGAGTGAAAATGCTCCACGCTCCAAGGGAATGCATATAATCCTTTCTGGATAAAGACTTGAGAGCCTACTCCTTAAAAAACTTCCTGGCCTTAAAAACATCCAGAGATGAGGCTTCCACCACCTCCTGGGCAACTTGTTCCAGTGTCTCACCAATCTGAGCCTATCCACTTCCAGTTTAGCTCTATTCACCCTAGTCCTACCACTACCCAAGACCAGCCCTCCCCAGCTGTCTTGTAAGCTCCCTGCAGATACTGGAAGGCCAAAATTAGGTCTCCTTGAAGCCTTCTCTTCTCCAAACTGAACAGCTCCAACTCTCTCAGCCTCATAGCAGAAGTGCTCCAGCTCTCTGATCATCCTCATCATGCTTCTCTGGACATGTACCGGCACATCCAGATCTTACCTGTAACAAGGGCTCCAGAACTGGATTCAGTGCTCCTCGCGGGGTCTTGTGAGACCAGTGCAGAGAGGGAAAATCGTCTCCCTCAACCTGCTACCACACTTCTCTTGATGCAGATCACGATCTGGTTGGCTCTCTGGGCAGCAAGTGTTCACTGCACTGGTGCTCATGTTGAAATGCTCATCCATCACCATTCCCAAGTAATTTTTTTCAGGGCTGCTCCCAAGTCAATCATTGCCCACCTGTATCTATGCTTGGGATTGCTCCAACCCAGATGCAGGACCTTGCTCTTGGGCTTGTTGAACCTCATGAAGTTGGCTTGGGCCCAGATCTCCAGTCTGTCCGGGTCTTTCTGGATGGATCCCTGCCCTCCAGCTGTCAGCCACACCACACAGCTTGGTGTTGTTAGTGAACTTCCTAAGGGTTCCTCAGTGTCACTGTCCCTGTCACCAGTGAAGATGTTGAACAAGAGCAGTCCCAATACTGATCCTTGAGGTACTCCTCTTGTCACTGACCTGCACTTGGACATGGACCCATTGACAGCCACTCTCTGGGTGCACCTGTCAAGCCAGTTCTTTATCCACTGAGTTGTCCATCCATCAAACCCATATTTTACCAGCCTGGGGACCAGGATATTGTGGGGGACAGTGTCAAAGGTTTGGCTAAGGTCCAGGTGAACGATGTCTACTGCTCTGTCCTTGTCTACTGATGTTGTGATCTTGTCATAGAAGGCCACCAGTTTTGTCAGTCACAATTTGCCCTTGGTGAAGTTGTGATTGTACCCAATTACTTCTTTTTTATTCTTCTACCTCAGCAGTGCCTCCAGGAGGATCTGCTCCATGATCTTACCAGGCACAGAGGTGAGACTGACTGGCCTGTACTTCTCTGTCTCCTCCTTCTTTCCCTTTTTGAAAATGAGGGTTATGTTCCCCCTCTTCCAGCCAGCAGGGACCTCATCAGAAATTAAACCATGGGGATATAATAATTTACCTTAAGATACCATGAAGAACATTCTTTTCTTATCACAGTTCAACACTTAGTTTTAGCAATGTCAACATCATGTGAACAGCTTGCTCAGCATCAGGTCTGGATTTCTGGGTGGAGTGTTTTCAGTTAACCTTGTACTCAAATGTGCTTCATGTTTAAGTTGGAATCTAAAAACCTCATATAAAAACTACAGAAGGTCAGAAACTACTGAAGAAAGAAGTTAATACCCTCACAGGAACTTGTAACAGCAGGAAGCAGAAGTAATTTTATCTTCATAGCTGAAAATGCAGTATTGTGCTAAATATCACATCCTTCCACAGGAAGGTTTCAGAGAGCTCTTGACCACCTGTTAATTAGTTAATGTTTCTGGGAGACAAAGGTGGGTGTTGAAGTCATATGAGACACTATTCAATTTAAATGCTTTTCAAGACACACACAGAGCTCTTTAGATGAATGAAAATTACATTTTCCTGCATAGGAATCTACTGGTTGCAGAGTACGGTCAAGGTCTGGAGAACAGAGATGAACAGTATCTCTGTCCAGAGGAGCAAGATCTGTTCTCATGGATTTCTGTGTTGTGAAATTAAGGTGCAAGTGAGACCCATATAATGCCACAAAACTATTTATTAAAGGATGAACTTGAACAAAACAGAGGGAGGGAGAGAAGAGGAGAGAGAAAGAGAGAGAGAACAATTGAGAAAAAGAGAAGAAGCAGGGAAGGAAAAGAGCAGGGATTGTATTTCCATCAGCCACAGATGGAGTGGAGAGAGAGAGATGGATGCGTGGCCCAGGGATGTTCTTCTGTGGAGTTCATTAGGAGTTCTTCTGGTGGAGGTGCACACCTGGAGGTCCACACTTTGGCAGGCATTGCTGACGTCTTTTTATGCAGTTTTTTAGGTCAATGTCCCTGTGCAGCTCCCCAGTGTCATAAATAACAGGCACAAACTGGTGTTCATGCAAGTTAAGGCTTTAATAGAGTCGCAGGAATCAAGCAATGTACAGGCCTGGGTGCGAGGAGAGACTCTGCTCTACCCCAGTGCACACTCTTTGCCTTCAGTTTTCTGCTTTTATACCCTATTCTATTACATATTCATTACTAAGTTCTAAGAAAAGGTTGGGTTTTCTTTATCAGTTCTTAGGAATGTGAGATGTCTCTTCCACACAGGTCTCCTTTTATCCAGTGGTCCCTCTGGTAGTCTTTGATGAAGTAAGGATCTTCTCTTAAGTGTTCTTCCTCATGAACTTCAAAGTCCATGTTGTTCTTCTGTTTGCTCATGCAGAAAGGTGGCACCAGGAGGAATGCATTGCCATTCAAATATGCAAAAGACTCTCTCTTCCACATGCCTCCCTCCTTCGCCAATCTTATTACTCTTATCTTAAGCCTATTGCATGCCTTTGCGATGGTGGTGCAAGCAGGAATGTAGTTTTATTCAGTATCCCCCTTCTTCTCTGACCGTGACCTCTTGACACGAATTGATCAGATCAAACATATATTTCTCACACCAGGAAATCTTCCTGTGTATTGATGCATTCATAGGGGTCCAGTGGCAGCACCGGGGGACGGCCTCCACCCCCTCCTGTTCTGCTTACCTGTCCATGGCCTGAATACACATAAGCCTTTTCTAAGACACCCGTATCCTGAGCATTCAAGCCAGGCTGAGGTCCAAGGAGCCCACAAAAGCATTATCTGTTGATTTGCATCCCTGAGCATTCGACCAAGCACCTCCCCTGAGCCCAGGAGGTTAACAAAGGCAGTCTTTATCTTTATTGATTTACAAGGGAGAGACCATATCTTTGTTGATCAGGGAGAGATGATGGCAATCTTGATCTTTGTTGATGGCCAAGGGACAGATGATCTAGACTCTTCACAAGACCTCAAGAAGGAGAAGCAACAAAGTACCTACCTTCTATCGTGAAGTTTTTCAGCAAAACCAGCACTCTCCTTCTTGTTTGTCTAGTATGAAGTGTGAAGAGAAATTCTGATGTAAGGATGTTACTTACATGTAATACCTGCTTTTATTTCGCTGATTAATCCTTATTTTCTGTTTGTGTTATCCCTGTAGGTATAATTTTGCAGCTGAGCTTTGATGAAATTCACAATTATGCTTTTGAGTAAAGAACATGTCAGTTCCTCTGTCAGACCTGGATCTTTTTCAGTAGTTGCAAGAAGTCTGTAACTTGGCCCTCTGCCTGTTGTTGGGAACAGGAAAGAGATCTGGATTCCAGCTGAAGGTTTTCCTGCATAACTTTTGATGAATTATTTAAATGTTTGCTTGCAAATCCCTCTAAGTTGCAAACGATGAGGATAATCATGTCATAAATCTTTGCAAAGCACTTTGAGGCCAAAGTGCCATAGAAATGGTGGGTATGATCTTCAAGGCACTGTCTCACTCATTTGTTTCCTCTCATTCATCTTATTTGCTCACTTTATGACATCAGTGTCACCGAGAATCTGCTTATAGAACCAAATCTGTTTAGTAAGAATGACTAGATGGGGGAAAAAAAATATATTCAAAGTCACCTGGAATGTCAAAGGAGGCATTTGTAGTAAATTATGTTTTTCCACAGAAAGATCATAGTCATAGCTTTCAAGAGCAGAGGCCAAATGTTATACCTCAGCCTGACCTGCTGCAGAACAAATGTTGCTAAGCCAATGATTTCTGTATTTCAATGATAAATACCCAACTAATGATGGAAACTAAATTGCACTCAAAAATAATAATGTCCTTTAGTGTCAGCTTCTAATTGTTCAATTCTATTGAGCTTTTTGTATTTGATCTCTTCACAGGGAGAGTGATTTCCCACTGGAATGGGCTGCCCAGGGAGGTGGTGGAGTCGCTGTCCCTGGAGGTGTTGAAGCAAAGCCTGGATGAGGCATTTAGTGCCATAGTCTGGTTGACTGTGTAGGGCTGGGTGCTAGGTTGGACTGAATGATCTTGGAGGTCTCTTCCCACCTGGTTCATTCTATGATTCTATGATTAAGGAACTGTCTGGTGTTAGAAATTTCCTCATGCATGTAGTTACAGACCACCTCATTTTGTCCAGGTGGTATTGTGGAGTGGATCTCAGGATAATTC
Organism: Pogoniulus pusillus; assembly: GCF_015220805.1. Lineage (NCBI taxonomy): Eukaryota > Metazoa > Chordata > Aves > Piciformes > Lybiidae > Pogoniulus > Pogoniulus pusillus. Next base: position 5,935,358 of record NC_087309.1, on the reverse strand, counting down.
TTAGACTTGTTTTCTGAGCAAATTCCAGTTCAGCATCTCTTTTTCAGCTGTGGAAAAACAAAACCAAATAAAAGGTGATTGTCCCTTTGTATTCAACTTTGATTAGGCCACACCTTGAGTATTGTGTTCAGTTTTGGGCATCGAAAACACAGGAGAGATGTGGAGGTGCTGGGGTAGGTCTTCAAGAAAAGCCTGGATGAGGCACTTAGTGCCATGGTCTAGTTGACTGGCTAGGGCTGGGTGCTAGGTTGGACTGGATGAGCTTGGAGGTCTCTTCCAACCTGGTTGATTCTATGATTCTATGATTCAGAGGAGGGCAACAAAGCTGGAGAAGGGTCTGGAGAATAAATCTTATGAGGAGAGACTGAGGGGGCTGGGGATGGTTAGCGCAAGGAACAGGAGGCTGAGGGGAGACCTCAATGCTGTCTAAAACTGCCTGAGGGGACATTGTGGAGAGGCTGCTGCTGGGCTCTTCTCACAGGTAATTGGAGACAGAACAAGGGGCTATGGCCTCAAGCTGAGACTGGGGAGGTTTAGATTGGACGTTAGGAAAAAGTTTTGGGTGGAGAGAGTGATCAGCGACTAGAATGATCTGCCCAGGGAGGTGGTGGAGTCACCCACTCTGGATGTGTTTAAGAGTCGTGGTGCTCAGGGAGATGGTTTAAGGTGAATCTTGTAGAGTAGGGTTATATGTTGGACTTGGTGATCCTGAGTGGCTTTGCCAACCTGGATGTTTCTGTGATTCTGTGTGAAAACAAACCCTCCATGCAAACCAGTCATTAAGGGAATGACCATTATTGAAGCTACTCATATTTACCTAACAAACCCACATAGTCTGTCTATTGAACTATTGTTCACAGAATTCATAGAATACCAGGTTGGAAGTGACCTCAAGGATCATCAGGGTAAGAATATAGTTCAAATGAGATGGCCCAGCACCCTATCAAGCTGGGCCTTGAAACTGCCTAGTGAAGAGGAATCCACTGCCTCCCTTGGGAGTTCATTCCAATGTCAGTGTTCAAACGTTGTAACTTTTTTCTGGTGTCCAGTCCAAATCTCCCCAGTAGCAGCTTGTGCCCATTACCCCTTATCTTTACCATGTGACTGTAAAAGGGAGTCTCCCTCCTCATAACAGATGCCCTTTATCTACTTGGACATGGTTATGAGGTCTCCTCTAAGCTTTCTCTTGTCACAGAATCATAGAATCAGTCAGAGTCATAGGATCAGGACCTAAAGACTCGACAAACTTGTGAGGAAGCAGCACGGACTGTGCAAGAGTGGGACTAGAGTGGAACTGCACAGTGGGAATTGTGCAAAAGTGGGAAACCTGTGAGCTTATTTCTTCACTCCATTTATAATATTCCCTGAACAAAAAGTCCACTTGCTGTATAGAATCATAGAAACAGCCAGAGCTGGAAGGGACCATCCAGTTCCAACCCCACTGCCATGGCCAGGGACACCCTACCCTAGAGCAGGCTGCCCACAGCCTCATCCAGCCTGGCCTTAAACACCTCCAGCCATGGGGCCTCAACCACCTCCCTGGGCAACCCATTCCAGTCTCTCACCACACTTATGCTGAAGAACTTCCTCCTCACGTCCAGTCTGAGGAGGAATTGTTGCATGACTTGCACACAGTGGAAGTCTGCTGGCAAACATATATGGTAGCAGGTATCAGTCATGTTGCCAAGCATGTCTATAGCCCACAGAGATGTCCATGTCAAGACAGAGAGAGGCACAAAGAGAGAGTTTTGAGAGCTCACTACTAGAAATATGCCCATATTCCTCCTAAGCAGTGTCATGCCAACCATGACACACTGCTTAGTGAGATAAATATGTTGGATATATTGGATACTGTTTTTAAGTCATTAGAATGCATCAGGATTAAAGAACAATCAAATTATTTTCCTAACCAAATTATACTATATGAATCAAAAATACAATCCTTTCTGACTCTAGAACAAATACATTAGTGCTAATGAAAACTCCAGGGCAGCTTTTAGCAATTTCATTACACACTACCTTGGAACATGGTAGTTTAATTAATGTCTCCAGTGCCACACTGCATTCTTCTTTTCAAACTATTTTCATTGAAGGAATCATGTTTGATCTGCAGGCTTTAGCTAGTTTAAATAGGAATAGAGCATGATAGGAGTTTGAGTGCCTAAAACTACATGGACTTAATTTAAAATAGCAGCTTTCAAGTTCTCTTAAAATGCATTTTCATCAAAGATTCCTGTAATAAATATCATAGAATCAATCAGGTTGGAAGACACCTCCAAGATCATCCAGTCTAGCCTAGTACCCAGCCCTGTCCAATCACCTAGACCATGGCACTAAGTGCCTCACCCAGGCTTTGCTTCAATACCTGCAGGGACTCTGACTCCACCACCTCCCTGGGCAGCCCATTCCAGTGCCAATCACTCCCTCTGCCAGCAGCTTCCTCCTAACATCCAGCCTAGACCTCCCCTGCCACAACTTGAGTCTGTGTCCCCTTGATCTGTTGCTGGTTGCCTGGAGGAAGGAACTAACCCCACCTGGCTACAGTCTCCTTTCAGGTAGTTATAGACAGCAATGGGGTCCCATTGAACCTCCTCTTCTGCAGGCTGCACACCCCCAGCTCCCTCAGCCTCTCCTCATAGAGTTTGTATTCCAGGCCCCTCACCAGCTTTGTTGCCCTTCTCTGGACATGTTCCAGTATCTCAACATCCCTCTTGAATTGAGGAGCCCAGAACTGGACACAGTACTCAAGGTGTGGCCTGAGCAGTGCTGAGTACAGGGGAAGAATAACCTCCCTTGTCCTACTGGCCACACTGTTCCTGATTCAGAGCACACTGCTGGCTCATCTTCAGCTACTATCTACCAACGCCCCTAGGTCCCTTTCTTCCTGGCTGCTCTCAGCCACTCTGTCTCCAGCCTGTAGTGCTGATTGGGTTTGTTGTGTTGTTCAATCTCATCCCATTGGTCTCTGCCCACCCATTCAGCCTAGGGTCTGACCCTGGAGGTCACTGGCACCCAATTTTAGTGGCTTACTTTCTGTAATTTAGTAGTTTGGCAGACTATACTTGATTATATGCTATGAATACATGTAAAAGATTATGGAAGTCTCCAAGTGTGGCAATGTTTTACTTTCCCTTCCCCTGCTCCACTGCAGTGCAATGTAATATATTGTAGTGTCTCAGGAAGACTTATCTAAGAAATAAAACCCGTACAGGCAACACACATGTAGCTTTTTTGGCATGTTAGGGAAGATGAAAACACCTTGGAAGTTTTTAGTTTAGAAGTTTTTTGTTGTTTTTCTGACAAAGAAACACAAGATTCACCACAGTGAACGGTATGGCCATGGTCCATGCCATTCATCAACAAGAATTCTTTCCACTACTCATTTCTTTTTGGTTGGTCTTTAGGGATTTACTTTTATTTCCTCTCTAAGTTCTCATGTACGCTGCTGCCATTTCCCCTGACTGTTTTATTTCTTTCAGGGAAGCCAAATAGCATTTTATTATCTACTCTTTCTTTTGTCATGCTTAAAAAACTGTTGACTGGAGAGAGATAACTGTTCTCTGTGAGACCTTGCTGTGTGCTTTCATACTGTTTCTATCACCACTACGACCAGTTCAGGAAAGCAAACATACATCTGGCATCTTGGGTACCTCTGCTGGGAAGGTTCTTTTATTTCTGGTGTAAATATGAGTTTTCTCAATCATCTTTTGCAGTTTATTAGGGTTTACTCACTCGTGTAAGAGCTGCTTGAGAGACTCCAGTGGAGAGCCACAAAGATGATGAAAGGAATGGAACATCTGTTACAAGGAGAGCCTGAAGGAGCTGTGATTGTGCTGCTTGGAGAAGAGGAGATTGAAAAGTGACCTCATCAATGGTTATAAATATGTGAAGGTGAGTGCCAAGAGGCTGGAGCCAGGCTCTGCTGGGTGATGCCCATTGACAGGACATGACAGTGGGTAGAAGCTGAGGCATAGGAAGCTTCATGTGAACATGAGGAGAAATTTTTTTCCCTGTGAGGGTGACAGAACACTGGAAGAGGCTGCCCAGGGGGATTGTGGAGTCTCCCTCTCTGGAGATGTTCAAAACCTGCCTGGACAGGGTCCTGTGTGTTCTGGTATAGGAAGTCCTGCTCTGGCAAGGCAGTTGGACTTGATGAGCTTCAGAGTTCCCTTCCAGGCCCTGAAATTTTGTGAATCTGTGATTTACCAGGCACTTATCCATTCTATTATTACAGCAGGGGAAAACAAATGCTTTTCAGTGGTCGAGCTCTGTTCTTAGCAGAACATCCACACTAGACTTTCAGAGAGCACTTTGGCTTATTCAAAGAACTAACTTGAAGAGTACCTTGGGAGGCCTGGAGCACAGCCCTTCGAGCAGAGGCTGAGGGAGCTGGGGGTGAGCAGCCTGGAGAGGAGGAGGCTCAGGGCAGAGCTCATTGCTGTCTCCAACTACCTGAAGGGAGGCTGTAGCCAGGTGGGGTTGGTCTCTTCTGCCAGGCAACCAGCAACAGAAGGGGACACAGTCTCAAGTTGTGCCAGGGGAAGTACAGGCTGGATGTTAGGAGGAAGTTCTTCACAGAGAGAGTGATTGGCATTGGAATGGGCTGCCCAGGGAGGTGGTGGAGTCCCCATACCTGAAGGTGTTGAAGCAAAGCCTGGATGAGGCACTTAGTGCCATGGTCTGGTTGACTGGCTAGGGCTGGGTGCTAGGTTGGACTGGCTGAGTTTGGAGGTCTCTTCCAACCTGGTTGAGTTTATGATTCTATGGTTCTATGGTTCTATGGTGTAGTTATTGCATCCAGTTCTGGAGCCCCTATTACAAAAGGAATGTGGAGATGCTGTAGCTTGTTCAGAGAAGGGCCACGAGGATGCTCAGAGGGCTGGAGCAGTTCTGCTATGAGGACAGACTGAAAGAGTTGGGGCTGTGCAGTCTGCAGAAGTGGAGGCTCCCAAGTGACCTTCTTGTGGCCTTCCAGGATCTGAAGGGGGCCTACAAAAAAGCTGGGGAGGGACTTTTTAGGATATCAGGGAGTGACAGGACTGGGGGAAATGGAGCAAAGCTGGAGATGGGGAGAGTCAGAGTGGAGGTGAGGAGGAAGTTGTTGAGCATGAGAGTAGTGAGAGGCTGGAATGGGTTGCCCAGGGAGGTGGTTGAGGCCCCATCCCTGGAGATGTTTAAGGCCAGGCTGGATGAGGTTGTGCTCAGCCTGATCTAGGGTAAGGTGTCCCTGGGCATGACAGTGGGGTTGGAACTGGATGATCCTTGTGGTCCCTTCCAATCCTGACTGATTCCATGATTCTAGTTGGTTGGATAGGGCTGGGTGATAGGTTGGACTGGATGATCTTGGAGGTCTCTTCCAACCTGGTTGATTCTATGACTCTATGAAGAAGCCCTTAAAAACAAAGGGGTACAAGAAGGTTGGATCTGCTTTAAGAAATAAATCTTGAAAGTGCTGGAACAGGCAATGGGCTGAAAGCAGGATTGATGGGGAAGAGCACCAGCATGGGCAAGGCACCTGTGAAAGAATTAAAGGAGAAAAACAGGGCATACCACCTTTGGTAAGATGAGGAGGGAACTCAGGAGAAAATCTTGTCCTTGTGGGTGACTTTAACCTGCCAGATATCTGCTGGGAACTTAATTCAGCAGAGAGGAGGCAGTCCAGGAGATTTCTGGAGTGCATGGAGGACAGCTTCATGTCCCAGCTGTTTAGTGAGCCTACTAGGGGTCAAGCTCAGCTTGACCTGCTGCTCTCCAACAGAGAAGGGCTGTTAGGAGATGTGGCAGTGGGAGGCTGCCTGGGGTGTAGTGATCATGAGATAGTGGAGTTTTCAATATGCAGGGAGGTAGGGAGGCACTACAACAAAACCTACACCTTGGACTTTCAGAGGGCAAACTTCGATTTGCTTAAGAAACTTATTTGCAAAGTCCCCTGGGCAGCAGTCCTTGAGAGCAAAGGGGTCCAGGATGGTTGGACCTACTTTAAACAGGAGCTCTTGAAGGCACAGGAGCTGGCAGTTCCCATGTGCCGAAAGATGAGCTGGCGGGGAAGGCGACCAGCCTGGATGAGCAAAGAGCTCCTGAAGGAATTGGGGGAAAAAAAGAGGGTGCATCGCCTCTGGAAGGAGGGGAAGGCTTCTCCTGACGTGTTTAAGGAGGTAGCCAGATTATGCAGGAGAAAAATTAGAGAGGCTAAGACCCAGCTAGAACTTAGGCTGCCACCTCTGTGAAAGATAACAAAAAGCACTTTTATAAATGTATCAATGCTAAAAGGAAGGGCAAGAAGAGCCTCCACTGCTTGCTGGACCAGGAGGGGAACACTATAACTGATGATGAAGAAAAGGCTGAGGTCCTGAATGCCTTCTTCACCTCAGTTTTCAACAGTAAGGAGGGAGGAGTTCAGGGCAAGTGGCCTCTTGAACTGGGGGATAGGGTCGGGGAGCAGTGTGTTCCCCTGGAAATCCATGAGGAATTAGTTCAGGACCTGCTGAGCCACCTGGACACCCACAAGTCCATGGGACCAGATGGGATCCATCCCAGGGTGCTGAGAGAGCTGGCAGCTGAGCTGGCCAAGCTGCTCTCCATCATTTTCCAGCAGTCCTGGCTCACAGGAGAGGTCCCAGGAGACTGGAAACTGCCAACGTGGTCCCCATCCACAAGAAGGGTTGGATGGAGGAACCTGGGAACTACAGACCTGTCAGCCTGACCTCAGTGCCAGGGAAACTGATGGAGCAGGTTATCTTGGGGGTGATAAGAGCACACCTGAGGGATGGCAAAGGGCTCAGGTCCAGCCAGCATGCGTTTAGGAAGGGCAGATCCTGCCTTTCTAACCTGATCTCCTTCTATGATCAGGTGACCCGCTTGGTGGATGTGGGGAGGCCTGTGGATGTGGTCTATCTGGACTTCAGCAAGGCCTTTGACACTGTCCCCCACAGCAAACTGCTGGCTAAGCTGTCAGCCCATGGCTTGGATGACAACACTCTGTGCTGGGTTAGGAACTGGCTGGAGGGCCGGACCCAGAGAGTGGTGGTGAATGGTGCCACATCCAGCTGGCAGCTGTCACTAGTGGTGTCCCTCAGGGATCAGTGCTGGGCCCCATCCTCTTTAACATCTTCATAGATGATCTGGATGAGGGCATGGAGTCAGTCATCAGCAAGTTTGCAGATGACACCAAGCTGGGGGCAGATGTGACTGAGTTGGAAGGCAGAAGGGTTCTGCAGCAGGACCTTGACTGCCTGGACAGATGGGCAGAGTCCAAGGGGATGGGGTTCAATAGCTCCAAGTGCAGGGTGCTGCACTTTGGCTACAACAACCCCATGCAGAGATACAGGCTGGGGTCAGAGTGGCTGGAGAGCAGCCAGACAGAGAGGGATCTGGGGGTACTGATTGATACCCACCTGAACATGAGCCAGCAGTGTGCCCAGGTGGCCAAGAGAGCCAGTGGCATCCTGGCCTGCATCAGGAATGGTGTGGTCAGCAGGAGCAGGGAGGTCATTCTGCCCCTGTACTCTGCACTGGTTACACCACACCTTGAGTGCTGTGTCCAGTTCTGGGCTCCTCAATTCAAGAGAGATGTTGAGGTGCTGGAAGGTGTCCAGAGAAGGGCAACAAAGGTGGTGAGGGGCCTGGAACACAAACCCTATGAGGAGAGGCTGAGGGAGCTGGGGGTGTGCAGCCTGGAGAAGAGGAGGCTCAGGACAGACCTCATTGCTGTCTATGACTACCTGAAGGGAGACTGTAGCCAGTTGGGGTTGGCCTCTTCTCCCAGGCAACCAGCAACAGAAGAAGGGGACACAGTCTCAAGCTGTGCCGGGAGAGGTCTAGGCTGGATGTTAGGAGGAAGTTGTTGGCAGAGAGAGTGATTGGCATTGGAATGGGCTGCCCAGGGAGGTGGTGGAGGCATCGTCCCTGGAGGTGTTGAAGCAAAGCCTGGATGAGGCACTTAGTGCTATGGGCTAGTGGACTGGCTAGGGCTGGGTGCTAGGTTGGAGTGGATGATGTTTGAGGTCTCTTCCAACTTGGTTGATTCTGTGATTCTTTCAGGCATATCAGTCAAGACTAGCTGAATTTCTTTGGCTCCTGTGGCTCTCTAGCTCACTGCTCTGGAGACAGTGGCAGCAGCAAGCATTTGTTATTCCATGAGACTGAGGGCAAAATTCATCACTGGATCATTCACATCATTAATGGACAATTAAAGAATGAAAGTGGATTACTTGACAATATTTCCATTAATGTGGCTGCCAGTGGAAGTTTGCCTAGTGAAAATCATTGTCAAGACTGTGTTCCTCAGAAGACATGTGAACATCAGTGTGCAGAGAGGAGAGTTTATCCCTGGCTGCCTTGTAGGCAACCTGTCAGCCTTCACACTGTGTAGTTTGGCAGTTACATGGGGTTTCTTTTCTGCCATTTTTTATTGCCTTTTAATGACTGAGGTCTGTTAGTACTGAACATGAACAATCTTTCCTGCTGTGGAAACTTCAACATTTAAAGTTTATTTCTCTTTCAGTTTATATTACCCAGTGTCATTCCTATCAGTTACTTGCAGAAAGTAAGATGACAACGAAGTAGGAAGTAGAGAGTTATTCTAGCCAGATGAATGACACATGAAGTAGGGTTAAATTACTTTTCAGTGAGAAGCAATTTTGAACATTTAAAGATAACTATGTCTGTGCATACCAAATAAATGAAATGGAGCTGTGCAATTATCAGTCTCAGAAAGATGCAGAGGCTGCTCTGTTTTGCAAACTGTCAGGCAGTGCTGTAAAACTGTCCCAACCTTCAGCTAAACTTCACCACATAAATGAGCTCTCTGTCTTTCACCAGACAGCAAAAACCATTTGCCTGAATAAGTTGTTTTAAAAGATGAGCTGGAATATTAAAACAAGCAACTGACAGCAAGGTACAACAACTAATCCTGCAGGAAGGGAAATAAAATCACAGTACACTGAGTATGTGAAACTAAGGGGTTGTCAAAGATAAAGCCCTTGAACTTACCTTTTTATTTGATCTTTCCTCCCTTTCCCTTTCCTCCTCCAACTGAATGCTCTAAAATGCCATTAACTTCTGTTGCAAAGTAGTCATATGCATTGCACAGTATCACAGAACCTTAGAGTTTGGAAGGGACCTCCAGAGATCATCCAGTCCAACCCCTCTACCAAGCCAGGAAACCCTAGGGTAATTCACACAGGAATGCATCCAGGCAGGTTGGGAAAGTCTCCAGAGAAGGAGATTCCACAACCTCTCTGGGCAGCCTGCGCCAGGGCTCTGTCACCCTCACTGCAAAGAAGTTTCTCCTCATGTTGAGCTGAAACTTTCTCTGTTGAAGTTTGTACATAGTACATTGTACATCCCATAACAGAATTTCTCATAGTGTACATTGTGGCAAAATGGATTAAGGAATAACTGGATATGTGACAGTATTTAGAGCTTTCTGGGTGAACTTGTGGTTAGTTAGGGCTAGTTAGACTCTTGGCACATGTTCAGTGTTATCACTTTACTGTCCTGGGGTACCCAGCAGCTCTGCTGCTGGAAGTTGGCAGTGTGAGGGCTTGGCTCAGGGAAATGCTGACCACTCTCAGCTCCCATCATGATGTTAAGAAGAAGTTCTTCACAGAGAGAGTGATTTGCCATTGAAATGGGCTGCCCAGGGAGGTTGTGGAGTCACTGTCCCTGGAGGTGTCCAAGAAAAGCCTGGATGAGGCACTTAGTGCCTTGGTCTAGTTGACTGGCTAGGGCTGGGGGATAGGTTGGACTGGATGATCTTGGAGGTCTCTTCCAGCCTGGTTGATTCTAAATTCCTTTCTTCTCCCTCCCCCTCTGCAGGTTTGAATGGGAGAAGAAGGCATGAAAACTGCTTCGCCCCCACCCGCCCTGTGGGCTTCAAGGGGCAGCAGCAAAAGACTCCTTTCCACATGTGGGCTGGCCTGCCTGGGAGCCCACGCTGGAATTGGGCTGGTGGTTGGCTGATGGGTTTTTGTGCCCAGTATAAAATGTTAAATGGATAATTTGTCTAGAAAAGGATAAATAGAGCAAGGGAGAATGGGAAAAGATTCCTGTCTTGAGAGCCCCTGCCTTGAGAGTCTCTGCCTCAACAGTTCCCGACTTGAAAATGAGCTCCTGATAGAGTGCCCATCAGGACAGGTTCCTGCCATGACTGGACTGTCCCTGGTTTTGGACTGCTCCTATCTCTTTGTACAGCTTTTGGCTTTACTCTATCCCTGCTTTTGGATGGTTCTCTCCACTTTTGCACCCTCCTGTGCAAACCTGCAGTCTTGGCAAGTCCTGGGGTCCTTTGAGAGAGCCATCAGCAGCATCTGAACTGACCCCTCATGGACCATATCAGGAGCCAACTTCCTGGATGCCAACCAGAGTAAGGGACACTCACAGTGCTGCTGTGAAGGCAGCAACATTCCACGATCATCTCACTCATGGAAGAAGTGCTCAAGACATTTCTGAGTTTTGCAGCTCTGCCACTCACCTTGGGATTCTGTCATCATTGCCAAATGAGTATAGAATCATAGAATCAATCAGGTTGGAAGAGACCTCCAAGATCATCCAGTCCAACCTAGCACCCAGCCCTAGCCAGTCAACTAGACCATGGCACTAAGTGCCTCATCCAGGCTTTGCTTGAAGACCCCCAGGGACGGTGCCTCCACCACCTCCCTGGGCAGCCCATTCCAATGCCAATCACTCTCTCTGGCAACAACTTCCTCCTCACATCCAGCCTAGACCTGTCCTGGCACAACTTGAGACTGTGTCCCTTTCTTCTGTTGCTGGTTGCCTGTCAGAAGAGACCAACCCCACCTGGCTACAGCCTCCCTTCAGGTAGTTGTAGACAGCAATGAGGTCAGCCCTGAGCCTCCTCTTCTCCAGGCTGCACATCCCCAGCTCCCTCAGCCTCTCCTCTTAGGATTTATGTTTCAGGCTCCTCACCAGCTTCGTTGCACTTCTCTGAACACCTTCCAGTGTCTCAACATCTCTCTTGAATTAAGAAACCCAGAACAGGACACAGGACTCAAGATGTGGTCTGACCAGTGTTCATTACAGGCAAAGAATAACACTCTTGCTGTGAACACCTTTTTCCTAACATCCATCCTGAACCTGCCCTGACACAGCTTGAGGCTCTGTCCTCTTATTCTGTCCCTGGTTGCCTGGGAGAAGGCAGACTTGCTTCTCAATCATCCTGTAACTGTTATTTGCCACACGTGCAAATCAAGGTGCAAATACTAATCTACTTCAGCCAGGCAGGGTTGGTTTTTTTTTCACAAGGAGACAATTTAATCTTATAGCCACTACTCTGTCTGGATGAGACCACATCTCTGATATCGTGTACAGTTTTTGGCTTCCCTCTTCAGGAGAGACCTGCTGGAGAGAGTCTAACACAGAGCCATGAGGATGAGCAGGGGACTTGAGCATCTCCCCTGTGGGGAGTGACTGAGAGCCCTGGGGCTGTTTGGTCTGGAAAAGAGAAGGCTGAGAGGAGATCTGATCAATATGCACAAATATCTGAGGAGTGGGTGTCAAGTGCCTGGGGCCAAGCTCTTTTTGGTGGTCAGCAGCAATAAGCCAAGGAGCAACAGCTACAAACTGGAACAGAGAAGGTTTCAGCTCAACAGGAGGAGAAACTCCTTTGCAGTGAGGGTGACAGAGCCCTGGAGCAGGCTTCCTAGAGAGGTTGTGGAGTGTTCTCTGGGGACTTTCCAAACCTGCCTAGATGCATTCCTGTGTGAACTACCCTAGGGGATCTTTCCTTGGTAGGGAGGTTGGACTGGATGATCTCTGGAGGTCCCTTCCAACCTCTAAAATTCTGTGGTTCTGTGATATATATACACATATACAAATAAAGAGTAGAGTTCAATGCAAGATTAAGGTACAGTGGGCACATTCTAAAAATCATGTCTGTAGCCTACAGATTCAAGGGCCATTAGTCACTTGAAATAAATGCAGCAGTCCTGGTGTCCTGGTGGAATTGTTGTAGGCTTTCTGTTACAGAAATGATTCTGCTTCTGTTTGTTGGTTTATGATCTCACAGTGACATTCATAATTACGAGGACATCTTTAAAAGAGTACAAGTTACTTAGCAGAGATTTTGGACTTCATGATGTCTAGAATAAAAGAGATATCTATCAGGAAATAAAAGCTTAATTTCTTGTTTGGTTAGTTATTGTGGTGGTGTTTCAACACTTGCTATTTCTGTTGCAGACAACATAGCAAATCAGTCTGAAAGATTTAATAATTACATTGCATACATTGAATCTTAAAGTGAAAACAAACCATTTGTGTAGATTTAAGAAGCAGAATGCTCTGAAACCTCAAGTGCATTGAAACTGATGACGTGGGGCATACTTTCATTTGTATCAGCTTGGAAAACATGAAAGTCTCTAAAAACAACATAAATTATTAACCTTAAATCTTTTATTTATTGTGGGGAGATAAAATCATTAATTCAAAGCCTAACCAGGATTCATACAGATGTATTTTCAGTCTAATACACAGTGAAGAAGGGATAATCACATCTGTTGCTTTTAAGATGGTCATTACTTGTAGAGAAATATGTAATGCTATGTTCCAGTCTATCTACATACCAGGTGTGCTGTAAGGGAGGAAATCAGGGATGAGGAAGGAGTGTACTAATGAATGCATAGAATCATAGAATCATAGAATCAACCAGGATGGAAGAGACCTCCAAGATCATCCAGGCCAATCTACCACGCAGCCCTAACCAATCAACCAGACCATGGCACTAAGTGCCTCATCCAGGCTTTTCTTGAAGACCCCCAGGGACGGTGCCTCCACCACCTCCCTGGGCAGCCCATTCCAATGCCAATCACTCTCTCTGTGAAGAACTTCTTCCTAATATCCAGCCTATACCTACCCAGGCACAACTTGAGACTGTGTCCCCTTGTTCTATTGCTGGCTGCCTGACAGAAGAGGCCACCCCCCACCTGGCTACAATGCCCCTTCAGGTAGTTGTAGACAGTAATAAGATCCCCCCTGAGCCTCCTCTTCTCCAGGCTAAACAGGCCCAGCTCCCTCAGCCTCTCCTCATAGGATTTGTGCTCCAGGACCCTCACCAGCTTTGGTGCACTTCTCTGGACATGTTCCAGCACCTCAACATCTTTCCTGAATTGAGGAGCCCAGAACTGGACACTGTACTCAAGGTGTGGCCTGACCAGTGCTGAGTACAGGGGAAGAATAACCTCCCTTGTCCTGCTGGCCACACTGTTCCTGATGCAGCCCAGGATGCCATTGGCTCTCTTGGCCACCTGGGCACACTGCTGGCTCATCTTCAGCTTGCTATCTATCAGTACCCCCAGGTCCCTTTCCTCCTGGCTGCTCTCCAGCCACTCAGTCCCCAGCCTATAGCGCTGCTTGGGGTTGTTGTGGCCAAAGTGCAGAACCCTGCACTTGGCCTTGTTAAATCTCATCCCATTGGCCTCTGCCCACCCATCCAGCCTGTCCAGGTCCCTCTGCAGGGCTCTCCTACCTTCCTACAGATCCACACCTGCTCCTAGCTTGGTGTCATCTGCAAACTTACTGATGCTGGACTCAATCCCCTCATCGAGATCATCAATAAAGATGTTGAACAGGACTGGGCCCAGCACTGATCCTTGGGGAACACCACTAGTGACTGACTAGGACTGCATAGGTCCTTTTAAAAAAGTTTTTGCCACTGGAATGGGCTGCCCAGGGAGTTGAGGGAGTTGCTGCCCCTGAAGGTGTTCAAGAACAGTCTGGATGGGGCACTTAGTGCCATGGTCTGGTTGATTGGACAGGGCTGGGTGCTAGGTTGGACTGGATGATCTTGGAGGTCTCTTCCAACCTGGTTGATTCTATGATTCTATGTTCACACTAATTCTGTTTTGGCTGCACAGTAGATGAAAAAACTTAAACTGCCTTGTCAGCCTTTAAATCTTTTTAGAAGACAAGACAGGTCTTGATGCAGATTTATTTTGGGGGCAATCTTCATTAAAGTACTGCTGAGGCTACTCACTTCACAATGGGATGCATTTTGGAAGCTTTTAATCACGTAACTATGGCCTCCTATATGGACCTGTCCTTCAAACATCTGTGGACTACAAAGCAGATGAAATAACAGTATCTGCAAGAACTATTTTTTTCCCATGAAGAAACAAATACAAATGAAAAGAGAGGAAAAGTTATGTAGGGAGATGAATAAGGATGATGACTATTTCTAGGAGAAAGGATACAATTAAGCTGCAGTGGCCTGTAGAAAGAAGAACAACGATTCAGTCACAATTCTTCCTGCTCCTGTGTTTGACACTGTCACCTCTTTTGCAGGTCTTCTCCTTCCATTCACTCAGCAGGATCTTTCTCGGTCCTCCCACATAGACTTAGCTGTCAAGCAGTGCCAACAGAGAGACTGTAATCCAGAAGCACAGATAAATCTTCTCTTGAACCTGAAGCTTCCTGCATTTTTTGCACAGGTCACCAATGCTAGAATCAGCTTTACACACAGAGAAAGCACAAGCTTCAAAGTGATGCTGCCACTGACAGCACTTGTAAGGGCAAACAGTACAGGAGGGGTGAAGAGCAGAGGATTGCTGTGGTAGAACTGCTGAAGAAGAGGACATTATCCACAACACACATTTCAGGAATTCAATTTCAGACAGCCTCTTGTCTTCCCAGTGGACCAGAACACATAGTAGAAGCTGGAAGCTCTTCCAGATGAGCATTGTCTGAAAGGAAATTAAGTTAGCTGCTCTTAGTTTCCCCCATATCCTGAGCCAAGGCACAGCAAGTGGTAACCACTAAAACTGCACTCCTGAAGTGAAAAACTTCTGATGGTCATGTGCTGTCTGTGGCCTTTGGTGATGCACTGCTCAGAAATCACTGAAAAGACTTGAATTTCTGCCTCTCCAACTTGCAGTACCAGGGCTCCCAGGAGACGAATCTACTCAGAGGTCATGTCCTTGGAAAACAACTCTATTCACTGATAGAATCACAGTTCACTGCTCTACAGTGCTGTTCTTTCACACAGTTTGCCCTGCAGGGGATAAAAAGGACCAACAGGCTGCTATTGCTATTAGATAATCAGACTAAAAATAATCCAGCGGGAAAGAGCATTTGAAGATGCTGACAGCACATCTATCACATATTTTGAATTCTTTTGCTAACTTCTCTTAGTGCTAAAGTTTAATCAAACTTATTGAGTGCTAAAAGGTAGATTTGTCTACTGAACCTTTCATCCAGGCCACACCAGTTACCACAACTTCTCCTTTTCCTTTATTTACATAATCCAAATTGCCAAAACAGATTGTGCTGGTTTAAGGTTCATTGGAATATTCTAATGAGAAGAATGCACAGAATGACAGAATTCACATAAACACCCAGGTTTGCAAAGCCACTCAGGACCACCAAATCCAACCTATAGCCCTGCTCTACAAGATTCACCTTAAACCGTATCCTTAAACATCACATCCAAATGACCCTTAAATGCACCCAGAGTGGGTGGCTCCACCACCTCCCTGGGCAGCTTATTCCAGTGCCTGACCACTCTCTCCATGCAAAACTTTTTCCTGACATCCAATCTAAACCTCCCCAGCCTCAGCTTGAGGCCATTCCCCCTTGTTCTGTCTCCAATCACCTGTGAGAAGAGCCCAGCCACAGCTGCTGGAGAGCAGCCAGGAGGAAAGGGACCT
Organism: Pogoniulus pusillus; assembly: GCF_015220805.1. Taxonomy (NCBI): domain Eukaryota; kingdom Metazoa; phylum Chordata; class Aves; order Piciformes; family Lybiidae; genus Pogoniulus; species Pogoniulus pusillus. The sequence continues at coordinate 5,919,699 of NC_087309.1, read as the reverse complement.
GGGAGTACTGATAGACAGTAGACTAAAGATGAGCCAGCAGTGTGCCCAATTCAAGAGAGATGTTGAGGTGCTGGAACATGTCCAGAGAAGGGCAACAAAGCTGGTGAGGGTCCTGGAGCACAAATCCTACGAGGAGAGGTTGAGGGAGCTGGGCCTGTTTAGCCTGGAGAAGAGGAGGCTCAGGGGTGATCTTATTACTGTCTACAACTACCTGAAGGGGCATTGTAGCCAGGTGGGGGGTGGCCTCTTCTGCCAGGCAACCAGCAATAGAACAAGGGGACACAGTCTCAAGTTGTGCCAGGGGAGGTATAGGCTGGATGTTAGGAGGAAGTTCTTCCCAGAGAGAGTGATTTCCCATTGGAATGGGCTGCCCAGGGAGGTGGTGGAGTTGTTGTGCCTGGAGGTGTTCAAGAAAAGACTTGATAAGGCACTTAGTGCCATGGTATAGTTGACTGGCTAGGGCTGGGTGCTAGGTTGGACTGGATGATGTTGGAGGTCTCTTCCAACCTGGTTGATTCTATGATTCTATGATTCTATGATTTTATCCCCAAAACTGGACACAATACTCTGGCCTCACCAGAGCTGAGTACAAGGGGAATCAGAGCGCTGGCTGTTGTGCTAGTTTGAAGCTAGCTAGAGTGTTTTGGTGAGAAGAACTAGATGACAGGCTCTGAAAAGGAAACAATGGTGATGTCTACTTCTCTCATAGGCTTGCTGAGAGGTATAAGAACAAGGACACAAATATAGATAACAGAGTTGTTCTCTGTCTGGGCTTTGGACTGAACTTCTCTCTCTAACCTAACCTGCTGTCTGTGTGACTAATCCATCTGCTTCCTAGCCTCCTGCCTGACCCTCCAAGCTACCTTGAGCATAAGCCAAAGTCTTGGGTAAGGTAGAGGAGTGGGAGGAAGGTGGAAGGGTGGTTGAGAGCCCCTCCTGGGGACTCAGGTTTCTGAGGGGGGAGTTGTGTTTCTGTATTACCTTTAATTTGTATATTTCTGTATCTACTGTAAATATCTGCTTGTATATTGTGCTAAGCTGTAAATATAAAGCTTCATTCAATTTCCAGAGCCTCTGAGTATAGTCTGGGTGATTTTCCAAAGTGTGGCGGGGGAACACCAAACTGTCACAGCTGTAAAAGAGTAATAATGGGGAAGTCTGTATAATTCATTGCTTTGTTAAAAGGGATGAAAAGCCAAAATATAAACAGTTTTGTCTCTCTTTGCTCTGGGCTGCTTCTCTTTTGCTCCACTCCAAACTCTTCCACCAACCTTGGCTAATGGATAACATGTAAGCCTTGCTGGTTGCCTTCTGCCTGAGAGAGAGGGCAGCATTAGACCCTTTGGGGCTTCTTTTCTTGATCCAGGAGGGAATTTGGATTTCTGAATTATTTCTCAATTGTATGTAACTATAAATACCTATGAATATATTGTATATATATGCTTGTAAACTTAGCTTGCTGCAAATAGAGCTTTATCTTGCTCCCAGATTGTCTGAGCTGGTCTGGTAAATTCTACTTGTGGGTGGGAAAGTTCTCAACCTATTACACAGCATTTTTAAGGGACATGAGATCATAGAATCATAGAATCAGCCAGGTTGGAAGGGACCTCCAAGATCATCCAGTCCAACCTATCCCCCAGCCCTATCCAGTAAACTAGACCATGGCACTAAGTGCCTCATCCAGGCTTTGCTTCAACACCTCCAGGGACGGTCTAGGCTGAATGTTAGGAGGAAGTTGTTGCCAGAGAGTGATTGGCATTGGAATGGGCTGCCCAGGGAGGTGGTGGAGTCACCGTCCCTGGAGGTGTTTAAAAGGAGACTGGATGAGGCACTTAGCACCATGGTTTAGTTAATTATAATGTGTTAGGTGATAGGTTGGACTTGATCTTGGAGGTCTTTTCCAACCTGGTTGATTCTGTGAAACATTACAAAAGGTATTCTGACAATGCAGCATCTAAATAGACCTTTTGATCCTTGAACATGAGTTAATGATTTAACACAAACAGCTAAGTTATTTTGACTCTTTCTAGGGCATGAATGAGTGTCTGGAGTTCTAAGCAAATTTCCAGATGCTTTTCAGTTCTTTAGTGTTAGTTATGTGATGTAAAAATAGCATTAGTGAGCATCAGTGTTTAGTCACAGGTTTTTGGAAGGCTTCTGATTCTTTCCTGAATTAGTCAATATAGTTTCTGAATACCAGTTGTGCTAATCAAAAGAAATTCAAGAGTCCTTTAACAAAATTAAAGTCTTCTTCAGAAGCTGAACATTGTGAGGAGACACAGAAGCAAAAATAATGTTATAGCCACCTGCTCAGTGCTGCACTTAGGTCGAGCTGTTATGAACAAAGCAATAGAACAGACCTTTCTCTTTGGAAGCAGCTTCTGAATGGTCCTTCTAGACTGACAGCATCAGGCAGGAGCTGGGCATGGAAACATCAAAGGAAATTCAGGTGATGTGGTTGTGTGTGCTGCAAAGATCAGAATCCTCAAGGGTGGAGGATCTTTGCATTCATATACATAATTTTGTGTTCAGTTTTGGGCTCCCCAGTTTAAGAGGGACAGGGATCTGCTGGAGAGCATCCAGTGGAGGGCTACAAGGATGATGAGGGGACTGGAGGGCATGGCTTATGAGGAGAGGCTGAGGCACCTCTGGCTGTTTAGTCTGGAGAAGACTGAGAGGGGATTTGATAAACGTTTCTAAACATCTGAAGGCTGAGGGTCAGGAGGTGGGGACAGGCTCTGCTCACGGCTCCCTGGGATAGGACAAGAAGCAATGTTTGATTCAATGAAGCTGCAGCACAGGAGGTTCCACCTCAACACAAGTGGGAACTTCTTTACTGCAAGGGTCACAGAGCACTGGCACAGGCTTCCCAGAGAGGCTGTGGAGTCTCCTTCTCTGGAGCCTTTCAAGGCCTGTCTGGATGCATTCCTCTGTGATCTGTGCTAGATTGTGTAGTCCTGCTCTGGCAGAGGGGTTGGACTCGATAATCTCCTTGGGTCCCTTCCAACCCCTAATATCCTGTGAGCCTGTGAAACAAACAAACTCAGAATTAAAAAGGGCAATTTGCTTGGATGGGTGTGGTTGTTTAGGAGTTCCCCCTCCCAATAAATTCACCAGACTAATTCAGCCGTGGACAGAGGCACTGAGTGCAGCCTCTGCAAGTCTGCTGATGACAGAAAGCTGTGTGGTGCAGGTGCAGCAGACAGGTTGCAGGGAAGGGATCCATCCAGAGGGAGCTGCACAGGTTGGAGAGATGGGCACAAGCCAACCTCAGGAGGTTCAACAAGACCAAGTACAGGGTGCTGCATCTGGGTTGGGGCAATCCCAAGCACAACTCCAGGCTGGGCAGTGAGTGGCTGGAGAGCAGCTCTGAGGAGAGGGACTTGGGGGTGCTGCTGGATGAGAAGCTCAACATGAGCCAGCAGTGTGCACTTGCAGCCCAGAAAGCCAAACAGAGCCTTGACTGCATCTGCTACTATTGCCCTTCTACTCCACTCTGTTGAGACCTGTGATGGTTTGGGTGTTCCCTGCCTCCCCACACTTAGGAAATGACACACACTAGACTCAGCTAGCTCTGGAAATATGAATGAAGCTTATATTTACAGCTAGCACAATATACAAGCAGATATTTACAGTAGATACAGTTATAGACAGAAATAGACAAGGAAAAAGGTAATACAGAAACACAACTCCCCTTCCAGAAACCTGAGCCTCCAGGAGGGGCTCACAACTGCCCCTTTACCTTCCCCCTACCCCTCTCAACCTTACCCCAGTCCCAAGGAAGAACGGAGGTTCAGCCAGAGGATTAGGAAGCAAAGTGGATTAGCCAAGGAAATGGAAGGTGTGGTTAGGAGAGAGAGATGCAGCTCAGAGCTTACCAAGCAACACTCCCTAATCTGTTTTGCTTTTTATTCTTATACATCTCAGCAAGCCTATGAGGGAAGCAGACATCACCATTGTTTTCCTTTCACAGCCTGTAATCTAGTTCTTCTCACCAAAACATTCTAGCTAGCTTCAAACTAGCACAAGACCCCACTTGGAGTACTGCATCCAGTTCTGGAGCCCCCATTACAAGAAGGATGGGGAGATGCTGGAGCATGCCCAGAGAAGGGCCAGGAGGATGCTCAGAAGGCTGGAGCTGCTCTGCTGTGAGTACAGACTGAAAGAGTTGGGGCTGTGCAGTCTGCAGAAGAGGAGGCTCCCAGGTGACCTTCTTGTGGCCTTCCAGGATCTGAAGGGGGCCTACAAGAAAGCTGGGGAGGGACTTTTTAGGCTATGAGGGGGTGACAGGACTTGGTTGTAAGGGAGCAAAGCTGGAGGTGAGGAGATTCAGACTGGATGTGAGGAGGAAGTTGCTCATCATGAGAGTGTTGAGAGCCTGGAATGGGTTACCCAGTGTCACGGAAGGTAGTTTGGGAGGTTGTGGGGAAAATACGTGGAGACTCACTTGTGGATTTCAAGTGATTTATTGCTCAAACACAGAGATCCCCCTCCCGAACTAAATTCCCCACGTGAGTTCTTTTAGGATTGAAGTTGTAGAATAACAGTTCAGAAAATAGCAGATAAAGGAGAGTCTGTGATTTCTTTAGAGTTCTGTGATGGTTTGGGAGTTACCCCGCCCCCCCACACTTTTGTATTTGCCCCAGCTAACTCAGAGGGACCCTGGGAATATAGATGAAGCAATTTATTTACAGCTAGCAGAATTTACAAGCAGCTATTTACAATATATACAGTTATATACAATTATATACAGAGATATACAAAGGATAAACAATACAAAAGCACAACTCCCCTCCCAGAAACCTGAGTCCCCAGGAGGGGCTCTCAAACCACCCCAACACCTCCCCCGGCCCTCTCAACCTTACCCCAGTTCTCAGGAAGAAGAGAGGTGCGGCCAAGAGGTTAGGGAGCAAGGTTAGTAGGAGCAGGGTTAATGAGATGTGACCAGGTCTAAGGCAAAAGCAAGAGAGGAAACAAAATGGAGAAAAAGTCTTTCTTCTTCCCAGAGCTCTCAGTGAGACTGTGAGAGAAGTTGACATCAATTGTTTTCATTTCACTGCCCGTTATCTAGTTCTGTTACCAAAACATTCCAGCTTGCTTCAAACTAGCACAAGTTCTTTTGAGTTACTCAGTCTTTAGGTGAGGAGTTCTTTCTTTGGTTTACTCACGATTCAGCGGTTCAGATTAGCAGGGTTCGAGGTTTTGGGCGGTGTCCCTTTGTTCGTCAGGATCTGGCCCAAGCAGGTTTCAGGCCTCTGCGGGCCCCTCGTCGGGCAGGGTCGATCAGGAGCGAGAGGTCATCAGAGCAGGAGGAGGCAAGCAGGCAGGCAGGCGAGCGAGCGAGCAGGTAGGAGCAGGTACCAGCAAGCTCCCGATCCAGGCAGGCACACCATTTTATAATGTTCAAAGAGGTGTAACCCTCCAGCCCAGGCTACTTTACGTTATTCTTACAGATTGGCACAGAGTTATCATCAATCCATACAATTGGAGAATTCTTACCAAAACAATTTCTAAGACCACCCCAAGCTCGGCCCACAGCAGGTGTGGAGCAGGCATGAGAACTGCCCTTCCCCCTAACCAAAACAGTGGCCTTTGGTTACCTTTTATCTCGACCAGGGAGAGACTTTCTCATGGGACTGAAGGACTGTTTTGGTTTTGCGATGCTCTTGGCATTAATGTGAGACACTACAACCTTCACAACAGGGAGGCCTGCTACTCTCCATGACACCCAGGGAGGTAGCTGAGGCCCCATGGCTGGAGGTGTTTAAGGCCAGGCTGGATGAGGCTGTGGTCAGCCTGCTCTAGGGTAGGGTGTCCCTGCCCATGTCAGGGGGTTGGAACTGGCTGATCCTTGTGGTCTCTTCCAACTCTGACTGATTCTATGATTCTATGATTTATAACAGTGGGTTTGCTTTAATTTTAAAAGAGTCTGGGCTTGGAAACAGTTGAAATTTTCTCTATTAGTTGACCCTTGTCCTGTTAACTGTGGTGCTTAGGCAGTAAAGAAGCTTCAAAATATGTGCAAGTTGAAGTCAGGCCACTATGTCCTATGTGGATACAGGAATTACTTGAGGCCTTTACCAAGAGCTCCATAGCACATTTCATAGAATCATAGAATCATAGAATCAACCAGGTTGGAAGAGACCTACAAGATCATCCAGTCCAACCTAGCACCCAGCCCTAACCAATCAACTAGACCATCATTTACCTAGACAGAGACAGCTGCAAGATGTAGCACCTATGAAGAGTTTCAAAAGTCAAGTAACATGGTTATAAAATCTAAGTATTTGCTGGTATCTAAGAACCCAAATAAGGGTGAGCAAGGCCTGGGTTCACCTACCATGGTCAGTTTTACAAACGCCATTGTGATTGGTGAGTATCTGTGGCCAAAGGAGCCTTTGCACTCGGGCAAAGAATATAAATTGAGCTAAGTTGCAAGCAATTGTGCTGCTTCTGCCTTGCTGCCTCTGCCTCTGCCTCACTGCTCTTGGACAATGTGCTCTGCTCTGCTTCATGTTTCAGACCAGCTCACCTCTGATGTTTTAGGCTTCAACTACCTGGAAATTTAAGTGCCTCAGGTTTCCCAGGAGAAGGTATTTAAGTGCCTCACGATGCGGCAAAGTGGTAGAATCATAGAATCATTCCTGTGTCCAGTTCTGGGCTCCTCAATTCAAGAGAGATGTTGAGGTGATGGAAGGTGTCCAGAGAAGGGCAACAAAGGTGGTGAGGGGCCTGGAACACAAACCCTATGAGGAGAGGCTGAGGAAGCTGGGGGTGTGCAGCCTGCAGAAGAGGAGGCTCAGGGCAGACCTCGTGGCTGTCTACAACTACCTGAAGGGAGTTGTAGCAGGGAGGTGTGAAGGGAGGTTTTCCCAGACAACCAGCAATAGAACAAGGGGACATAGTCTCAGCTTGTGCCAGGGGAGGTCTAGGCTGGATGTTAGGAGGAAGTTGCTGGCAGAGAGAGTGATTGGCATTGGAATGGGCTGCCCAGGGAGGTGGTGGAGGCACCGTCCCTGGAGGTGTTGAAGCAAAGCCTGGCTGAGGCACTTAGTGCCATGGTCTGGTTGAGTGCCTAGGGCTGGGTGCTAGGTTGGACTGGATGATCATAGAATCATAGAATCATAGAATCAACCAGGTTGGAAGAGACCTCCAAGATCAAGTCCAACCTAGCACCCAGCCCTAGCCAGTCAACTAGACCATGGCACTGAGTGCCTCATCCAGTCTTTTCTTGAAGACCCCCAGGGACGGTGCCTCCACCACCTCCCTGGGCAGCCCATTCCAATGGGAAATCACTCTCTCTGTGAAGAACTTCTTCCTAACATCCAGCCTATACCTACCCTGGCACAACTTGAGACTGTGTCCCCTTGTTCTATTGCTAGTTACCTGGGAGAAGAGGCCAACCCCCACCCGGCTACAATGCCCCTTCAGGTAGTTGTAGACAGATCTTGGAGATCTCTTCCAACCTGGTTGATTCTATGATTCTATGAATCAACTAGACAGTGGCACTAAGCGCCTCATCCAGGCTTTTCTTGGTGACTCCACCACCTCCCTGGGCAGCCCGTATGAATGTCAATCACTCTGTCAAGAACTTCCTCTTAACATCCAGCCTAGACCTCCCCTGGCACAACTTGAGACTGTGTCCCCATGGTTTAGGTTGGAAGGGACCTCAAAGATCATCCATTTCCAACCGCCCCACCATAGGCAGGGACAATTCCCACTGGAACAGGTCGCTCAAGGCCTTCATGTTTATTGTCACAGAACCACAGAATTAACCATGTTAGAAAAGAACTTTGAGATCATTGGAATCCAACATCTTCTAACTAACTAAACCATGGCACTAAGTGCCTCATCAAGCCTCCTCTTAAACACCTCCAGGGCTGGGGACTCCACCATCTCCCAGGGTATTCCAATGCCAATCACTCTTGCTGTGAAGTACTTCTTCCTAACATCCATCCTGAACCTGCCCTGACACAGCTTGAGGCTGCATCCTTTTGTTCTACCCCTGGGTGCCTGGCAGAAGAGACTCAGTGTTCAAATACGTGTTTGAATGCAAAGCTCCCATGCTAAAAGCTCTCAGTGTTTTCAGCAGCATTTAGCCTGGAATATATCAGTTGAAAGAAACTCCACCTCTGTAAACTGAGCAATTACATGGAGTTTGGACTACATTCTGACATAATTGCTCTTTGCTTCTTTTAGGGACTCCAAATGGTAACCATATTGCTGCCCACACAGTATTTACAACAGCAAGAGTTCTTCTACTAAAAATTTATGCTAAAATGTCTTTCTAGATGAATATCCTATTTCTGTCCTACTCCCTGACCTGCCCTAAGGCTTGGGAGCATCGTAAGTCTGCTCAGGTGCATCGTAAGTCTGACTCCTTTATTTCCTTGTGGTTTGATTGTTTGGTGCTGCTCAGTTGGGAGTTTGGTGCTCACTCTAGTTGGGAGTGAGAAATGAATATCAAATTGCTCCTACATATATGCCCACAGTGATCATCTGCCTGTCAAAGCCAGTTATGAAGAGCCATGCCATTTTTACAAGGTCTTGTTTGATGTTCACGAATACGGCTGGTTTCCGGTCACTCAGCTGTCAAGCTCTGCTCTTGTGATGCAGCAAAAGTATTGTTTTTCATATGAGCTGTTAGTAATTGAGAAAGAGACCAAATCTGTGCTTGAACAGCTTACTGAGATAAAAGGACATTCTGGCTTAGTACAGAAAGGCAGAGGAAAATAACTAAAATTGATTACCCTGTTTATCGCTGACTCAATTTGTTGGTTCCCTTGGCAACTGACACTGAAGTAGACGAAGTTACTAGTAGCCTGGAGGAGATCAACACATAAGATTTCTAATTCTATCAGCCACATTACCATGTTTTGATTGTCAGAAGTATGGAGGGAAAAGTGCAGCCTTAATGGAGGGATTTAGATTGTTATCACTTCAAATGTAGATGGCAATTGTGCAGATTTTCGAGTCACATGTTGTCAATATTACATTGTGCTACTATATCATTTCCATTGTTTTGTTGCCTGATCCATAGAGTAAGTCATGTCTAGACAGTATTTTGTGTGGAAAAACCTTTAAGAAAAAAAAACCCTCCCTGGAGTTTCAGTGAGATATGATAGTCCTTATTTTTCTATATTGTTTCTACACTCTTTTATATTTGATAGAAAGTTGATGCACTTGAGTTTTGATATGATTTAATCTTCGTTGTCAACAGTTCTTGGAGATTCCTTGAAATCCAGATATGACAACTAACAAGAATAGAAATCTCCTCATGGTGTATGTAGCTCACAAATTCATTCACCTGGAGGAAACATATCTGGCGGCTGTAGAGCTACAGCAAAGATGGAATGGGCTGCTCAGGGAAGTGGTGGAGTCGCTGTCCATGGAGGTGTTCAGGAAAAGACTGGATGGGGCTCTTAGTGCCGTGGTCTAGTTGATTGGGTAGGGCTGGGTGACAGGTTGGACTGGATCATAGGGTCACAGGGTGTTAGGGGTTGGAAGGCACCCAAAGAGATCATCGAGTCCAACCCCCTGCCAGAGCAGGACAATACAATCTAGCATAGATCACAGAGGAACACATCCAGACAGGCCTTGAAAGTCTCCAGAGAAGAAGACTCCACGACCTGGATGATCTTGGAAATTCTCTTCCAACCCAGTTGCTTCTATGATTCTGTGATTCTATGTGGGTTTTCCACATTCTGGGTCACCTCATCAGATGTAGTTCTCTCTTTTCTATGTAATAGTATTTTAGAATAAATTCTGGAACAGGCTGCCCAGAGAGAACTTTCCAAACCCACCTAAGATGCAGTAGTCATGGAAGACAATGGCAGGGACGGGAAGGAAGAATTGCGCATCATGCGTGAAGATCAGATTCATGATCATCTGAAGAACCTGAAAGTGTTCGAGTCCACAGGTGCTGAGAGAAATGGCAGACAAGGTTGCTAAACCCCTCTCTATTGTATTCCTGGAGTCCTTTTTTTTCTCCAGCATGAACAGCCCCAAGCTCTCTCAGCCTTTCTTTGTAGGTGTCTAGGTCCGGAGGAGCAGAGATGAACAGTATCTCTGTCCAGAGGAGCAAGACCAGTCCTTATGGATTCCGTGTTGTGAAATTAAGGTGCAAATGAGACCAGTTATCACCATGAAACTGTTTATTAAAGGATAAGCTTGGGCAAAACAGAGGGAGAGAGGGGAGAAGGGGGAGAGAGAGAGATCAGAACAGAGGGAGAGAGGGGAGAAAGGGGAGAGAGAAAGATAAAGAGAGGGATGGAGAAGAGAAGAAGGAGCAGGGAAGGAAAAAGGCTGTGATCATATTACCCTCAGTCGCAGATGGAAGGGAGAAAGAGAGAGGGGTGCGTGGCCCAGGGATGATCTGCTGTGGAGTTTGTAAGAGGTTCTTCGGGTGGTGTGCAGCTCTGGTGGTCTGGTGATGGTCTGCCCTCGGTGGTCCGGTAGAGGTGCCAGTGGTGGCCTGGCGGGAATGCCACTGGTGGTCCGATGGAGATGCCACACTTTGGCAGGCATTTCTCCTGCCTTTTTATACAGTTTTCTGCTCAGTGTCCAGCTGCAGCCCCCCCGGGCATCTTCTTGTGCATTCTCATGCATTTGCAGGGGTCAAGGATGCCAGAGCTGGGCACAGTACTCCAGATGAAGTCTCACCACTGTGGAGTAAAGGGGCAGAATGTCTTCCCTTGACCTTCTGACTGTGCCTCTTTTGACGCAGCTCAGGATATGGTTGGCTTTCTCATTGCAATTGCACATTGCCTGCTCACATCTAGCATTTCATCTGCCAGTACAGCCACCTCTTCCTCTTCAAGACTGATCTCATCTCCTTCATCCCCCCATGTATGTTAATACTGTTGCAGAAGAGGTTCCCAGTACCTATGCCTCTTTGGCAGAGGGAAAAAGTTAATTGGGGTGAGACAAATTTATATAAAAATACAGATTTATTGAATTCAATATTCTGAACTCTCACCACCCCCAACCTCTGTATATTAATATTAAAGGTCGGTACATAGTTATGAAAACAATCTAGGATAAAATATGTACAGAAACTTATTTTTTAACTAGCAAATATTCAAACTATAAACAGAGAGAGGAGTTTTCCCTGCAGCTTAATGCCGTTTGGGATCTTTATGCTATTTGCCCTGCAGAGCAGGCTGAAACTCTTTCTGCTCTATGGCAGAGATAACAGATATTTACAGAGGTATTGAAGCTTTTACTCACAAGTCTTATTAATTATTAATCACCCTCCAGGGCTGCATCATAGCCCGTGCCTAGTGTCCAGTTCTCCAGGGTCTCTGCCTGTGGACTCTGAGGCTGGAATCCTTTCAGCTTGAGGGGAAAGGATAAATCTTCCCAGTTTGTGGGAAAATAGGTTTTCTGACCTTTTTCTCCTGGTGAAGAGGCGATCTCTGCCTTTGGTGCTGCTGGCTTCTTCTGGATGCTGTGTCCAGGAATTCTCATCTGGCAGGATCTCAGGTACAAGAGAAGAATATCGTTCTGTCTCTGGCATGGTTGTTCACAGCTTCAGGCCATGTGTGTGTGTGTGTGCAGACAATCTAGGGTCTGCTTCCTGGTTATCTCAGCAGCAATGGCTCCTACCAGGCAACGATAGGCAGTGGGCATGCAAAGTGTGCGCGGCTGCCTGGAGTCTGAGCTCTGTAGGTAAAAGCAATACAAGATCTGGTCCTGATAACGCTGTAGTGTGCAGATGTGCACAGCTGGCTTAGGAGTCTATAGGCTCCTTTTATATATATATATATGTGCAGGCTTAAATGAGTTCTGCAAGAAAGGTACACAGGCAGGTGAGCTGCGAGTGAGTCAGAGCATGAGGTCTGGGCCTCTGAGCATCAGAGCTATGCAATGGAGTCCAAGCATGGGGGTCTGAGTGGCTGAGCGCTGGAAGTGAGGGTCAGAGCATGTGTCTGAGCCTGAGCTGCAAGTGAGGGTCAGAGCTGTGCAAGCGAGTCTGAGACATGCAGCTGAGTTAGAACACATTGTTTACCTGTACATCCCTATTTATTGAATGTGGGCCAAGATTAATGGCCACTTTGGCCACTGGAATGACCAATCAGATTGGCAGACAAACCTTAACATAATAGGCAGAAGCTCTTACCTGGCCTTTCCCAAATATGGGGATCAGATGGGCTTACCCCAGGGAGACACGAGCTGGGTGTGTGGGGCTTACACAACCTGTTTACAATCAGGGGTCCTGGCAGAAAAACATGTCCAGGCAAGGCGTAAATAAGCCTCTTTTCAGGCCTACAGGCCCCCCACAACAAATACCAAGGCTTGCCCCAGCCTGTGCAAAGGACCTTGGCCTTGCCCTTGCTGGACCTTACATGGTTTGTATAGACCAGCTTCTACAGCTTGTCCATGTCCACTGAATGGAATCATAGAATCATAGAATCAACCAGGTTGGAAGCGACCTTCATGATCATCCAGTCCAAGCTAGCACCAAGCCCTAGCCAATCAACCAGACCATGGCACCAAGTGAAGGGACATTGTAGCCAGGTGGGGGATGGCCTCTTCTCCCAGGCAACCAGCAATAGAGCAAGGGGACACAGTCTCAAGCTGTGCTGGGGGAAGTATAGGCTGGATGTTAAAAGGAAGTTCTTCACAAAGAGAGTAATTGGCATTGGAATGGGCTGCCCAGGGAGGTGGTGGAGTTGACATCCTTGGAGGTATTCAAGAAAAGACTGGATGAGGCACTCGATGCCATGGTGTGGTTGACTGGATAGAGATGGGTGCTAGGTTGGACTGGCTGATCTTGGAGGTCTCTTCCAACCTGGTTGATTCTATGATTCTATGATTCTATGATAAGTGCCTCATTCAGTCTTTTCTTCAACACCTCCAGGGACGATGACTCCACCACGTACTTGGGCAGCCCATTCCAATGCAATCACTCTCTCTGCCAACAACCTCCTCCTAACATCCAGCCTAGACCTGCCCTGGCACAACTTGAGACTGTGTCCCCTTGTTCTATTACTGGCTTTCTAGGAGAAGAGCCCAACCCCCACCTGGCTACAGCCTCCCTTCAGGTAGTTGTAGAGAGCAATGAGGTCACCCCTGAGCCTCCTCTTCAGGCTAAACAACCTCAGCTCCCTCAGCCTCTCCTCATAGCGTTTGTGTTCCAGGCCTTTCACAAACCCTATGAGGAGAGGCTGAGGGAGCTGGGTGTTGCATGCTTTTGAAGAAGAAAGTGTCTTGGAGTTGTGAGAACGGTAGAACCAGTTGTCCATGTTGCTTTTTCTCTCTCTCTGGAAGTTGTTTTAGCTTCCTTATCTCCTTACAGAGAAAGGATGTATGGGCACAATATCAATCTGATCCCTCAGGTGTGCCATCTCCACCTTTCACCTTGGTAGTATCCACAATCTTGCTGAGGGTTCATCCCATCCTAGTCTCTATATCACTGATGGAGACACTGAACAGCATTGGTCCTGATTCTGATTCCTGAGAAGCAACCTTGTCAGTGATCTCCATCTGGACATCAAGCTATTGACCACTAGCCTCTGGATGTATGCTACCCAATTAATTCCTTATCCACCAAATGGTCCACTCATTAAATCTGTGTCTCTCCATTTTAGGGAGAGGTATATTGTGAGGGACCAAGTGTTATGGAACGGAGTTTAGGGAAATTTTGGGGAAATAACATGTGAGGCCAATTTATAAAAAAGAAATTTAAATTATTTATTACTAAACACTAGAAATCCCCTTCCCCAAACTTATTTATAACTACCCCACGTAAGTTCTTGGTTCGTGGTTGCAAATTAAAATAGAGAGTGGCAAAAATTAAGAGAGTCTGTGATTTTAAGAGAGTTCATTTGAGTCTTAGAATCATAGAATCATAGAATCAACCAGGTTGGAAGAGACCTCCAAGATCATCCAGTCCAACCTAGCACCCAGCCCTATCCAATCAACTAGACCATGGCACTAAGTGCCTCATTCAGGCTTTGCTTGAAGACCCCCAGGGACGGTGCCTCCACCACCTCCCTGGGCAGCCCATTCCAATGCCAATCACTCTCTCTGGGAAGAACTTCCTGCTAATATCCAGCCTATACCTACCCTGGCACAACTTGAGACTGTGTCCCCTTGTCCTGTCGCTGGTTACCTGGCAGAAGAGGCCACCCCCCATCTGGCTACAATGCCCCTTCAGGTAGTTGTACACAGTAATAAGATCACCCCTGAGCCTCCTCTTCTCCAGGCTAAACAGGCCCAGCTCCCTCAACCTCTCCTCATAGGATTTGTGCTCCAGGCCTCTCACCAGCTTTGTTGCCCTTCTCTGAACATGTTCCAGCACCTCAACATCTCTCTTGAATTGAGGGGCCCAGAACTGGACACAGTACTCAAGGGGTGGTCTGACCAGTGCTGAGTACAGGGGAAGAATAACCTCCCTTGTCCTACTCAGTCTCTAAATAAAGTTTATCAGTTACTCACTGTCCAAACACGGTCCAGAGAGGAGTCTTAGAGTATTTATGAATTTAAGGTGCGTTGTCCGAGCCTCTGTGAGTCCGGGCTGCGCTGAGCGCTGGCTTCCGAGGGGCGCTGCCGTTCCGTCCCGAGCTGGCCGTAAATTTAATGCTGCCGAGCGATGCGTGTGCAGGCAGGGTATCAGTCAGAAGAGGGGTGCAAGGGTTGCTCAATTAAGGCAAAAGCAGCATTTTTATAGTGTTCAAAGGAGGTGTGTTCAGCCAGTTCAGGCGGACTTACGTTAATTTTACAGATTGGTACAAAGTTATAACCAATTCATACAATTGGATAATTCTTACCAAAAACAACCTGTAGAAACACCCAGGGGTCAGCCCCCAACAGATGTTCATCGGGTGTGAGAACCAAGGTCTTTTGCTCCAAAGCATAGCCTATGTTTACCTTCTCAGAGGCTCTGTAGCTGCTGGGACAGCAGACAGAAAGCAGTGTTTTGATTTTGCCATTGCTGGCCTTCACGTGAGCCATGACCCTGTGCACAAACAGGGCCTGCAAAAGGGCTCTGCTACCTTCCATGACACCAAGTGAAAAGCTTTACAGAAGTCCAGATAGGTGACATTCTGTAATGGTCTAAACTAGAATCATAGAATCATAGAATCAACCAGGTTGGAAGGGACCTCCAAGATCAGCCAGTCCAACCTAGCACCCAGCCCTAGCCAGTCAACTACACCATTGCACTAAGTGCCTCAGCCAGGCTTTGCTTGAAAACCTCAGGGACAGTGACTCCACCACCTCCCTGGGCAGCCCATTCCAGTGCCAATCACTCTCTCTGACAACAACTTTCTCCTAACATCCAGCCTAGACCTCCTCCGGCACAACTTGTGACTGTGTCCCCTTGTTCTGTTGCTGCTTGCCTCAACACAGATGCAACAGAAAAGTAACACACAAAAGCTGAGAACTGCGACAGAAAAAAGGTGAGATGAGAATAGAGTTTACTGATCAAAATCAGATCAATATAGTACAAAATGCCTAATTCTCTTATCCTGTTTGCAGAAAAGCATGGTGCAAATCAGTAGTAAGCAGAAACAAGCCAGCCAAAAGGCCAAGCCAGAAAACTACTCCCTCATCCCTCTTTGTCCCACTGCCATCCTAGTGGAAAAGACCTGCACCCAAGAACCCAGAACCCAGAAGCAGCAGCTGGAACAGGAAGCCTCCCATGTTGCAAACTGAACTTCAAGCTGTATAGCGCCATAACACTCTGATCCAGTCAGCACTTTACTTTTTTTATTATTATTATTATTATTTTTCTCCTTTTTTCTCTTTTTTTCTTTTTTTCCCCTTTTATTTTCTTTCTGTTTTCTTTTTTTCTTTTTTTTTAAATTTTTTAAATGGAATGACTGCAGCACAGTATAGATAACAGCAACAGGTTCAACTCAATCCACAACACTTTCAGCTCTTCCATGACATTCACAGCCCATCTATTTCCTAGGAAATATGTTTTCTTATGTACAATAATTTAGTGCTGGAGATGTTCTCTTCAGCCTCAATCCAGCATCATTCAATACTTATTTTTGCTTGCTGCTCAGACTGATTTGTGAGTATCTGGGAGACAGGATTTGAAGCTTTTCGCAGCAGTATTAACAATTCCCCTTCCTTCCTTGGAGGGACCTTTTATAGCAAAGCAAATGATGGAGAAACCTTTTCATCCTTTTTTCAGACACTTTCGGACAACTGGAGTATGAAAACTGGGGAACCAGAGCCTTTCTCTTTATGGCTGTGTCTGTACTTTGGGATCTGGGAAAGCTTCCTAGTTTCCAGATCTGGAGAGTTTCCCTGAGCACATTGAATCCCTGTAGGACAAAACCTGTCCCTGCAATTTTCCATACACACACACACACATATGTACACTCTCTTTCTAAGGAGAAAGTCCAGGCACGTAGGCCAGCAGAGAGACCTAACATTTTCCCACGTTAGCCTGATCTGGATTATCTGGGCTTGCCAAAAGCCCACTTAAATTGCAATCTAGATGTAATTGGAGTGACTTTTTTCTGTTTGGTTGTTTTTTATTGTAGTTTTTTCCCCCTTGAATCTTAAATGAAGGTATCTACTCTTCATTAGGATACTAAGATGCATACACATGTTAAAAAACTTCAGACTTTTTATGAAGTGGGGAAAAATTATACCTGAGAGGTTTCTGTATGGCTCTGTTTCAGAAAGCTTTAGAGCTTTTCCAGTCAACATAGGCCAAGAGAACAGGATTCTTACACACTGAATGGAAAGCATTCAGTTGCCCATAAGAAACATATGCACTGCTGGCAGTAGTATAGTAGCAACTGTAGTCATCTTTGGCAGACTCAGATTTTTCTTGTTGTGTAGAAATATTTTCTCTCTTATTCTTTTTTCCCTTTGCTATTGAATATGGGGCTAAGAATCTGCAGACTTCTCAGTGGCTTTTCCTGCCTACAGACTTTCGATCTGCTACCTGAGGTGCTGCCTCCAACTCATAGCATTAGGATAAAACAAAAAAATACAAAAAAAAAATAGAAGGTTAATTCCAGTTCTCTCTTTTGGTGCTTATCTTTTAATGTTTAAATGAATGAATTGGCTTGAAGCTTTCCCCTGAGATCAGTGTGAAATGCTCACGTATTAACAGTTGCACAGAAAATAACCTTTTAAAATTGGGTTTTATTTAATTAAGTCATACACTGGCAACAAATCCTAATCCACTCAATTGTAAATTGTCACAGTTGTGCACTGTGCTTTCTCCCGCTGAAATCTTATTTGTTTGGTTTTCTGCCATAGGGGATATATCTGGGACAAACCAAATTCTCACGCTTAACGAGGATGAAAGTGGAGGATGCTGAAAGCCTGTTTTGTTTACTAGTTTGAGCTCATCAGAGAGATCAGCAGTATCAAGAGTTTTGTTTTCAGGCAGAGCAGAGAGCAGAAAGCAGTCTGTGCTGAAACACAGACTGAAATTGTCCCATCTGGAATCAATGTCCTAGCACACCTTGCAAAAGATCGAAACGGGGAAGGTCTTCTTTGCACGCTGATGTTAGGTCTGCCTAACTGGGCTTTTTCCCTAAGCTTTCTTCTGTGCATGTACAGAAATAAAGAAAACAAAATACAGAAAGAAAGTAATGTAGTGCTTTGTAAGGTCACTTTTCTCTGATTTCATAGACTCATAGAATCAACTAGGTTGGAAGAGACCTCCAACATCATCCAGTCCAACCTAGGACCCAGCCCTAGCCAATCAACTAGACCATGGCACTAAGTGCCTCATCCAGGCTTTTCTTGAACACCCCCAGGGACAGTGACTCCACCACCTCCCTGGGCAGCCCATTCCAATGGCAAATCACTCTCTCTGTGAAGAAATTCCTCCTAATAATCGGCTTTTTAAAGTCACTTTTCTCTGTTCTAATAATAATTTGTCTCTTCTATAGCTAATTACATCAGACAAAGTAATAGCAGAGGTTATTTATTTTAGCCAGGGCACTGTTAATTGAGACTTCTGCAAATACCATCAGTATAGCAAGGGCAGAAATTACTCATACCATGGAGATAATGATAGACTTGTGAAAATAAATCAAAAGTAAGGTGAGAATGTAATGCTACTGCTTTCTTAAATATCATGGAAAAACATTCTACCCCCTTCCTTGAGGACAAGATTTCTCCTCTGCTTCTGGAATGACAATGTGAAAGTTTGTTTTCCTCTCGTCCACAATGGAGGTGCCATGAGCAGAGACAAACCACATGCTAATGATTGAAAAATTATATAGGTGTAATTCACTGTGTCCTTGCCTCATGTTTAGTTTATCAGCATAGAAATCAAAAAGTATTTCCTCTTTCATTTGTTTGTTTTTTGGGTTTTTGTGTTTTGTTTTTTTTTTTTTTAGTTGGGTTTTGTTGGTTTTTGTTTGGCTGGTTGATTGGTTGTTGGTTTTTTTGTTTGTTTTTTCCCTTTTTTTAGTCTGGGATTATATTCAGTAAGCAAAATATAATTTCATTCATTTCAACAATGTCTTTTCATATCACAGGTATACAAACTACTGCATCTGGGCAAGGTAAGCTGATGTAACTCAACGCTCTGTGCTTTCCTCTCAGGGCTGATGCAGTACCATACATGCTCAGCCTAGTGCAGACAGGTGAATGGTGTGGTGCAGGGGCTGCAGCCCCAAAACAGAGGCCTCCCTATGCCTCTACATGCCTGGACATGTGTTTCTGCCAGGAACCATGGCAGTAAACAGGTTGTGTAACACACACACGCCCAGCCTGTGTATCCCTGGGGTCCGCCCAGGTGATCCCCTATTGGGAGGGTCCAGGCAAACAGCTCCTGCCTATTAAGGTAAGGTTTGGGTTACTGCCAGCCTGATTGGTCACTTTAGATGGCCAAATGAGCCACGAATCTCAGCCCAGAGTCTATAAAGAGGGGTGCAAAGGAGCACCACGTAGTCAGAGGTTCAGACTTAGCTGTTTAAGCTCAGCTCTCTGATCCATATAGCAGCATCCTGCTGCCCTGACCTGCATGCAAGGCCTAGACATAGGATCTGGCCCTCACTTGCACACTCACTGAGGCTCAGCCCTCGTGCATTGATCTCGACTCACAGTTAACTCTGTCTGCATACCTTTGGAAGCAGAGCACATTCACGCCTGCACTTGATACCTATATGGGGAGTCGATAGGCCCCTAAGCTGAGAGCCAGCCATACATACTGGCCTGCTATCTTGATTTATATCCACAGAGACCAATCTCCCTGCAGCCTGGCACACACCCTGCATGCCCGCTGCTTTAGCCTGAAGAATCAGCCCAGCAGACCTTCCAGACTGTCTGCAAACCCATGGACACAGCCTGCTAGCTGTACAGAAGACCATGCCAGAAGCTGCACGGACAAATCCTCCTCCTGCACCTGGAATCCTGTTCCTGTAATCCTGCCAGCTGACCATCCCTGGACACGCAGCATCCAGAAGAAGCAGCAGCATCGAGGCAGAGACCACTTCACCAGGAGAGAAGGTCAGAAAACCCTGTTTACCCCAGAGACTGGGAACATTTATCATTGTCCTGCAAGCTGGGAAGATTCCAGCCTCACAAAGACCCAAATACTGGCCACATGCTGTGACACAATCCCGGGAGGGTGATTAACTGATGATGAAGAAAAGGCTGAGGTCCTGAATGCCTTCTTTGCCTCAGTTTTCAACAGTAAGGAGGGAGGAGTTCAGGGCAAGTGGCCTCTTGAACTGGGGGATGGGGTTGGGGAGCGCTGTGTTCCCCTGGAAATTCATGAGGAATTAGTTCAGGACCTGCTGAGCCACCTGGACACCCACAAGTCCATGGGACCAGATGGGATCCATCCCAGGGTGCTGAGAGAGCTGGCAGCTGAGCTGGCCAAGCTGCTCTCCATCATTTTCCAGCAGTCCTGGCTCACCAGAGAGGTCCCAGGAGACTGGAAACTGCCAACGTGGTCCCCATCCACAAGAAGGGTCGGATGGAGGAACCTGGGAACTACAGACCTGTCAGCCTGACCTCAGTGCCAGGGACACTGATGGAGCAGGTTATCTTGGGGGTGATAAGAGCACACCTGAGGGATGGCCAAGGGCTCAGGTCCAGCCAGCATGGGTTTAGGAAGGGCAGATCCTGCCTTTCTAACCTGATCTCCTTCTATGATCAGGTGAGCCGCTTGGTGGATGTGGGGAGGCCTGTGGATGTGGTCTATCTGGACTTCAGCAAGGCCTTTGACACTGTCCCCCACAGCAAACTGCTGGCTAAGCTGTCAGCCCATGGCTTGGATGGCAACACTCTGTGCTGGGTTAGGAACTGGCTGGAGGGCCGGACCCAGAGAGTGGTGGTGAATGGTGCCACATCCAGCTGGCAGCTGTCACTAGTGGTGTCCCTCAGGGATCAGTGCTGGGCCCCATCCTCTTTAACATCTTCATAGATGATCTGGATGAGGGCATGGAGTCAGTCATCAGCAAGTTTGCAGATGACACTAAGCTGGGGGCAGATGTGGCTGGGTTGGAGGGCAGAAGGGCTCTGCAGTGGGACCTTGACTGCCTGGACAGATGGGCAGAGTCCAATGGGATGGGGTTCAATAGCTCCAAGTGCAGGGTGCTGCACTTTGGCCACAACAACCCCATGCAGAGATACAGGCTGGGGTCGGAGTGGCTGGAGAGCAGACAGACAGAGAGGGATCTGGGGGTGCTGATTGATACCCACCTGAACATGAGCCAGCAGTGTGCCCAGGTGGCCAAGAGAGCCAGTGGCATCCTGGCCTGCATCAGCAATGGTGTGGTCAGCAGGAGCAGGGAGGTCATTCTGCCCCTGTACTCTGCACTGGTCAGACCACACCTTGAGTCCTGTGTTCAGTTCTGGGCCCCCCAGTTTAGGAGGGACATTGAGATGCTTGAGCGTGTCCAGAGAAGGGCGACGAGGCTGGGGAGAGGCCTTGAGCACAGCCCTACGAGGAGAGGCTGAGGGAGCTGGGATTGGTTAGCCTGGAGAAGAGGAGGCTCAGGGGTGACCTTATTGCTGTCTACAACTACCTGAGGGGTGGTTGTGGCCAGGAGGAGGTTGCTCTCTTCTCTCAGGTGGCCAGCACCAGAATGAGAGGACACAGCCTGAAGCTATGCCAGGGGAAATTTAGGCTTGAGGTGAGGAGAAAGTTCTTCACTGAGAGAGTCATTGGGCACTGGAATGGGCTGCCCGGGGAGGTGGTGGAGTCGCCGTCCCTGGGGCTGTTCAAGGCAGGATTGGACGTGGCACTTGGTGCCATGGTGTAGCCTTGAGCTCTGTGGTAAAGGGTTGGACTTGATGATCTGTGAGGTCTCTTCCAACCCTGATGATACTGTGTGATACTGTGATACTTAAAGGCAACACATTTAAGCAGGCTTTAATTCCTTTGTAATATAAGTTCTCCCTGCGTTAGAGCAGACACAGCTTTCAGACCCTACTGGGCAGACAGTGTAGTTGTTAAGCAGGCATTAAGCCTAAGGGAATCTTTCTCTCTGTCTATAGTTGATAACTAATAATCCAATCCCTGTACATATATCATATCCTAACTGTACTCATAATCATGCACTAGAACTATTCAGTGGTTGGGGGTGGCAAGAGTTTGTAAATATTAATTTTAATAAATAATTTTATAAAAAATTAATACCACCTCAAATTAATTTCTCACCTCCCCCTAATAGGGGAGGCATAGAGAAATCCACCTCCGTAACAAATGCCCACTTCTTTCACTCTGAAGTAGCAATTTAGGATCAACAGATGTATAGAATCGATGCACTGTGTTCTGTTGCACCAAGTATCCAAAGAGGAAAGCTGACTTTTCATCTATGAGGCCATAGCAATGTGTTAAGCTCAAGGTATGCATACTTAGAAGAAGGAAAGTGCAACAGCAAAAGAGTTTGCATTAAATCAACTGAACTAAAATCTTTTCCAAAACCTAACCAAACCCAGAAAGGATCATGTTTAGTGCTAACAGGAGGCTTAGTTAAAGGCCTGCAGTTCTCATTATAGGAAGAACACAGAGCTGATGGAGCAGGTCCAAAGGAGGGCCACGAAAATGATCAGAGGGTTGGAGCAGTTCTACTATGAGGACAGGCTGAGGGAGCTGGGGGTGTTCAGTCTGGAGAGGAGGAGGCTCTGGGGAGACCTAATAGCAGTGTGACAGTACCTGAAGGGGGATACAGGAAGGATGGAGAGAAGCTGTTTACAAAAGCCTACAGTGACAGGATGAGGGCAATGAGTTCAAGCTTGAGAAGAGCAGATTTAGACTGGATGTTAGGAACAAGTTCTTTACTATGAGGTGGTGGAGCAGAGGAACAAGTTGCCCACAGAGGTGGTTGAGGTCCCTGGAGACATTTAAGGTGAGGCTTGACAGGGCTCTGGGTGACCTGGGCTAGTGAGGATGTCCCTGCTGGCTGCAGAGGGGCAGGACTGGATGACCTCTGGAGGTCCCTTCCAGACCAGACCATTCTCTGATTCTATGATTCTGTGACCACTGGTGAAATGAGATGTGTAAACTGAGAATACATCTGTTGTGAAGAGGTTTCATTTGAGTTTGGGGGAATGAAATATGAGGCCGAATTTAAAAGGGTTTAAATAATTTAA
Organism: Pogoniulus pusillus; assembly: GCF_015220805.1. Taxonomy (NCBI): domain Eukaryota; kingdom Metazoa; phylum Chordata; class Aves; order Piciformes; family Lybiidae; genus Pogoniulus; species Pogoniulus pusillus. Next base: position 5,897,163 of record NC_087309.1, on the reverse strand, counting down.
TATTATATACACAAGGAATTCCCCCCCCACCCCAGTGAAATTACTGAGAGTCTAATGCTCGAATCAAGGTTGCTCAGTTACTCACTGGCTGGAGTCAGTTTGGATGGTCCCAAATATGTGCGGCAAAGCCACGTTGTTGACCCTCGTGGGTCTGAATAGTTCAGTTCAGGGATTATTGGGGCACGCTGTCTGAAGGCTCCATGGGCACGATCAAGCTGGGAAAGACAGGCTGGAGTGGAGGCTGGCCAGGAGCGCCTTGGTCAGTTCCCTGGGTTGGTGCGAGGTGCCGTGGGCTGGAATCTTGCAGCGGCGGTGGCCCCAAAAGCGGCAGAGCAGCCAGGAGCGGCAGGTGGAGGAGAGGAGAGGAGAGGAGAGGAGAGGAGAGGAGAGGAGAGGAGAGGAGAGGAGAGGAGAGGAGAGGAGAGGAGAGGAGAGGAGAGGAGAGGAGAGGAGAGGAGAGGAGAGGAGAGGAGAGGAGAGGAGAGGAGAGGAGAGGAGAGGAGAGGAGAGGAGAGGAGAGGAGAGGAGAGGAGAGGAGAGGAGAGGAGAGGAGAGGAGAGGAGAGGAGAGGAGAGGAGAGGAGAGGAGAGGAGAGGAGAGGAGAGGAGAGGAGAGGAGAGGAGAGGAGAGGAGAGGAGAGGAGAGGAGAGGAGAGGAGAGAGGTGGCAGGAACACTGAATTGTCCCTTTTTATGAGGTTTGACCCCAAAATTGATGATCCTTGGCCACAATTCTGTCCAATAAGGGTCTGGCAGCAGGCCAAAACATGCCAAATAAGGTGAAATCCATGAGTCCGATACCCCCAAATATGGAGGGGGCTCAGGCGGGTCCCCACCCTAGGCGCATGGGCTTACACAACGTGTTTACTTCAACCTTGCAAGCAGGCAGCCCAGACTCGAAGGCACCAGGCTTATTGTGCTCCCTTGTCCCCCCTTAATTTGTTTTCCCCAGGTTTGGGCAGGGCAACACCTTACGGGGGGACAACATGTCCGGGCATGGATAGATTTGTAAACACGGCCATTTGGGGCCTGTGTACCCTCCACCACAACATCTATCAGTGGAACAAAAGAGGAAGATTTGTCAGGATTTTACCTGCTCTTTTGGACGTGCTGTGGAGAAATGGAGACATCTTGGACTTTGTAAAGCTCAAAGAATTGGCCTGATAGCAGCACATGTGCTGCAAGAATCTTGGCAAAATGCTTGTTCTCATGAGAGAACTCACTTTTCAGATAAATATTTGCTCTCAAAGGGCAATAGGTTTCACAGGCTCCAACATCAGGACCCTTTGTAAAGCAGAGCACTGTATCCTAGTCTGTATCAGGAACAGTCTGGCCAGCAGAACCTGGGAGGTCCTTCTACCCCTATACTCAACACCGGTCAGACCATACTTTTAGTCTTGTGTCCAGTTCTGTGCTCCTCTATTGAAGAAAGATTTTGTGGTGCTGGAACATGTCCATAGACAGGCATCAAGGCTGGTGAGGGGCCTGGAGCACAGCCCTGTGAGGAGAGCCTGAGGGAGCTGGGGGTGTGCAGCCTGGAGAAGAGGAGGCTCAGGGCAGAGCTCATTGCTGTCTACAATTACCTGAAGGGAGGCTGTAGCCAGGTGGGATTGGTCTCTTCTGCCAGGCACCCAGAAACAGAATAAGAGGACACAGCCTCAAGTTGTTCCAGGGGAGGTCTAGGCTGGATGTTAGGAGGAAGCTGTTGTCAGAGAGAGTGGTTGGCATTGGAATGGGCTGCCCAGGGAGGTGGTGGAGTCCCCATACCTGAATATGTTTAAAATGCGGCTGGATGAGGCACTTGGTGCCTTGGTTTAGGTGATTAGAAGGTATTAGGTGATAGGTTGGACTCGACGATCTCAAAGGACTACTCCAACAGGGTTAACGCTGTGATTCTGTGATTGTGTACAAAGGGATCACTCAATGACAGAGCTGAGTTTTGGTGATGGAGAAGCCATTGTTGCTAGTAGCACTTACTCTTAAATAGCTTTGATGTTTACTACCTCCGTTTTAGAGCATGCACATTTCAAAACCAACATTGTGGACTAGTAATAGACTTTTAAAGGAAGAAAGTAAAAAGTAACTACTAACAGTATCCAATTGTATTTCACCTAGGCTAGCTGGAGTTAGAAAACAGGAAAGAAACCTATTGGTAGGAAACTCACTTCTTGTGTTCCATGACTGGAGCAGCAGACAGGCTAGAGGGAAGGGATGCTATCCAGAGGGACCTGGACAGGCTAGAGAGGTGACTACAATACCAATCTCAAGAGGTTCAACAAGACCAAGTGCAGGGTCCTGCTCTGGGTCGGGGCAATTCTAAGCACAACTCCAGGCTGGGCAGTGAGTGGCTGGAGAGCAGCCCTGACCAGAGGGACTTGGGGATGCTGCTGGACCAGAAGCTCAACATGAGCCAGCAGTGTGCACTTGCAGCCTGGAGGGTCAAGCAGAGCCTGGGCTGCATCAGGAGAAGTGTGGCCAGCAGGGCCAGAAAGGTGATTCTCCTCCTCTAATGCGCACTGCTGAGACCCCACCTGGAGTACTGCATCCAGTTCTGGAGCCCCCATTACAAGAGGGGTGTGGAGATGCTGGAATGCGTCCAGAGAAGGGCCACTGGGATGCTCAGAGGGCTGCAGCAGCTCTGCTATGAGGACAGACTGAAAGAGTGGAGGCTGTTCAGGCTGGAGAAGAGGAGGCTTCCAGGTGACCTTCTTGCAGCCTCTCAGAATCTGAAGGGGGCCTACAAAAAAGCTGGGGAGAGATGTTTTAGGCTATGAGGGGGTAACAGGACTAGGGGGAGTGGAGGAAAATTGGAGATGAGTAGGTTCAGCCTGGACATGAGGAGGAAGGTGTTGAGCATGAGAGTGGTGAGAGGCTGGAATGGACTGCCCAGGGAGGTGGTTGAGGCCCCATGGCTGGAGGTGTTTAAGGCTGTCCTGGAGTCCTGTATACCCCTAAATTCCTCTCCATCCGTGGCTTGAATGGGAGGGGGAAAGCCGCCTCGTTCCCTCCCCCTCACCTGCCCTGCAGGTGTGAAGGGGGTGAGCAAAGGGGTCCTGCCTGCACAAGGAGTGCCCCATGCAGTGCCCGCACTGGAATCGGGCTGGGATTGGCTGTGCCCTTTCGCGCCTAAGGAAGTGGTAACTCTGCCCTTTGTCTAGAGAGGGTATAAATATTGGGGGGCTTCCCACCTTTGGGGGTTCCTGCCTTGGAGTTCGTTCCTGCCTGAACGTTTGTGCCTGCCTGATAGTTCTCCCCCTCCCCATCTCACCTGGCCTGGATACAGAAAGAGCTCCAAAGGACTGCTACAGCCATTAAGGTCCCTTTGTGAAAAGCCTAACGACTCTTAACGACCCTCCTGCAGCTGCTGAAAGGGAACGAGAGGGGAGAGGGACAGACCACACGAGGAAGTCAGCCTGATCATGAGTTATTAGCAAGAAAAACGCTGTTAATTAATAGCTAAAGCCTTTTCCAACTTCTGACTTCCAAAATAGTCAGATTATCCATGGCATCCCTGTAGATATTCTCAAGGCAACTGAATCTGGTAATTAAAACTAAATTAAATTTTGTATATAGTTTTGGGGACAGTTTTTTTGGAAAATAAAACAACTCTATTTTTGTATAAAAATCCCTGACTCGGCCACATTAATTCCCTGCCTCTGCAACAAAGGCCAGGCGGGATGAGTCTGTGGGCAGCCTGATCTAGGGTAGGGTGTCCCTGGCCATGGCAGGGGGGTTGGAGCTACGTGATCCTTGTGATCCCTTCTAACCCTGACTGATTCTATGATTCTATTCTATGATTCTAAAAGGCCTGCTCAGGGAGAGAGTGAAAGCAGGTTGGCAAATTATATTTATGGCTAGATTGGAAATAGCCTTTATAGTATCCTTCAGGCTAATGGGAACAGAAAACTTCAACTCCTTCAGCATATGAAAGTGCTGCGGATTGTTGTGCTGGATATGGCAGGATAATAGGGCTCTTGGATTTACAAATCAAATCCAGTAGTTCAAGGTACTGCTGCTAATGGCATTTACACTTTCTAAAGCAAATACGTTCTTTGTGCTGTTCATCGCTTGCGTTGGCCTTTTGAAAGCCTTTCGGTGGAGATTCTGAGCCTTAGCTGAAGTCAGCACTCTGCAGAGATGAAAACTGAATCTGCTGTACTTAAATAGTGTTGTCCTTTAGATCCTGATATACGGCAGAATGGGAAAAAAAGGGGGAAATGGACAGTTCGTGCTGCACTTATGCAATTCATCTTTCCAGCTCTCAATTCATGCTTACCAGTTATAATTCTGGCTCTTTCTTGCGTGGCAGAATTAGCTGCTTGCTTGCCCATGGGAAACGTGGTCAAGGCAATCACAGATCAGTGTGATCAAAGGCGATGCCACATGGACTTCAGATGATTCAATGTGAATTATGCCAGAGACCTTTATTGATCATTCGGCTCTCAATAAATACCCTCAGGGCCACAAGGCACACACCTACACATTAGCATAATTAATCAAGGACAACCCATCCCATCGGCATAAACCACACCTTGTTTTCTCGTTAACAAGGTGTCCATTATCTATCCCTTCTGAGATAAGGTAGCCTGCTGTTTGTGGGAACCAAGGTCAGCATCCATCTGTTATTATCCTTCTTCACTCCGTTCCCACTTTTCATTCCCACATTCTTGCAGTAATGTCTCTATGACACAGCATTGCCACCAAGTACTTGATGAAGCAACCTGGTTTAGCAACTCTGAGTAATCCCAGAATCATAGAACTACAGAATTTCTTAGATTGGAAAAGACCTTCAAGATCATTGAGTCCAATCATTGCATTAAAACAAATAAGTCCTTAGAATCATAGAATCAACCAGGTTGGAAGAGACCTCCAAGATCATCATCCAACCTAGCACCCAGTCCTATCCAGTCAACTAGACCATGGCACTAAGTGTCTCATTCAGGCTTCGCTTCAACACCTCCAGGCACACAAACTCCACCACCTCCCTGGGCAGCCCATTCCAATGCCAATCACTCTCTGCCAACAACTTCCTCCTAACATCCAGCCTAGACCTCTCCTGGCACAACTTGAGACTGTGTCCCCTTGTTCTGTTGCTGGTTGCCTGGCAGAAGAGACCAACCCCCACCTGGCTACAGCCTCCCTTCAGGTAGTTGTAGACAGCAAGGAGGTCACCCCTGAGCCTCCTCCTCTCCAGGCTACAAAAAAACCCAGCTCCCTCAGCCTCTCCTCATAGAGTTTGTGCTCCAGGCCCCTCACCAGCTTTGTTGCCCTTCTCTGGACATGTTCCAGAACCTCAACATCTCTCTTGAATTGAGGAGCCCAGAACTGGACACAGCACTCAAGCTGTGGCCTGACCAGTGCTGAGTACAGAGGAAGAATAACCTCCCTTGTCCTACTGGCCACACTGCTCCTGATGCAGGCCAGGATGCCATTGGCTCTCTTGGCCACCTGGGCACACTGCTGGCTCGTCTTCAGTATACTATCTATCAGTACCCCCAGGTCCCTTTCTGCTTGGCTATTCTCCAGGCACTTTGGCCCCAGCCTGTAGTGCTGCTTGGGGTTGTTGTGGCCAAAGTGCAGAACCCTGCTCTTGGCCTTGTTCAATCTCATCCCATTGGCCTCTGCCCACCCATCCAGCCTGGCCAGGTCCCTCTGCAGGGCTCTCCTACCTTCCAACAGATCAACACCTGCTCCTAGCTTGGTGTCATCTGCAAATTTACTGATGCTGGACTCAATCCCCTCACCCAGATCATCAATAAAGATATTGAACAGGACTAGGCCCAGCATTGATCCTTGGGGCACACCACTAGTGACAGCTGCCAACTGGATGTGACATCATTCACCACCACTCTCTGGGCCCAGATTTCCAGCCAGTTCTTGGCCCATTTCAGAGTGAATCTGTCCAAGCCATGAGCTGCCACCTTGGCCAGGAGCTTCTTGTGGCAGACATGTCAAAGGCTTTGCTGAAGTCCAAGTAGACTACATCCACAGCCTGCCCCACATTCATCAGGCAGGAACCTGATCATAAAAGGAGATCAGGTTGGTGAGACAGAACCTGCCCTTCCTAAACCCATGCTGGCTGGGCCTGGTCCCTTGGCCATCCTTGACTACACCAAATCCCTCAGCACAGCACCTAATCACTATGAATCACTAGGGTTGGAAAGGACCACCAGCATCATCCAGTCCAACCTTCATCTCATCATCCTTCATCACTAGACCATAGCCTCAAGCACCACATTCACTCTTCCCTTAAACACCTCCAGGAATGGAGACTCCACTACCTCCCTGGGCAGCCTGTTCCAGTGCCTGACCACCAGCTCAGTAAAGAACTTCCTCTGAACATCCAACCTAAACCTCTCATGATGCAACTTGCGGCCATTTCCTCTTGTCCTATCACTAGTAATTTGGGAGAAGATACCAACTCCAGCCTCACTACAACCTCCTTTTAGGTAGTTATAGAAGGTAATAAGGTCCCCTCTGATCCTCCTGTTGTCCAGACTAAACACCCCCAGCTCCCTCAGCTGCTCCACACAGGTCATGTTTGCCAGACCTCAGTAACAAACAGTTGTTTGCACTTTGAGTGAGTTTTATTTTCAGTTTCTTGTCCACAGAACATGTTTCCTGCTGCAGACCCCCTCGCTGTGAAAACTCAACAGGGCAATCTGTGACTATTTTCAGAGGGATTCAACATCCCCCTTTTGCCTCTTCATCTCTCTCTCACCGAAGTATCACTTTGTTTATTGCTTCAGCTGCACAGCACTCAGTGCCACACAGTCGATGAGACAAGATGCACAGAATTGATTTTCGAGGCCACCATTACGTGAATGGCAACTTTGTGCCTTCCTGTGCTTTTGTAAATGTGTGCTTTTGAAGGTTAGTCGTCTTCAGGGCATTTCCAGCTCAGCAGTCCAAAGCCAAGAGGCAGATTAGACTTAATCTTTTTAAGATGCAGGTTTATGTCTATGTAACTGCTGGGGAAATGATTGTTCCTGTTTTTTTACCTTGGCTTTGTGAGCTTTGCTGCTTTCGAGCTATTAAAGGATCTTTATTTTCAAGTATGTTTGCTCCCTACAGAAAAGGCTTCAGGCTTGGCCTTATAAACATCTGAAATGCTGCTTTGATAATTGCCACGCTTCTAACAGGAAGAATAAAAATCTCTTATATTACCTATCTGGCAATTCCCATTTATTTTTGAGATGCTGGAGCTTGTCCAGAGAAGGGCAGCAAGGTTGATGAGGGGCCTGGAACACAAACCCTATGAGGAGAGGCTGAGGGAGCTGGGGGTGTTTAGCCTGGAGAAGAGAAGGCTCAGGGCAGACCTCCTTGCTGTCTACAGCTACCTGAAGGGAGGCTGTAGCCAGGTGGGGTTGGACTCTTCTGCCAGGCAAGCAGCAACAGAACAAGGAGACACAGTCTCAAGTTGTGCCAGGGGAGGTCTAGGCTGGATGTTAGGAGGAAGTTGTTGGCAGAGTGATTGGCATTGGAATGGGCTGCCCAGGGAGGTGATGGAGTCGCTGTGCCCGGAGGTGTTGAATAAAAGCCTGGCTGAGACACTTAGTGCCATGGTCTAGTTGACTGGATAGGGCTGGGTGCTAGGTTGGACTGAATGATCTTGGAGGTCTCTTCCAACCTGGTTGATTCTATTCTAAGAGACTGGATGAGGCACTTAGTGCCATGGCCTGGTTGATTGTCTAGGGCTGGGTGCTAGGTTGGACTGGATTATGTTGAAGGTCTCTTCCAACCTGGTTGATTCTATGATTCTATGATTTCTTTGTTCATTAACTATCCAGCCCATTTTATTTGAGAGCTTCTGCAAGGTCACATTAAAAAAGCTGTCGTTTTGTGTTGTCCTATTCTCCATTTTTCCTGCTGTTGCCTTCATTTCTCTGATTTTTTTTTTTTTTTTCTTTTCCCATTTTGTTCTCTGACCTCATATTTGTACTGGTAAAATTCTATGTGGATGCATTCCTGTGTGATCTTTTCAAGGCCCCTTCCAGCCCCTGACATCCTGTGAATCTGTGAGATTAGGTAATTCATTCCTTTTTTTTTTCTTTTCCCACAGGAACTCTTAATAAATTGTAGACCTCCCTAATTCTCTATCAACTGTTCAATTACTATCCACAGGGACTTGTCAGGGGTCAGATATTCTGCAAAACAGAATATCTGTTCAGCTGGTGAGTGCAGCTCCTCAGCACATGAATGCTGGAACTAACTTTATTAGTCCTGCAACAAATACTCATTGACATTTCATAGGCAGAAATTACTTCTGCCCTGCACATCTGCTTCAAGTACAGAGATTTCTGTAGCTGCACTTACTGTAGTATTTGGTACGTCCAGGGGTGACACTTTGACAGAGAATTGCTGCTTTATCAGAGTTAGCTGAGTTAGTACTGGTTGGCAGAATCATAGAATCAACCAGGTTGGAAGAGACCTCCAAGATCATCCAGTCCAACCTAGCACCCAGCCCTGTCCAGTCACCTAGACCATGACACTTAGTGCCTCATCCAGGCTTTTCTTGAGCACCTCCAGGGATGGTGCCTCCACCACCTCCCCGAGCAGCCCATTCCAATGGCAAATTACTCTCTCTGGCAAGAACTTCTTCCAGACAGGAACTGAATGTGTGCCAGCATTATACCCAGGTGGCCAAGAAGTCAATGATATCCTGGTCTGGATGGGAAACAATGTGGCCAGCAGGACTAGAGAGGTCCTTTTGTCCCTGTCCTCAGCATTGGTCAGGCCACACCTCAAGTGCTGTGTCCAGTTCTGGGCCCCTCCATTTAAGAAATATGTTGAGGTGCTGGAACGTGTTCAGAGAAGGGCACCAAGGCTGGTGAGGGGCCTGGAACACAACCCTGTGAGGAGAGGCTGAAGGAGCTGGCGATGTTCAGCATGGAGAAGAGGAGGCTCAGGGCAGACCTCACTTCTGTCTACAACTACCTGATGGGAGGTTGTAGCCAGGTGGGGTTGGTCTCTTCTGCCAGGCACCCAGAGAGAGAGTAAGAGGACACAGCCTCAAGCTGTGTCAGGGCAGGTTCAGGCTGGATGTTAGGAAGTTCTTTACATCATGAGTGGGTGGCATTGGAATGGGCTGCCCAGGGAGGTGGTGGAGTCCCCATGCCTGGAGGTGTTTAAAAGGGGGCTGGACGAGGCACTTAGTGCCATGATTTAGTTAATTACAAGGTCTTACATGATAGGTTGGACTTGATGATCTCAAAGGTCATTTCCAAGATGTTTAATTATGTGATTCTGTGGAAATGCCTGAATCTAAAGCTATCTCAAATGTTTGTGTGGATCTTCATCTCACTGTGCAGTGCTATGTACATCAGGAAACCGACTTAGAGAGAAAGCTCTATGTACGTCCTCATGCTCTGTGCAGCTCAATCAGAGCTAGCTGAAGTAACTACATGTTGTGCAACAGCCTTATTCTAAACTTTATTTTATAGTTAAAAAGTCTGGTTTAACAAAGTGATAGAATGATGGAATCACAGAAGCAAGGGAGGATGATGAAGGGACTGGAGGGCATGGCTTACGAGGAGAGGCTGAGAGACTTGGGACTTTTTAGTCTGGAAATGAGAAGACTTAGAGGGGATTTGATAAATGTTTATAAGTATCTGAAGGCTGCCAGGAGTGGGGGGACAGGCTCTGCTCACTGCTCCCTGGGATAGGACAAGAAGCAATGGGTGTAAGTTGCAGCAAAAGAGGTTCGCCTCAACACAAGGGGGAACTTCTCTACTTTAAGGGTCACAGAGCACTGAAATAGGCTTCCCAGGGAGATTCTGGAGTCTCCTTCTATGGATCTTTTCAAGGCCTGTCTGGATGTGTTCCTGTGTGGTCTGTGTTAGGTAGTATTGTCCTGCTCCAGCAGGGGGGTTGGATTCGATGATCTCCTTGGGTCCCTTCCAGCTCCTAATATCCTGTGAGCCTGTGATCCTGTGACTTTTAAAGGTCACTCAATCCAATGCCTCTGCAATCAGCAAGGACATCTTCAACTAGATCAGCTTGCTCAGAACCCTGTCCAACTTCACCTTCAAAGTTTCCAGATTTCAGGCTTCTACTGCCTCTATGGGCAATCTGTGACAGTGTTTTACCACCCCCTGGGTAAAAGAATTCTTCCTTATATCTAGTCTGAATCTACCACCTTTTAGTTTAACAGCATTACTCTTTGTCTTATTGCTACAGGCCCTAATGAATGGTGTCACCACATTCTTACAGGACCCCTTATATATTGGAAGAACAAAAGAAGGTCCCTCTGGAGCTCTTTTTTTTCTCCAGACTGAGCAGCCCCACCTCTGTCCTTCTTTGGACCCACTCCAACAAAACCACATCTTTCTTGCATAGAGTACAGCAGAGCTGGATGCAATACTCCACATGAGGTCTCACCAGAGTGGACTAAAGGGGCAGAATTCCTTCCCTTGACCTGCTGAACATGCTTCTTTTGATGCAGCTTGGTATATGCTTGGCTTTCTGACCAGAAGTGTGCATTTCCAGCTCATGTCCAGCTTTTCATCCACCAGTATACCCAACTCCTTCTCAGTAGGGCTGGTCTCACCTCCTTCATCTCCCAGCCTGTGCAGATACCAAGGCCTGTCTCAGTCCGTGTGAAGGACCTTGCTCTTGGTGTTGTTGGCCTTCACATGGTTCACACAGACCCCCTTCCTGAGATTGTCCAAGTCCCACTGAGTGGCATCTCCTCCTGCTTTTCATGCATGTCAACTCCACCACTCAGCTTGGTGTTGCTGGCAAATTTACTGAGACCGGTGGTAGTTCTGTAACAAGAATAATCTTCTGCACTGATCAGGGGTGGTTTGGATCATGTCTGCAGGTCTTAAATGTCAGCTGTTATTAACAGGATGTCTTTGCAGCTTCATATCTTCATCACTTTATTGTCATATTTATTTTAATGGGGACAATCTGCTGGAGCAGCTTTCATGTGAAGAAACGGCATCCATGATAAAAGTGATTCTTCTAGTCCACCCTCAGCTTGTATTCATTTGAAAACCAAGGTATAAACTGGTGAAGAAGCTGAAGGTTAAATAACATTCTAATGTGACATTATGAGGTGTTTGTAAGTTCTCTCAGATGAAAATCCTAGTAAGATCTATCAGGGCAATGAACAGGCAGGATTTGGAGCCTTGTCACAAGGAGTTCCTAATGTGCATGGACAAGACAACCTTAAATGAACTCATCTTTGCAAAGATTTACAAAGGTCAGAGTCTAGTCTAACTTTTTATCAACTGTCTGATTATTCTTTTACTCTTTTGTTTGATAAGGCATCAAGTCAATGCCATACACCTCTGCCATAGTTATTGAAGCAGAGGAACATACTGTACTAATAAGTACTAATGTCTGAGTTGCAGGTAGAGCCATGATCTTTGAGGATAAAACAGTTATCTTCAGAGTGAAAAAATCATCTGTGTAGTTTCAAGGAGGACATCATAGTTACTCGTATTTTTTTCTCATGCAAAGCTTACCATATATCTGTATATCAAGTTCTTGGGTGCAGAATGAAGCTTAAGCTTGCTTCTATAATACTGAAAGGAGCTAAGTTTCAGGGAAAATAAAGATGAGTTTCCTAGGCACAAATAATGATTGATTCAGTAGTGTACCAAGCAATGACTTCTATACCTGAGACAGCTCTGCAGAAATTGTTACTGTTTGTTGCAGGTGATATCTGGAATTTGTACCACTCAGGTATCAGTCCTCAGCTTCAGAGAGTCACCTCTGCTCTCTCAGGTGGTTTTGCTCTATGCTTTTTCTTTTCATTTGCTTTGCCTCGTAGAATTAAGAAAAGTAGGAGCAGCATCAATGGTGCATTATTAATTTGGAGTTCATCTGAACAACATTCAGATCAAGCAATGGTGGTGTGACAACAGCTGTAGAAAGGTGTTGGAACACTCTGCTATGTCATCTCACCCAGCCCTTTTTCCTCTCAGTATCATAGAATCATAGAATCATAGAATCAACCAGGTTGGAAGAGACCTCCAAGATCATCCAGTCCAACCTAGCACCCAGCCCTAACCAATCAACCAGACCATGGCACTAAGTGCCTCATCCAGGCTTTTCTTGAAGACCCCCAGGGACGGTGACTCCACCACCTCCCTGGGCAGCCCATTCCAATGCCAATCACTCTCTCTGTGAAGAACTTCCTCCTAACATCCAGCCTATACCTCCCCCGGCACAACTTGAGACTGTGTCCACTTGTTCTGATACAAAACACCCATCACTCCCCATCCGAGTCCCAGAGTGTGGACTCATGAACATGAAGCTGCAGGATGAATTATCCTGTGACATTGTGTGGGTTTGCTCTTCAGCTTCTCATCAGCCTTTTCCTTTGAGAGGTAAGTGGGCTCACAGTACTTTTATTTTCCATAGGAGATCAAAGCAATTTTTCAGATGTAATTTGCCTATCTTCAAATTCTACTCCAGCACCATGACTTTCCCCAGGGCTCTGGGCTGCCTCTTATTTATAAATGGGGCAAAGCTACTTTGTGGCTTAAGCTTCTCCACCTTTCTGATTTTCCTAAATCACTGAATTGCCTATAAGCATCCTTGTGAAGATGTCTCGACCGAATTAGAACCCCAGTTTAACTAGTCTGCATACAGTTTGGGGGCAGGGCTTTTCAGAACATAAAAATAACTATATTTTTATAATCCCTGCCTCATCAAATTAATTCCCAATTAAATCACTAATTTTGTGCTACATCTGAAGACTAACTCAGTGAGAAGGAGTGACCAGTTCCCATTTAGAAAGCTGCTATTGGCAGTGCTCTCCTCTGTCTCCCCAGTTGTGGGGAGAGATGCAGAGCCAGCAGACCAATGCCTGCTGTTTCCAGCAGGATGCTGGGTTCCTTAATGGTGGGTTGATTTACAGGACACCAGGTCTGCTGGCAGCGGGTGGGATACACATATTGGGAAGAGGGGAAAGGATCCTAACTCTGGAGAGGGCAGGACTCTTTGAAAGAGCTTTAAACTAGACTTAAAGTGGGTAGGGCACAAACCTGGGTGTGCTTGAAATGAGAGCAGCACATCATTATTCAAAGACTGGTGTGATGGCAGGCACTTTCAGACCGACATATCAGTAGAGATAAGCAGAGATGTTACAGCAACTGGTGAATTAGCAACCAGAGGAGCAGCTGAGAAGAATCAGGTAGGAAACAGAACTTCTCCCTGCAAAAAGGTGACAAGATCTTTAGACCAACAGAAGTGCATCTGCACTAGTGCATGCAACAAGGGAAACAAAGAGGAGGAGCTGGAAGCCATTGTCTGTCAGGAAACTACCCCAACTAATTCAGTGATCTAAACCCACACATCTTCACTTAGAAGCATCATCTTCCATGTGACTCCCCTCCACCTTGGCTCTAAAAACTGTGCAGAAGCTACAGTGCCATAGATTTTTGTCTCAAAACCCCAGTCCCTCTGCTGCCTTGGACGCTTGTCTCAGATTGCATGTCCCTTCTCCTTTCTTTGTATTCAACCCACCATGACAATCTGCTGCTGGAACAGTATTCTGAGGGTCAGACACCACTTTGGTGCCTGTACCTGCGCCAAGTCAAGGCAGTTGCTGCCACCTTCACAACCAAAGACGAAGCAGTGGTCACTCAGAATGTCAGGGTCACTATCTGTTGGGCACCCTGTCCTGGTCCAGAGGACAGAGATTAAAAAAGTCTCTGTCCAGAGGAGTGAGATTTGTTCTTATATATTTCTGTGTTGTGGAATTAAGGTACAAGTGAGACCAGATACCAGAAAGGAGACTATTAAAGGGTAAATTGAATGTAACAGAGAAAGAAAAAGAAGGAGAAAGAGAGAAAAAAACAGAGAACAAGAAGGGAGGAGAAGAACAGGAAAGTTGTTATTATATTACTGACCAGAAAAGTGTAGGGAGAGACAGAGTTTCCAAAGTCCAAGTGTTTTTCAGTTTGCTCAGGGATGTTTCCAGCATGTGACTTCTTCTTCTTCTAGAGTTCCTATTTTCTTTGTACAGCAGGCAAAACTTAGGGTCTGATGGTGGTGGTGGATAGAGGGTTCCTGGACTGCTGTATTCAGGTCATATGTCCATGGTGATGTTTTCTCCCTCTCACTCCCCGTCTCACACACTCACCAAAGCTGGTGTAGGCCCAGTGCCTCACAGTGTCTCAAGCTCCCCCTGGCCACCTTAGTCCCATTAATGCAAGTAACTGCCTGGTGTGATATAGAGTCATAGAATGAAGCAGGTTGGAAGAGAACTCCAAGATCATCCAGTCCAGCCTAGCACCCATCCCTAGCCAATCAACCAGATCATGACACTAAGTGCCTCATCCAGGCTTTTCTTGAACACCTCCAGGCACAGAGACTCCACTACCTCCTTGGGCAGCCCATTCCAATGCCAATCACTCTCTCTGGCAAGAACTTCCTCCTAACATCCAGCCTAGACCTCCCCTAGCACAACTTGACACCGTGTCCCCTTGTTCTGTTGCCTGATCCAGTCTTTTCTTGAACACCTCCAGGGACAGTGACTCCACCACCTCCCTGGGCAGCCCATTCCAATGACAATCACTCTCTCTGACAACAACTTCCTAACATCCAGCCTAGATCTCCCCTGGCACAACTTGACACTGTGCTAGCAGTGGGCAGAGCTGACCCATCAGTTTATAACAACTGTGGCACATCCAGGTGCCTGCAGAGGTCCAGTGCCAGCCATGGGCTTTTACCCCTCGATTCAGTACACATCCCTGGGCATTTCAAGCAAACCACCTGAACACAGGTGATTGTTATCTTTATTGACTTACATGTACAAGAGAGACAAGATTTAATCTCTAACACACCCACCATAATGATATGCACAGGTGCCCAGGTGCCCAAGAATGACTGAGCTAAACCGGACTCCTAAAGCACCTGTGTCATTACACAAGTGGTGCATGATCAACCCTGCTATGGGAACACCCCTACCAACCATCCCTGGGCAGGGGATGAAGAGGAATTGAGGGGGGAAAAAAGGCAGCACCACAAACTGTGGGTGTGTACTCACTACCAAGAAGGCACTGATCGTGCAGGACACTGCTGGAACCCAGGGTGTTGATACTGTTCTCTTACCTCTGGTCTTACATCACTTCTCTCTTCATGTCACTCATTTCTCTCTCTTTGGCATCTACTAGGGAATTGCCTTGCCTTCTTTAAGAGCCACCATATGATCAAAGCAGTCTGCATGAGTGTGTAATTAATACAGCTACAATCATTCTAGCCATTTAAGTGTCTGTGTGCCTCCCCTCGTTCCCTAGGTATCCCTAAAGAACCTGTTGCAAACCTCTCCTCTGAGGCTGGGTTGCAACAAACTGTTTTCAGATTAAGAATAGTTTATTACATTTTTTTTTTTTTGGCTCTGCTATAGGAAAGTTTCTTCTGATTACTTTTCTCCAGCTGTTCTGATAAGTAGCACAAAAACATTTGGACTCAAAATTAGGAAGGAGAGCAACACTATTTATGCTTTCTGTGGAGCTGAATTGCTACCCCTGAGTTGTTACCCCAAGCATCTTTGGAATTTAACTGATAAGTAACTTCGACGAAGCAATTTGCTTCTGAGATGGACGACCCTGGTAGGAATGCAAGTTAACAAGATGTGCCAGTATATTAAAGCCAGCCTTTGAAATCAAGCATATATCCCCACAGCACAACCAGTAAAGTAGAAAAAAAAACAACCAAACCCAAAGCAGAACTAACAATGACAACCAAAAGAAAAAACCCAACCCCAAAACATAAAGTCACTCTACTGCAAAAAAAGTTCACATCTAAAGTGTAGAGTTAGGAAATACCTAGGTCAAGAAATAGACTGAAAGTCCTGCTTGTCTCTGAATACCTTCATGGGATTACAACTGAAGACAGCAGAGGAATAGAGACAAATCTAGAGAGATAGTTGGTTGCACTGGATGAAGATTAATGTTTGGGAGGAAAGGGGATGGGCTAGTACCATCTGCCAGCACTTAAGATTAGAGCATAAAAACACTGTTGTACTGCTTCCTGTTCTTCAAATGCTAAGCTTTGCCATCTAAGGTGTAGCCTTAAAGAATTTGCAAGAAGCTAATCAGAGGCTGTAGAAGAAGGCCATGAAGCTGTAGAAGAAGCCATATCAGAGAGAAGTAAATCCTGGTTATTTTTTCCCTTTGTTCTGCATGAGCCAGCTACGTGCCCTTGTGGCCAGCAGAGACAGTGGCACCCTGGGCTGCACCAGGAAAAGTGTGGCCAGCAGGGCTAGGCTAGCAGGGCTAGGAGGTTCTTCTCCTCTACTCTGCACTGCTGAGACCACACTTGCCATACTGTGTCCAGTTTTGGGTTCCCCAGGTCAAAAGAGATAGGGACTTGCTGGAAAGAGTCAGGAGCATGACTGAGGGACTTAAGCATCTGCCCTACAAAGAGAGACTGAGAGCCCTGGGGCTGTTTAGTCTGGAGAAGAGAAGGCTGAGAGGAGATCTGATCAATGTGCACGAATACCTGAGGGGTGGGTGTCAAATACCTGGGGCCAAACTCTTTTTGGTGGTCAGCAGCAATAAGCCAAGGAGCAACAGCTACAACCTGGAACACAGAAGGTTTCAGCTCAACAGGAGGAGGATAAACTTCTTTGCAGTGAGGGAGACAGAGCCCTGGAGCAGGCCTGCCCAGAGAGGTTGTGGAGTCTCCTTCGCTGGAGACTTTCTAAAGCCACCTGGACACGTTCCTGTGTGAACTGCCCTGAGGGATGCTGCCTTGGCAGGGAGGTTGGACTCAGTGATTCCTGAGGGTCCCTTCCACCCTCTAAGGTTCTGTAATTCTGTGTGTTCTCACACTTCTAAGGTTTGTACAATTCAGATTGCTACATTTTGTTTGGTGATTTTTAGATTAGGAAATAAGCAGAGCAGCATTTTGCGCTTACATTATGCATCAGATCAATACAGTACTAAAATATTTAGCTCCCAAGTATGACTAATGTTCTATGACTGGTTTAAGATGTCTGTCCTGTGAGACACTGTTCAAAATATAAGCATGCACAAATATATTTGCCAGGTATATTTGCTTGACTATACGAATAATTTTAAGGGGAAAATAAAGTGAAGCTGATTTAGTATGTCCCCTGACAGTTTCTCTCTTCATTCTATGTTGTGCCAGGGTAGGTATAGGCGGGATATTAGGAGGAAGTTCTTCACAGAGAGAGTTATTTCCCATTGGAATGGGCTGCCCAGGGAGGTGGTGGAGGCACCGTCCCTGGGGGTCTTCAAGAAAAGCCTGGATGAGGCACTTAGTGCCATGGTCTAGTTGATTGGTTAGGGCTGGGTGATAGGTTGGACTGGATGATCTTGGAGGTCTCTTCCAACCTGGCTGATTCTATGATTCTATGATTCTATGATTCTATGATTCTATGATTCTATGCTATGGCCACCACATTGTTCTGTTATCTTACTGTATTTGTCTTGAAGAAGTATTCCATTTCTGTGCAAACTGTCTAAAGAATGATTGTTGTGGAGGGGGTGTCTCTATTCCTCCCTTATTAGAGAGAGGTGAGAAATTAATTTGAGGCAGTATTAATTTATTATAAAAATATATTTATTAAAATTAATATTTACAAACTCATGCCACCCCCAACCACTGTATAATAAGTTCTAGTGCAAGGTTATGAAAACAATTTGGATATGATATATATATGTACAGAGATTTGATTAATAATTGTTAAATATCATCAACTATAGACAGAGAGAGATTTCCCTCAGGCTTAATGCCTGCTTAAGAACTATGCTGTCTGCCCAGCAGGGGCTGAAACTGTGTCTGCTCTAAGGCAGAGAGAACTTATATTACAAAGGAATCAAAGCTTACTTAGATGTGTTGCCCTTAATTATTAATCACCCTCCCAGGATTGTGTCTCAGCCTGTGCCCAGTGTTCGGATCTCTGTGAAGCTGGAATCTTTCTGGATTGCAAGGAGGATGATAAATGTTCCCAGTCTCTGGGGTAAACAGATTTTCTCTAACCTTCTCTCCTGGTGTGAGGTGGTCTTTGCCTCGACCTACAAACACAGCCTGGTAGCTGTGAGACGACCGTGTCAGAAGATACACAGACAAATCCTCCTCCTGCATCTGGAAATCCTGCCAGCTGATCATCACAGTATCACAGTATCACAATATTATTAGGAATGGAAGAGACCTCACAGATCATCAAGTCCAACCCTTCACCACAGAGCTCAAGACTAGACCATGGCACCAAGTGCCACGTCCAATCCTGCCTTGAACTGCCCCAGGGACAGCAACTCCACCACCTCCCCGGGCAGCCCATTCCAGTGTCCAATGACTCTCTCAGGGAAGAACTTTCTCCTCACCTCGAGCTTAAATCTCCCCTGGCGCAGCCTGAGGCTGTGTCCTCTTGTTCTGGTGCTGGCCACCTGAGAGAAGAGAGCAACCTCCTCCTGGCCACAACCACCCCTCAGGTAGTTGTAGACAGCAATAAGGTCACCCCTGAGCCTCCTCTTCTCCAGGCTAACCAATCCCAGCTCCCTCAGCCTCTCCTCGTAGGGCTGTGCTCAAGGCCTCTCCCCAGCCTCGTCGCCCTTCTCTGGACATGCTCAAGCATCTCAATGTCCCTCCTAAACTGGGGGGCCCAGAACTGAACACAGTACTCAAGGTGTGGTCTAACCAGTGCAGAGTACAGGGGCAGAATGACCTCCCTGCTCCTGCTGACCACACCATTGCTGATGCAGGCCAGGATGCCACTGGCTCTCTTGGCCACCTGGGCACACTGCTGGCTCATGTTCAGGTGGGTATCAATCATCCCTGAACACACATGGCATCCAGAAGCAACAGCACCAAGGCAGAGACCACTTCACCCCAGGAGAGAAGGTCAGAGAAATCCTGTTTACCCCAGAGACTGGGAACACTTATCATTCACCTGCAAGCCAGGACAGATTCCAGCTTCACCGAGACCCAAATACTGGGCACACTCTGTGACACAATCCCAGGAGGGTGATTAATGATTAATACTGAAGAGCAACACATCTAAGCAAGCTTTAATTCCTTTGTAATATAAGTTACCTCTATCTTAAGAGCAGACACAGTTTCAGCCTTTGCTGGGCAGACAGTGTGGTTGTTAAGAGGCATTAAGCCTAAGGGAATCTTTCTCTCTGTCTGTAGTTGTTGATAATTTGATATTTCCTTTTAATAATCCAATCCCTGTAAATATATCCCAGCTGTTTTCATGACTTTGCACATAACAAACCTGATTTCATAGTGCACAAATTTGTAAATATTAATTTTAATAAATAATTTTATAAAAAATTAATACTGCCTCAAATTAATTTCTCACCTCCCCCTAACAGAGGAGGCATAAGACAAACCCCTCCATGACAGAAGCATATGACTTAATTGGGGCAATTAATGAGGCAGGAATTACAAAATATGTAGTAATTTTATTTCTGAAAAGCCCTGCCTACAAACTATCTACAAACCAGTTAAATCTGGATTCTAATTCAGTCAGGAAAACCTCCACAAGGATGCTTATGGGCAGTTCATTCATTTAGAAGAATCAGAAATTTGGAAAGGTTTAGCCACAAAACAGCTTTGCCCCACTTACAAACAGGCAGCCTGGAGACCTAGGGAAAATCTGTTCTACTCATGGCAGTGGAGTGGAAATTTCCAGGTAGTCCCTGGCTCCTTTGCAGCAGTGTTGGAACTGGTCAGCATCTTGATAACCATTGAGAGGCTTCTAGATCTTCCCAGGCTCTAACAGCATGCTGGGCAAGAGACAGATGATCTCTGATCTGATCCTGGTTCCTCTTGGCATGGCAGTTTGCAGAGGTGCAGACATGTCAGTGGCACTTCTCACCACATCATGAGGCACTTAATACCTTCTCCTGGGAAACTTCAGGCACTTAAGTTTCCAGGTAGTTTAAGCCCAAAACATCAGGGCTAAGCTGGCCTGAAGCACAAGGCAGAATAGAACACGGTGTCCAAGAGCAGTGAGGCAGAGGAGAGCGCATAGAGCAGAGTGGCACACACTGAGACAGAACAGTGAAGTTGTTGTGGAGGGGGTTTCTCTATGCCTCCCTTATTTGGGGGAGGTGAGAGATTAATTTGAGGCTGTATTAATTTTTACAAAAATATATTTATTAAAATTAATATTTACAAACTCTTGCCACTCCCAACCACTGAATAGTTCTTTTGTGTAGATTTATGAAAACAATTAGGATATGATATCTACAGGGATCTAGTTAATAACTGTCAAATATCAACTATAGACAGAGAAAGAGATTTCCCTCAGGCTTAACGCCTCTGAGGAGCTATGCTGTTTGCCCAGCAGGGGCTGAAAACTGTCTGCTCTAAGGCAGAGATAACTTATATTACAAAAGAATTGAAGCTTACTTAGAAGTGTTGCTCTTATTATTAATCACCCTCCCGGGGTTGCGTCACAGCCTGTGCCCAGTGTCTGGACTCTGTGGGGCTGGAATCTTCCCAGCTTGAGAGGGAAACTAGATGAATCCTCCCGGCTTGAGGGGGGATGATAAATCTTCCCAGTCTCTGGGGTAAACAGGTTTCTCTAACCTTTTCTCCTGGTGAAGTGATCTCTGCCTCGGTGCTGCTGGTTTGCTGGATGCTGCATGTCCAGGGATGATCAGCTGGCAGGATTCCAGGAACAAGAGGAGAATGTTGTCTGTGCAGTCTCTGGCACAGTCCTCTGCACAGCTAGCAGGCTGTTTGTGTGGGTTTGCAGACAATCTAGAAAGTCTGCTCTCCTGGTTCTTCTTACCAGGCTAAAGCTGGGAGTCTGTGCTCCGTAGACAAATCCAAGACATCTGGCCAATATGCACAGCTGGCTCTAGGCTTAGGGGGCTATCAGCTCCCCATATATGTATCAGGTGCAGGCTTGAATGTGCTCTGCTTCTAAGGTTCGCACACAGGTTATCTGTGAACTGAAATCAATGCATGAGGTCTGAGCCTCAGAAAGCATGCAGGTGAGGGCCAGACTCTATGTCTAGGCCTTGCAAGCAAGTCAGGCAGCAGGATGCTGCTGTGTGGATCAGAGAGCTGAGCTGCACTACAGGCAGGGTCAGGGAGCTGAATCTGAACAGATCTGACCAGAGCTGAGTCTGAACACTCTGAACACGTGGTGCTCCTTTGCACCCCTCTTTATAGACTGTGGGCTGAGATTCATGGCCCTTTGGCCATCCAAAGTGACCAATCAGGTTGGCAGTAAGCCAAACCTTACCTTAGTAGGCAGGAGCTGTTTGCCTGGACCCTCCCAAAGATGGGGATCACATGGGCCCACTCCAGGGATACACGGGCTGGGGGTGTGTGTTACACAACCTGTTTACTGCCTCGTGGGTCCTGGCAGGAAAACATGTCCAGGCACGTAGAGGCATAGAGAGGCCTCTGTTTTCGGGCCTACAGCCCCTCCACCACAGAGGTAGAGCAGCTCAACTGCTTCCAACTTAACTCCATTTATATTACTTGCCCGAGTGCAAAGGCTTCTTTGGCCACAGAGATTCACCAATCACAATGGCATTTGCTAAACTGACCATGATAGGTGAACCCAGGTCTTGTTCACCCTTTTTTGGGCAAGACAATCATAAGCATCTAAATAGGTGTGGGTACCTGTTTATCACTTTGAGAGTGGATATAATGGCCCAAGCATCTGTTTTCCTCCCAGCCTTGCTTCCTCCATCATCAGAAAGGTGGGGTGTGCTAGTTTGAAGCAAGCTGGAATGTTTTGGTACAAGAACTAGATAACAGGCAGTGAAATGAAAAACAATTGATGTCAACTTCTCTCACAGTCACGCTGAGAACTCTGGGAAGAAGAAGAAAACATTCTCCATTTTGTCTCTCACTCTTGCTTTTGCCTTAGACCTGGTCACATCTCATTAACCCTGCTCCTACTAACCTTGCTCCCTAACCTCTTGGCTGCACCTCTCTTCTTCCTGAGAACTGGGGTAAGGCTGAGAGGGCCGGGGGGAGGTGTTGGGGTGGTTTGAGAGCCCCTCCTGGGGACTCAGGTTTCTGGGAGGGGAGTTGTGCTTTTGTATTGTTTATCCTTTGTATATTTCTGTATATAATTGTATATAACTGTATATATTGTAAATAGCTGCTTGTAAATTCTGCTAGCTGTAAATAAATTGCTTCATCTATATTCCCAGGGTCCCTCTGAGTTAGCTGGGGCAAATACAAAAGTGTGGGGGGACGGGGTAACCCCCAAACCATCACATGGGGCAAGCCAGAACACATTTTAGGCCTATTAGCCTTACATGACAGCATAATACACAGGGTGCAGTCAAACACTGTTCACTGAAAGTGTAACTCTTCTCCTTGATCACTTAAGCCTGCAGAAACCCAGAGTCCACAGCTCTAGAAATTGCTCTAGCTCCTGAGGAGGAGAGGATGGTCTTCCTCCATCTGGGTACATTCTTAATCCTAAGATACTTCTTTTTGCATTAAAAGAACAAAAACAACCGGTAAATGAAAGCAAAAGGCAGGTAGGATATAAATTTGACCTACTCTCCCACTTTTGCAGATGGCAAAAATGTGGGTAGTTCTCCATTTTGCCCTGAAAATATGTATGGTTTGTGTGGAGTAGGTGAGTAAGATGCATAAGCAGAAATTGAAGAAAGTATCTGGGCAGAGCCCCTGCACTGAGGCTGGCCAAAGACCAGCTTGTCTGTGGATTCCAGCAGAACTCAGCAGATAACAGCTGTTCATGCTTCTCCAGTTAAGAAAACACTTGGAGAGGCCTACAAGTATACTTTAGACACATGGTATTTTCAATGTCAAAGCTTGTAGATGAAAATTTTAGGCACTTCTGTGATTCAGTAGCAATAGAGTAGGAATCTGAAGACATTTTACATATCTGAGATGCACATAGAATCATAGAATCATAGAGTGGTTTAGGTTGGAAGGGACCTCAAAGATCATCCTGTTCCAACCCCCTGCCACAGGCAGGGACACCTCCCACTTGAACAGGTCACTCAAGGCCTCATCCAACCTGGCCTTGAACACCTCCAGGGAGGGAGCAGCCACAGCCTCCCTGGGCAGCCTGTGCCAGTGTCTCACCACCCTCACTGTAAAGAACTTCTCCCTAACATCTAGTTTGAATTTCCCCTCTGACAGTTTAAATCCATTCCTCATTCTGTCATTACAAGATCTTGCCAATAGTCTCTCCCCAGCCTTCCTATAGGTCTCCTTCAGATACTGGGAGGCTACTATAAAGTCTCCTCAAAGACTTCTCTTCTCCAGGCTGAAGAGCCCCAACTCTTGTAGCCTGTCCTCATAGCAGAGGTGCTGCAGCCCTCTGATCAACTTTGTGGCCCTCCTCTGGACTCTGTCTAACAGTTTCATGTCCTTCTTGTGTTGAAGGCTCATGACAGATTTTCAACCCTAAAAAAAGGGGGTGGCTCTCAGTCTGTAAAGTATCATTTCACTGAGGCAATACTCTATGCCATCTGATGCAAACATAGAGGGGAAACAACCTTTCTACATCAATTCTCATTATTTGCAATTTCTGTGAAAGTGCTGTGATGTTGTCCCTTCCCCAGACCAGCACTGAGCACTGTTATGCTTTTGTGTGGCACTTTAATGTTCTGACACGTTACAATCCACTTAACCTGCTCTAAAGTGCTGGAGGTATCACATTAACCATGATGCATTTGGCTGATTGCTCCAAATCTGTAAGAGTGGAATAAGACTGAACTCATTGTAGCCAGGTGGGGTTGGTCTCTTCTCCCAGGCAACCAGCAACAGAACAAGGGGACACAGTCTCAAGTTGTGCTGGGGGAAGTATAGCCTGGATGTTAGGAGGAAGTTGTTGTCAGAGAGAGTGATTGGCATTGGAATGGGCTGCCCAGGGAGGTGGTGGAGGCACCGTCCCTGGAGGTGTTGAAGAAAAGCCTGGATGAGGCACTTAGTGCCATGGTCTAGTTGACTGGCTAGGGCTGGGTGCTAAGTTGGACTGGATGATCTTGGAGGTCTCTTCCAACCTGGTTGATTCTATGATTCTACGATTCATTCTTCTAAGCCTTTTTAACCACAATAATGATATTTTTTAATGTGCATAGCCAAAGGCATCATGATGTTTAAAAACGTTGTGGCTAGTCTACTTCATTGCTGCCATCACTTTACACCTTGAAAGGGCTGATTTTGACTTTATGCCACAGCTTCTCACAAGAGTTCAACATCCACAAACAGAGGAATATTTTACTTCCCTGGGGACGTCTGTGGTGCTGAATTCTCTTTTGTGCTAGTTTGAAGCAAGCTAGAATGTTTTGGTGAAAGAACTAGATAGTGGGCAGTGAAAAAAGTAAACAATTGTGTCTCTTCACTCACAGTTACGCTGAGAACTCTGGGAAGAAGAAGTAAACTTTCTCCATTTTGTCTCTTCTTCTGCCTTTGCCTTCAGACCTAGTCACATCTCATTAACCTTGCTCCTACTAACCTTACTCCCTAACCTCTTGGCTGCACCTCTCTTCTTCCTGAGAACTGGGGTAAGGCTGAGAGGGCCGGGGGGAGGTGTTGGGGTGGTTTGAGAGCCCCTCCTGGGGACTCAGGTTTCTGGGAGGGGAGTTGTGCTTCTGTATTGTTTATCCTTTGTATATTTCTGTATATAACTGTATATACTGTAAATAGCTGCTTGTATATTTGCTGCTGTAAAATAAATAGCTTCATTTATATTCCCAGAGGCCGTCTGAGTTAGCTGGGGCAAATTCAAAAGTGTGGACGGGCGGGTAAGAGCCCAAACCATCACATCTTTCAACTTCCACTTTATGGAGATCCCTGAGTAGGAACTGAGCTATGTTAGTGTTACAGAGGGGGATTCTCAGTGCCTACGCCTATTCGGCAGAGGAGAGAAATTAACTGGGGTGATAAAAAATTTATATTAAAATTATATATTTATTAATTTCAATATTATGAACTCTCACCACCCCCAACTTCTGTATATTAATATTCCATACATGGTTATGAAAACAATTTAGGATAAAATATGTACAGGGAATTTATTATTTAACTAGCAAACATTCAAATCATAAACAGAGGGAGGAGTTTTCCTCACAGCTTAATGCCGTTTGGGATCTTTATGCTATTTGCCCAGCAGAGCGGGATGAAACTCTTTCTGCTCTACGGCAGAGACAGCAGATATTTACAGAGGTATTAAAGCTTTTACTCACAATTCATTAATTATTAATCACCCTCCAGGGCTGCATCACAGCCTGCGCCTAGTGTCCAGATTTCAGGGGATCTCTACCCACAGACTTGTAATCTTCCTGGCTTGAGGGGAAAGGATAAATCTTCCCAGTTTGTGGCGAAATAGGTTTTCTGACCTTTTCTCCTGGAAAAGAGGTGATCTCTGCCTTTGGTGCTGCTGGCTTCTTCTGGACACTGTGTCCAGGAATTCTCAGCTGGCAGGATTTGAGGTATCGCAGGAGGAGAATATCTGCTGCCTCTGGCATGGTTCTTCACGGCTTCAGGCTGTGTGTGCAGACAATCTGGAATCTGCTTCCTGGTTATCTCAGTGGCAGTGGCTTTTACCAGGCAACGATAAGCAGCAGGCATGCAAAGTGTGCTCGGCTGCTGGAAGTCTGAGCTCCGTAGGTAAAGGCAATGCAGGATCTGGTCCTGATAGCACGATAGTGTGCAGATGTGCACAGCTGGCTTAGGAGGCTATAGGCTCCTTTTATATATATATATATATATATATATATATATATATATATATATATATATATATATATATGCAGGCTTAAATGAACTCTGCAAGAAAGATACACAGGCAGGTGAGCTGCAAATGAGTCAAAGCATGAGGGTCTGAGCCTCTGAACATCGGGGCTATGCAATGGCATCTGAGCATGGGGGTTTGAGTGGCTGAGCACTGCAAGTGAGGGTCAGAGCTGTGTCTGAGCCATGCAGGTGAGTCAGAGTGGCAGGGTGCTGCAATAGGGTCCGAGCACATTGCTTACCTATGCACCCCTATTTATTGAATGTGGGCTGAGATTAATGGCCTCTTTGGCCACTAGAATGACCAATCAGGTTGGCAGTTAGCCGAAACTTACCATAATAGGCAGAAGGCTCTTGTCTGGACTTTCCTAAATACGGGGATCACATGGGTTTGCCCCAGGGAGACACGAGCTGGGTGTGTGGGGCTTACACAACCTGTTTACAAACGGGAGTCCTGGCAGAAAAACTTGTCCAGACAAGGCAAGGCATAAATAAGCCTGCTTTTGGGCCTACAGGCCCTCCATGATAGTTAGCAATCAAGTCTGGGTTTAAGCCATAAATCCTTAAAAATGTGGGCTTCAGTGACACGGTGCCCAAACGACACGCGGAAGAACAGCCGTACAACCAGTAGGTTACAAAGCAGGTATGTTTATTATGCTCACTGGTGCGCTGGGAAATCTCTCAGCCATAGGACATGCACTCCCCAGATCCCAACCTTGTGGTTCGTATGTTGTTATTTATTACATATTCATGAGAGTTCCAGGGAAAGTTTAGGCATATACAAAATACTTCCAAGAGGTGTTTTACGTCTGCCTGTCCACAGTCTAAGAGGTGTTTTATGTCTGACAGTCCTTATCTTTGATGCAGGTGGGTGCTACCCTGGTGGTGTTCTCTGGTTTCTGCAGCCAAGGAGACCACTTCAGCATGAAACTAAATTAACATTAAAAGTATTAAAATAATTTTGGCTTTCCTTTTTACCTCCTCCTTCCTACCTCCATGTTTGAGGGAAATAGCATTTCCCCAAAGATGACTTCTCATTCTGCCTTCAAGTTTTCATATCATCTTGACAACCTTTTTATTCTCCTAAAATATCTTTTTTCCTCCCAGCTGTAGCTCACTACTGACTACCAAAATGAAATTTTTTAGATACTTTGTTCAGGCTTTTTTGCCTTACTGTTCACTTTTCAATTATCTGTGATCTGTGTAAGGTCTAAAGTCAAAAGAGCTCCAATTGCCTCATTGCAGAGCACAACAGACGTTTGGTCTCAGACATACACTCTGTACCTCTGTAAACAACACGGAAGAAGAAGATGCTTACAGAACATGGCCAAAAGAACCAGTACATCAGGTGCATAGTCAGGGGATGAGGTCTAAAAGCAGAGTGTTCATGTAGTTTTATACTATCTGGGTCATAGGCACTTTATTCTGATGAGCATGGAGAATCTTTGCTCCACCAAGTATTCACCATCTGAGCCCTCCTCCACTCTTTCTGTGTCCACTGAAGGGGGAGAAATTGTTCTTTTATTTATCTTTCCAGAAATGAGTGATCCTTATGTTTTCTATAAGCAAACCACATTGACATTTTGTCTTCTAGAATATGAGATATGCTGAAATCAAACTGATTAGGAGTGAGAGTTTTGACTTTTTCTTGAAGCTGAGTAGTCTTTCCTCTCCATATGCCACAGATCATGGGCAGAATTTGTACTAATCCGAACAACAATGGAGCTGCAGTTCTCCCTTCTTACAAAGAAGTGCTCTAGGAGTTAGCTCATGAAGTCATGAAAAGCCTTGCCATTTGCAATGCTGTGGTGGGTTAGGAACTTTCCCACCCCCACTATTGAAATTTACTAGATGAGCTCATACAGCTTGGAAGTAAGATGAAGCTGTATTTACTGCAAAGCCAAATATACAACCATATATATATATATATATATATATACACAGTATATTTACAGGTGTTTACAGTATATTTACAAGTATTTACAACTACATACAAGTAAGAAATAATACAGAAATCCAAACTCCTTCCTGGACAAAGGAAACTGTCCAGAAGGGGCTCAAAGCTAACCCCTCTTTCTCCCTCTACTTCCACAGACAGACCAAACAAAAACAACCAGCAAAACTTACTTTGTTATGTGTTAGTGGAGAGATTAGAGTGGAGTGAAGAGGAAACAAATAGAAGCAGGGTCACAGAACAGTGGGACAAATTGTTTACTGTTTGGCTTTTTATCCCTCTCAGAAGGCCAGTGAATGATACTTCATGATTATTTATCTTTCTACAACCAACGAACTAATTTCTCTCATTAAAATATTCCAATTAGCCTCAAACCAGCACACATGGACATTAAGTAACTCCACACAGAAGGAGAGAATGGACTTGCATTTAATCACCTATCACATGAGGTTATCTTTCAGGAGATAGAACATGTGTGTTTGAATCCATCCTGCAAGACAAATAGATCCAAATCTCAATTCTTAGGAATCTTAGTCCTATCTTTGAGCCAAGTGACAATGGCAATCAAGGGTTACTTTAGTGCTTTTTATTTTGCCTGGAAGCTAGTCTGACAGGCACAAATTATTGAAGCTTGGGAAAACCCAGGTGAAGAAACATCTCATTCTAGAATCATAGCTGGGTTTAATTCTAGGGAAAGTTTTAAGACAATGAATGGAAAATAAGGCACTTCAGGGCATGTTCTTAATAAAATTACAGTAAGATGACTTTCAGTTGAGTGTCGAGGTGCACTTCAAACTTCCTACCACCCCCTCCCCATCAGTGGAGATTACAATGGGGGAAGATGAATTTGTGAAATTGCTTTCCCCTCCCCTGTAGACTTGAATGGGGAAAGGCAAAAGGCCTTTTGTGCCACTCTCACATGCACTCAGTTGTGGGAAAGTTTGGTCTGGAACCTGGAATTGTGATTATCTGGATTCTTTGTGCCTGATATATATTGACACAGGACACATTGTATAGGAAAGATCACAGTATCACAGTATCACGGTAACAACAAGGTTGGAAGAGACCTCATAGATCATCAAGTTCAACCCTTTACCACAGAGATCAAGGCCAGACCATGGCACCAAGTGCCACGTCCAATCCTGCCTTGAACTGCCCCAGGGACGGCGACTCCACCACCTCCCCGGGCAGCCCATTCCAGTGTCCAATGACTCTCTCAGTGAAGAACTTTCTCCTCACCTCCAGCCTAAATCTCCCCTGGCGCAGCCTGAGGCTGTGTCCTCTTGTTCTGGTGCTGGCCACCTGGGAGAAGAGAGCAACCTCCTCCTGGCCACAACCACCCCTCAGGTAGTTGTAGACAGCAATAAGGTCTCCCCTGAGCCTCCTCTTCTCCAGGCTAACCAACCCCAGCTCCCTCAGCCTCTCCTCGTAGGGCTGTGCTCAAGGCCTCTCCCCAGCCTCGTCGCCCTTCTCTGGACACGCTCAAGCATCTCAATGTCCCTCCTAAACTGGGGGGCCCAGAACTGAACACAGTACTCAAGGTGTGGTCTAACCAGTGCAGAGTACAGGGGCAGAATGACCTCCCTGCTCCTGCTGACCACACCATTCCTGATGCAGGCCAGGATGCCACTGGCTCTCTTGGCCACCTGGGCACACTGCTGGCTCATGTTCAGGTGGGTATCAATCAGCACCCCCAGATCCCTCTCTGTCTGGCTGCTCTCCAGCCACTCTGACCCCAGCCTGTATCTCTGCATGGGGTTGTTGTGGCCAAAGTGCAGCACCCTGCACTTGGAGCTATTGAATGCCATCCCCTTGGACTCTGCCCATCTGTCCAGGCAGTCAAGGTCCTGCTGCAGAGCCCTTCTGCCCTCCAACCCAGCCACATCTGCCCCCAGCTTGGTGTCATCTGCAAACTTGCTGATGACTGACTCCATGCCCTCATCCAGATCATCTATGAAGATGTTAAAGAGGATGGGGCCCAGCACAGATCCCTGAGGGACACCACTAGTGACAGCTGCCAGCTGGATGTGGCACCATTCACCACCACTCTCTGGGTCCGGCCCTCCAGCCAGTTCCTAACCCAGCACAGAGTGTTGCTATCCAAGCCATGGGCTGACAGCTTAGCCAGCAGTTTGCTGTGGGGGACAGTGTCAAAGGCCTTGCTGAAGTCCAGATAGACCACATCCACAGGCCTCCCCACATCCACCAAGCGGGTCACCTGATCATAGAAGGAGATCAGGTTAGAAAGGCAGGATCTGCCCTTCCTAAACCCATGCTGGCTGGACCTGAGCCCTTTGCCATCCCTCAGGTGTGCTCTTATCACCCCCAAGATAACCTGCTCCATCAGTTTCCCTGGCACTGAGGTCAGGCTGACAGGTCTGTAGTTCCCAGGTTCCTCCATCCAACCCTTCTTGTGGATGGGGACCACGTTGGCAGTTTCCAGTCTCCTGGGACCTCTCTGGTGAGCCAGGACTGCTGGAAAATGATGGAGAGCAGCTTGGCCAGCTCAGCTGCCAGCTCTCTCAGCACCCTGGGATGGATCCCATCTGGTCCCATGGACTTGTGGGTGTCCAGATGGCTCAGCAGGTCCTGAACTAATTCCTCATGGGTTTCCAGGGGAACACACTGCTCCCCGACCCCATCCCCCAGTTCAAGAGGCCACTTGCCCTGAACTCTTCCCTCCTTGCTGTTGAAAACTGAGGTGAAGAAGGCATTCAGGACTTCAGCCTTTTCTTCATCATCAGTTATAGTGTTCCCCTCCTGGTCCAGTAAGCAGTGGAGGCTCTTCTTGCCCTTCCTTTTAGCATTGATACATTTATAAAAGTGCTTTTTGTTATCTTTCACAGAGGTGGCAGCCTAAGTTCTAGCTGGGCCTTAGCCTCTCTAATTTTTCTCCTGCATAGTCTGGCTACCTCCTTAAACATGTCAGGAGAAGCCTTCCCCTCCTTCCAGAGGTGATACACCCTCTTTTTCTCCCCCACTTCCTTCAGGAGCTGTTTACTCATCCAGGCTGGTCGCCTTTCCCTCCGGCTCATCTTTCAGCACATGGGAACTGCCAGCTCCTGTGCCTTCAAGAGCTCCTGTTTAAAGTAGGTCCAACCATCCTGGACCCCTTTGCTCTCAAGGACTGCTGCCCAGGGGACTTTGCAAATAAGTTTCCTAAGCAAATTGAAGTTTGCCCTCCGAAAGTCCAAGGTGTAGGTTTTGTTGAAGTGCCTCCCTACCTCCCTGCATATTGAAAACTCCACTATCTCATGATCACTACACCGCAGGCAGCCTCCCACTGCCACATCTCCTACCAGCCCTTCTCTGTTGGAGAACAGCAGGTCAAGCTGAGCTTGACCCCTAGTGGGCTCACTTAACAGTTGGGTCATGAAGCTGTCCTCCATGCACTCCAGAAACCACCTGGACTGCCTCCTCTCTGCTGAATTAAGTTCCCAGCAGATATCTGGCAGGTTAAATTCACCCACAAGGACAAGATCTGATCTTGAGACAGCCTCCAGCTGTTTGTAAAATATCTCATCTGTTTCCTCATCCTGATTGGGTGGTCTGTAACAGACTCCAACCAGGATGTCAGGTTTGTTAGTCCTCCCTCTGATTTTAACCCACAGGCTCTCAACCCAAGCTCAACCCATCTCTCACCTCAAGCTCAGTGGCAAGGAGTGACTCCCTAACATACAGGGACACCCCTCCTCCTCTTCTCCCTTGCCTATCTCTCCTGAAGAGGTTATATCCCCCCAGTATAGCAGCCCAGTCATGCCTGTCATCCCACCAAGTGTCTGAAATGGCAACTATCTCATAGTCACCCTGGTGGACCAGGACTTGCAGTTCCTCCTGCTTGTTACCCAAGCTGTGTGCATTGGTGTAGATGCACTTCAGTTGGGCTGTTGATTCCCCAATTGTCCCTAGTTTCCTTCCCACTCTCTCTTTCCTCACCCACCCCCTTCAGACCTAGTTTAAAGCCTGCCTAATGAGCCCTGCCAACTCCATTGCCAAGACTCTCCTGCTCCTCCTAGACAACTGCACCCCATCACAATCAAGCAGGTCTGGATCAGTAAAAGTTCCCCCGTGGTCAAAGAACCCAAAGTGCCGCCGCTGGCACCATCCCTTGAGCCATTTGTTGATGTCAGAGGTTCTGCTGTTCCTCTCTGTGAACTCCCTTGCCACAGAGGGAACTGAGCAGAACACCACCTGCGCTCCCGCCCCGTCTATCAATTTCCCCAGGGCCTTGAATTCCTTTTTAATTGCCCTGGTCCCCCTCTTCACAATCTCATCCCTGCTAGCCTGTATTACCAGCAAGGGGTAATAATCAGAGGGCCGGATTAGGTTAGGGATTCTCCTGGTGATGTCCCTAACCCGGGCACCAGGAAGGGAGCAGACCTCCTTGTGAGATGGGTCAGGATGACAAATGGGTCCCTCTGTTCCCCTCAAGCCTGAGTCCCCAACAACTATGACCCTTCTCTTTTTCTTGTTTTTTGTGGAGCTAGTAACCACAGTTGGTGGGGTCTGCTCCACCCTAGGCATCATCACAGTTGGATGCTCCTCAGTGGTCTCATCCTCTGTGCCCTCTGCATGCAGGGCCTCATACTTGTTGTGCAAGGGCAGAGGAAGAGGAGGAGAGGGCCGGGGTGGATTTCCCTTACTACCCCTGTCAGGGATCTGTACCCATCCCTCACTGTTTCTGTTGTGGAATGGATTTTTAGGGGAATTTATGGGGAATAACATGCGAGGACGATTTATAAAGAAGGTTAAATGATTTATTACTAAAACACTAAAAATCCCCTTCCCCAAACTTAATTATAACTATCCCACCTAAGTTCTTGATTCGCGGTTGCAGATTAAAATAGAAAATGGCTAAAATGAAGAGAGTCTGTGATTTTAAGAGAGTTCTTTGAGTCTTGAGAGATTATTCAGTCTCTGAGTAAAGAGTTTGTCAGTGACTCACTGTCCAAATGCAGTTCAGCAGGATTTCAAAGTATTTACAAATTTCATAGAATTTCATAGAATCAACCAGGTTGGAAGAGACCTCCAAGATCATCCAGTCCAACCTAGCACCCAGCCCTAGCCAATCAACCAGACCATGGCACTAAGTGCCTCATCCAGGCTTTTCTTGAAGACCCCCAGGGACGGTGCCTCCACCACCTCCCTGGGCAGCCCATTCCAATGCCAATCACTCTCTCTGGGAAGAACTTCTTCCTAACATCCAGCCTAGACCTACCCTGGCACAACTTGAGACTGTGTCCCCTTGTTCTATTGCTGGCTGCCTGGGAGAAGAGGCCACCCCCCACCTGGCTACAATGTCCCTTCAGGTAGTTGTAGACAGTAATAAGATCACCCCTGAGCCTCCTCTTCTCCAGGCTAAACAGGCCCAGCTCCCTCAGCCTCTCCTCATAGGATTTGTGTTCCAGGCCCCTCACCAGCTTTGTTGCCCTTCTCTGGACATGTTCCAGCACCTCAACATCCTTCTTGAATTGAGGGGCCCAGAACTGGACACAGTACTCAAGGTGTGGCCTGACCAGTGCTGAGTACAGGGGAAGAATAACCTCCCTTGTCCTACTGGCCACACTGTTCCTGATGCAGGCCAGGATGCCATTGGCTCTCTTAATTTCAGGGCGCGTTGTCCGAGCCTCCTGCTGGTCCGAGCTGAGCTGGGCCCTGGCCCCCGAGGCTGATGAGTTCGTGCCGAGTTCGTGCCGAGCTGGCCGTAATTTTCAATGCTGCTGAGCGATTGTCGTGGAAAGCAGTTTCACGAGAAATTGATGGGGAAAAGGCGCGAGGCTGGCTTGCAGAGACCAAGTGATTTATTGCTAAATGCGAAGATCCCCTCCCGAGAACCGAGTTACCCACATGAATTCTTTGATGAGGCTAGAGTAACATTTCAGAAAATAGTAAATAAAAGAGAGTCTGTGATTTTCTTTAAGAGTTCTTTGAGTCTTTGAAGTTGTTCAGTGTCGATTTAAGAGTTCATCAGTCTACTCACAGCCAGCAGCTTAGCAGGGTTTCGGCGCACCACTAGGGCGTTGTCCCTTTTCCCCGGCCAGGACTGGGTCCAAGCAGACCCTTGGCCTCTGAGGGTCGGGCGTCAGCAGTCTTACGCCGGGCTGAGGCCGAAGCAGGCAGGCATGCTGGAGCAGGTTGATCAGTTGGAACGGGCCACAGGCAGGCTGCTGGCTTGGTAGCTGGTAGGTTGGTGGCCCGCAGGGTACAGTAGTGGCAGCATACACTGATCCAGGCAGACACACCATTGTATAATGTTCCAAAGAGCTGTGCTCACCAGTTCTGACAATGTTTACGATATTTTTACAGATTGGTACAAAGTTATAATCAACCTATATAATTGGACAGCTCTTACCAAAACAACCTGTAAGACCACCCAAAGTTCAGCCCATCAGCGGGTGGTCAGCGTGCATGAGAACCAAGGCCAAAAACTGAAAAACAAGGCCAATGTTTACCTTTTATCTTCACTAGGGAGGAAACTTCTCATGGGACTAGAAAATTGTTTTGGTTTTACGATGCTTCTGGCTTATAATGTGAGACACTGTAACCTCCATGACATGGGGACCTTTCAGGGGCTTTGCCACCCTCCATGACAGCGATGCGTGTGCAGGCAGGGTGTGGTTCAGAAGGAGAGCAGGGTTGAGAGCAAGGGGGCTAGAGGTGCTCAATCAAGGCAAATGCAGCATTTTTATAGTGTTCCAAAGAGGTGTGTTCAGCCAGTTCAGGCAACTTTACATTAATTTTACAGATTGGTACAAAGCTATAATCAATTCATACAATTGGACAATTCTTACCACAAATAACCTGTAGGACCACCCAGGGGTCAGCCCCTAACAGGTGTCCAGCGAGCTATGGGAACCAAGGTCCCTGACTCAAAACATAGCCAATGTTTACCTTTTACCTCTCTGAGGGAGGAATTTTCTCAGAGGCCCTGTAGCTGCTAGAACAGCAGATAGAAATATTGTTTTGGTTTTTGCGATGTCTTGGCTGTCACGTGAGTCACTGTCCTGTGCACAACTGGAGCCTGCAAAAGGGCTCTGCTAGCTTCCATGACAGTTTCCAGGGGCAGTTTCCTTAGCGATCTGCAGAGTCTGCTCCCACAGATCCAGCTCCCTTTTGTTCTCCCTTATTGACCTGAGCCTGGATACTTCGTCCTTCAGCTCGGCCACTTCATCTTTCAATTCTGCCACCAAGGTGAGAAGGAAGTTCACCTGCTCACACCTGGTGCAATTGTTCTCCCCTTCCCCTTCTGCAGCAAGTGAGAGGCTCCAGCACTCCCTGCAGCCAGTAGCCTGGACTCCTGTGTGTTCCTGGGTCGAGTCAGTCTGTGTGCACACACTTTTCCTGCCCTTCGTAGTGCGAATGACAGGCATAGTGCACAGTGGTATCGGCAGTCAGAAACAGGAAGAGAAGAGAGGCTCTGCAGCCAAAATGGCAGCGCGTGGCTACTGGAGGGGATTTAAACCTCCTGTGGCTGACGTCACAAGCCCCCATCACAGCCCTGCTCGATCCCACAAGACAACAGCCCTGCCGTCCCCCTGCCTACCTGAAGGTCCCCCGGAACCGAGGAGCAGCAGAACAGAGCAGAAAGTCCGAGCTCAGCAGCAGTGCCCGCAGTGCTCTCTCGATCGGCTCTGCAGCCAAAATGTTCAACAGAGTGACCAGAAAGTGCACACAAGTCCATTAAGTCCATTTTGATCCATTCAAGAGATTTCCCTGTAGCACCAGACCTAGCTTCTCCTCAGACCAGTGTATCCTGCCTTCCTACCCTGAGCTGGACCAATCCTGCCTCTGCTCTAAACTGCTGCTGTTGGCAGGAACACGGCAGCAGTGCAGCTTTATGCCTGTACTGCTAAGACAATGCCACTCCACGAGCTCTGTCTCATGGCGGCTGTGTCTGCAGACACTTTGATTTTGGTGGGTTACATTTGCACTGGATTTATTCTGCATGGTTCCCAAACTGGATCATAACTTGCAGTTTCCAGAGGCTGCATTGCAGAGGGGTATTCTGCCTGTATGCCGGTTGTGGCAGAGGGGAGAAATTAATTAATGCGAGAGAATATTTATAGAAACATATATATTTATTAACTTCCAATATTCCAACTCTTGCCACCCCTCAACCACTGAACTTTCATATTAAAAGGATTCTATTACAGAGTTATGAAGACATTGTGGGAATATATATCTACAGACACTTATTAATAAGTGGCAACATTGAAACTATTAACAGAGAGAGTTTTCCCTGCGGCTTAATGCCACCTGGGGTCTTACACTATAATATGCTCTGTGCTTTATTGCAGAGGTAACAGAAATTACAGAGGCATTCAAGTATTTACTCACAATTCAGATTAATAAGGAATCACTCTCCAGGGCTATGTCACAACCTATTGCAAGTGTCCAATTCTTCAGGGTCTCTGCCTGTGGACTTTGAGGCTGGAATCCCCCAGCTTCAGGGGAAATAAGAGTCTCTGACCTTATGTGGCTGGCTCCTGCTGGCTGCTCTCTCCAGGGGTACTCAGGCAGGATCTCCAGGTGCAGAGGCAGGATGCCATGCAGTCTGAGCACGGGTCTAACGCTGACTAAAGGCAGGCATAAAGCTGCAAGGAAGTACTCAGGCAGGCAAGCAAGCATGTGGCAGAGCCACAAGTAATGTGGGGCAGGCTGCACCTGAGCCTGTGCACTCCTATTTATCAAATGTGGGCTGAGAGTTACTGGTCTCATTGGCCACTCGAATGACCAATCAGGTTGGCAGTCAGCCAAACCTTACCATCCTAGGCAAAACCCACAGGCCTGGACTATCCCAAATATGGGAATCACGTGGACCTACACCAGGGAGACACGAGCTGGGCGTGTGGGGGCTTACACAATCAGGTGTCCTGGGCAACTGACTTTATGGCCCTGGTCTGTCCTGCCCCTCTGTGCTCGTTTCCCCCTGGTGCAGGCAGAGAGACATGTCCAGGCAGAGCAGGCATAAATAAGGCTGCTTTTGGGCCTACAGGCCCTCCACAACAAGCTGCCACAAAGCAGATCCAGGGACCATTTCCAAAGTCCAACTCCAACCTAGTGAGTAAATCAGTGCTCTCTTGGCCCCTCCCTACGGTTCTGCTTGCCTCTGATTTTGAAGTGGGGTCAAGTTCTCCTGTGGCTTAGCCTTTTCCATTTTCTGACTTTCCTAAATTGCCAACGTTGGCCATAAGCATCCGTGTGGAAATTCCCAACTGAACTAGAACCTTTAAATAAAATCTAACTAGTTGTGCATATAGTTTTGGGGAAAGTAAAAATAACTGTTTTTTAAATAATTCCTGTCTCATCAAATCCCAATCCCAAGCACAAATCCAGGCTGGGCAGTGAGTGACTGGAAAGCAGCCCTGACCAGAGGCACCTGGGGGTGCTGCTGGACCAGAAGCTCAATAGGAGCCAGCAGTGTGCACTTGCAGCCCAGAAAGCCAAACAGAGCCTGGGCTGCATCAGCAGAAGTGTGGCCAGCAGGGCCTGGGAGGTGATTCTGCCCTTTACTCCGCTCTGGTGAGACCCCACCTGGAGTACTGCATCCAGTTCTGGAGACCCCATTACAAGAAGGATGTGGATGTGCTGGAGTGTGTCCAGAGAAGGGCCACAGGGATGCTCAGAGGGCTGCAGCAGCTCTGCTGTGAGGACAGGCTGAAAGAGTTGGGGCTGTGCAGTCTGGAGAGGAGAAGGCTCCCAGGTGACCTTCTTGTGACTTTTCACTCTCTTAAGGGGACCCACAAAAAGGCTGGGGTGTGACTTTTTAGGATGTCAGGCAGCAATAGGACTTGGGGGAATGGAACAAAGCTGGAAATGGGAAGATTCAGACTGGATGTTAGGAAGAAGTTCTTCAGCATGAGGGTGGTAAGACCCTGGAATAGGTTGCCCAGGGAGGTGGTGGAATCCTCGTCCCTGGAGGTGTTTAAGGTCAGGCTGGATGAGGCTTGGGACAGCCTGCTGTAGCGTGAGACATCCTTGCCCATGGCAGGGGTGTTGGAACTGGATGATCCTTGTGGCCCCTTCCTGCCCTGACTCATTCTATGACTCTTTATAAACATTCAATAATCTCAAAACACTGCAGCCTGTCTGTAGGTAATCTCAGTTTCTAAAATACTGTCCATTGGCACAACCTTCAAGGGAAATCCAGAAAGGGCAAAACATAATCAGCTCTGAGTCTTTTTTTCCACTCTCCTTGTAATCAGGTGGGAACATCTGACACCACAACAGCTGCCTACACACGTTTTAACACTGTGAAGAAAAAAGCTAACATTTATTTAAGCTAATCACCGTTTTGCCCCTGACTTAAGGGGGTTTCTGGATTTCATCTGAGGGAAGCTTACCAACAAAAATCTGCACACAAGTTTTAACAAGAATAAATCAGAAAAGCAGAAAACAATGCAGACACGAAAGAGAAAACATTTAGAGCCTCTAAGGTCGGTTGTGAAAATCACTGCTGAAACAAATCACAGCATTCCCAATGCTGAAAGAGAAATGGCCTGTGAATGTGCATTGCAGGCAAGATGGAAATACAAGAGTGCTTTTATGAGAAATGCAGTTAATGAGCTAATTCTTGCCAAGGTTACATAAGTAATACGAAGTCTACAAGTTAGCTCTGGCTGGCTCTTCAGTGGTAATCTACAGACAAAATATGAGGATTAACAGGCAGACATAGGAGGAATTGCAATTAAATAGTACTTGATGCCATGCATTATGAAGGTTCGTAGAATCATGGAATCAGCCAGGTTGGAAGAGACCTCCAAGATCATCCAGTCCAACCTAGCACCCAGCCCTAGCCAATCAACTAGACCATGGCACTAAGTGCCTCAGCCAGGCTTTACTTCAACACCTCCAGGGATGGTGCCTCCACCACCTCCCTGGGCAGCCAATTCCAATGCCAATCACTCTCTCTGACTACAACTTCCTCCTAACATCCAGCCTAGACCTTCCCTGGCACAACCTGAGACTGTGTCCCCTTGTTCTGTTGCTGGTTGCCTGGCAGAAGAGACCAACCCCACCTGGCTACAGTCTCCCTTCAGGTAGTTGTAGATAGCAATGAGCTCTGCCCTGAGCCTCCTCTTCTGCAGGCTGCACACCCCCAGCTCCCTCAGCCTCTCCTCATAGGGTTTGTGTTCCAGGCCCCTCACCAGCTTTGTTGCCCTTCTCTAGGCAGCACTATATTTCTAACTAAAACCATAACTTCTCTCTTTCTTAGAAGGAAAGAAACTTTCATACTTAGTGCATATTAAAAGCAAATCTACTGAAATGGAGATTTAACCACTGAAATTTGAGCAAAGATAGCTCTACATCAGCATTTCTCAGGATACGTGTCTGCGGAGTGAAAATCTGATTCCTGAACAGATCTGTGGTATGGGTGCTAATATATAACAATTTACTTGGCTGGGAATATGTTAAAATACTTCTTTAGCTCTAATATCTCTATGTTAACATGTCTATTTAAAGACTTAGACCCAATGCACTACTAGAATTTACTTTCTTATCAAATAAAAACCCCAGAGAAGGAGTCCTGCTAAACACATTAAAATCAGATTGTTTGAAAAATACAGAGCTTATGTCTAAGTTGAAGAAGACAAACATTACTTACCTGTAGGATTAACTTTACACTATGCTTTAGAATCCCAAGCACAACTCCAGGCTGGGCAGTGAGTGGCTGGAGAGCAGCCCTGACCAGAGGGACTTGGGGGTGCTGGGGGATGAGAAGCTCAACATGAGCCAGCAGTGTGCACTTGCAGTCCGGAAAGCCAACCAGGGCCTGGGCTGCAGCAGGAGAAGTGTGGCCAGCAGGGCCAGGGAGGTGATTCTCCCCCTCTTCTGTGCTCTGCTGAGATCCTACCTGGAGTA
The DNA here is from genome assembly GCF_015220805.1 of Pogoniulus pusillus. NCBI lineage: Eukaryota > Metazoa > Chordata > Aves > Piciformes > Lybiidae > Pogoniulus > Pogoniulus pusillus. The sequence goes on along the minus strand of NC_087309.1, from coordinate 5,857,669 downwards.
CTGCATCCAGTTCTGGAGCCCCCATTACAAGAGGGATGTGGAGATGCTGGAGTGTGTCCAGAGAAGGGCCACTGGGATGATCAGAGGGCTGCAGCAGCTCTGCTGTGAGCACAGACTGAAAGAGTTGGGGCTGTGCAGGCTGGAGCAGAGGAGGCTCCCAGGTGACCTTCTTGTGGCCTTCCAGCATCTGAAAGGGACCTACAAAAAAGCTGGGGAGGGACTTTTCAGGATGTCAGGTATTGAGAGGACTGGGAGGAATGGAGCAAAGCTGGAGGCGGGGAGATTCAGGCTGGAGGTGAGGAAGAAGTTGTTGAGCATGAGAGTGGTGAGAGGCTGGAATGGGTTGCCCAGGGAGGTGGTTGAGGCCCCATGGCTGGAGGTGTTTGAGGCCAGGCTGGCTGAGGCTGTGTGCAGCCTGCTCTAGGGTAGGGTGTCCCTGGGTATGGCAGGGGGGTTGGAACCAGATGATCCTTGTGGTCCCTTCCAACCCTGACTGATTCTATGATTCTAAGTTGAAGAAGACAAACAATAATTACTTGTAAGATTAACTTTATACTATGCTTTAGAAGAAACTTTTTCAGAATGAATAATCAAAATCAAGAAACTAACTATGAGACAGGGAAAAAAAGCAACTGGAATATATCAATCCAGATTGTCTTAGTTATCCTTCTCCTGTAGCCTTCTAGGCAAAATGATAAACCTCAAAGGTTCTTATCTTCCCCAATCGTGATACAAGCAATTCCTTGCCAAAAAGCACACATGAACTCATCGATGTTGAAAACCAGAGGACACATATATTGTCTCTAGCAAGTCAAGACAGCTGAGGGGAATCCAGGCTATAATTTGGCCTGTGACACAGACTAAAAGGTTTGTGCTTTCATCACTCAGGCCAAAAAGGATTCTGTATAAGAGGAAGGCAAAAGAAAGAAGGGGAAAGAGCATTTTGAGAGGAAATGCTATGTAATTGTCTACAAAGTGGATTGGATCTACCACGTGCTGTGGTATGTGATCCAATAATGACAGAACCACAGAACCTCTGAGGTTGGAAGGGACCTCCAGAGATCATGCAAGGAAGGATATTCTAGGGTAGCTCACACAGCAATGCATCCAGCTGGGTTTGGAAAGTCTCCAGAGAAGGAGACTCCACAATCTCTCGGGGCAACCTGCTCCAGGGCTCTGTCACTCTCACACCAAAGAAGTTTCTCCTCATGTTCAGCTGAAACCTTCTCTGTTCCAGTTTGTAGCTGTTGCTCCTTGGCTTATTGCTGCTGAGCAGTGAAAAGAGCTTGGCCCCAGGCACTTGACACCCACCCCTCAGATATCTGTGCACATTGATCAGATCTCCTCTCAGCCTTCTCTTCTCCAGACTAAACAGCCCCAGGGCTCTCAGTCTCTCTCCACAGAGGAGATGCTCAAGTCCCCAGTCATAGAACCTTAAAACCATAGAATCAGCCAAATTGAAAGAGACCTGACTGATTCTATGATTCTATGACTAGGATGCTGCCCCAGCAAAACCAGATGACATATATCAACTATTGGTTCATTATGATTGTTTTGTAAGATTAATTATTTTAGAAGGGAAATATTCTTATGCCATAGAAAGCAAGAGGAGACCTTAAAAAATACATTATTAGAAAATAGAATCATAGAATCAACCACGTTGGAAGAGACCTCCAAGCTCAGCCAGTCCAACCTAGCACCCAGCCCTAGCCAGTCAACTAGACCATGGCACTAAGTGCCTCAGCCAGGCTTTACTCCACCACCTCCCTGGGCAGCCCATTCCAATGGGCCTTTCTGTCAATCTCTCTGGCAAGAACTTCCTCCTAACATCCAGCCTAGACCTCCCCTGGCACAACTTGAGACTGTGTCCCCTTGTTCTGTTGCTGCTTGCCTGGCAGAAGAGACCAACCCCACCTGGCTACTGCCTCCCTTCAGGTAGTTGTAGACAGCAATGAGGTCTTCCCTGAGCCTCCTCTTCTCCAGCCTAAACACCCCCAGCTCCCTCAGCCTCTCCTCACAGGGCTGTGCTCCAGGCCTCTCCCCAGCTTCTTTGCCCTTCTCTGAACTCATTCCAGCACCTCAACAAACCATCTTTTCATATTCAAACATTTTCATTATAAACCATCCTTTCATTTTCAGCTTTCACCTGCTCAGTTGTGCAGATCAAAGCAAGTGAAATATGAAATGCCTTGCAAACAGTAGCTGTGGGTTTGGGTGCTTCATGTTCTATTACCTGCAGGTTCAAAAACAGACTGTTACATTGATAGAAAAGAGACACCCCAAGAACAATCTTCCTGCAATTTGACACATATATTGGGTGAAAACAAAAAGGAACATCTGGGCTATCGTTGAGATAACTGTGTAGGACATTCAGGCTATCAATAATCTGAGTACTACAGCTTTTAACTGAAACCCTGTTAGAACTGTTGAAACATGTAGTAAGAGGATGTGGACTTCAGTCTGCAGCTACAACACAAAAGGTACTGAATAAAGGCTGCCAGCTTCCCTTCCATTCTTAGTGTAATTGCAGCTGTTTTCAAGGAAGCTATAATGTGATAAAGAGTAAAAAAATCAATGTCAGAAACATAATTGGATATCATAAATCGGTGTTCCTTAGCAACAACCCTGTAATGTTCAGTGCAGATGATGCTCAAATATCAGTGGAAAACATTATCAATTAATGGGAAAAAAACCAAACAACCCCCAAAACAAAGTAGATGCTAAAAACCTTCACTGCTTTACGTTAAAATCATAAACCATTGTATTCTTTTGTTTTGAACATATGCATATAATTTAATCTGTAATACCATGTATTAAATACAATTCCAATATCCTTGTCCTTGTAAAGGCAAATTGCCTGTCCTGTTGGGAAGGATGTTTTTCAATTCCTGAAACCTCTTCCAAGTAGCAGTACAGTGATGGGGACATAGGGTTAAACACATAGGTACAGACCATTGTAGAATCATAGAACGGTTTAGGTTGGAAATGACCTCAAAGCTCATTCAGTTCCAACCCCCTGCCACAGATGGGGACACCTCCCACTAGTACACATTGCTCAAGGCCTCATCCAGCCTGGCCTTGAACACCTCCAGGGAGGGAGCAGCCACAAGGTCCCTGGGCAACCTGTGCCAGTGTCTCACCACTCTCACTGCAAAGAACTTCTTCCTAACGCCTAGTTTAAATCTCCTCTCTGCCACTTTAAACCCATTCCTCCTCATTCTGTCATTACAAGACCTTGTCAATAGTCTCTCCCCAGCCTTCCTGTAGCTGCCTTCAGATACTGCAAGGCCACTCCAAGATCTCCTCAAAGCCTTCTCTTCTCCAGGCTGCAGAGCTCCAACTCTCTGAACCTGTCCTCATAGCAGAGCTGCTGCAGCCCTCTGAGCATCTTGGTGGCATCCTCTGGACTGGTTCCAACAGTTCCATGTCCTTCTTGTGTTGGGGGCTCCAGAACTGCACACAGGACTCCAGGTGGGGTCTGAGGAGAGCAGAGCAAAGGGGCAGAATCCCCTCCCTTGCCCTGCTGCCCACACTGCTCTTGCTGCAGCCCAGCACAGGATTTCTGTTTGGGCTGCACTCACACTGCAGGCTCATGTTGAACTTTTCACCACCCCAGACCCCCAGGTCCTGTTCCTCAGGGCTGCTCTCAGCCATTCCCCACCCAGCCTGCTGTTGTGCTTGGGATTGCATCCAACCCGGTGCAGGATCTTACACATGGCCTTGTTGAGTGTCAAACCTGCACAGGCTGCACTTGATTTCTCTGTCCATGTCACTGACAAGGAATGAAGAAAAATAACTTTTCACCATGTTCACAGTATATAGTCTGGGATATATTCACAACTCTTCTCTCTTAAAGTTCAACCAATTTCAGAAACCAGGTAAACATTTTATGGTCTGGATGTTAGGAGGAAGTTGTTGGCAGAGAGAGTGATTGGCATTGGAATGGGCTGCCCAGGGAGGTGACGGAGTCATCGTCCCTGGAGGTGTTCAAGAAAAGCCTGGATGAGGCACTTAGTGCCATGGTCTGGTTGACTGGATAGGGCTGGGTGCTAGGTTGGACTGGATGATCTTGGAGGTCTCCTCCAACCTGGTTGATTCTATGATTCTATGATTGAACATTTAAGTATCCAGAGGCAGATGAATTTAGTCCAACTAATCAGACCTGAAAATGCCAAAGAAGAGGGAATATCAGACACTACTACAAGTACATTTTTGTTGTATGTTAGCATTCATCACCCAAAACACAAAACAGAAAGAGAGAAATGAAACCTCAAAACAATAACCAAACAAACAAGCAAAATCAGTCATAACAGTCAACGCAAAAAATCCCAACAAACAACCCAAAAAACCCCCAAAACAACTAAGTGTGTAAATGAACACTGTTCTGGAAGCAACTTGGATCAAGATCGAATTTTGGAGGGTAGGCGAGCCCTGCAGAGGGACCTGGCCAGGCTGGATGGGTGGGCAGAGGCCAGTGGGATGAGATTGAAAAAGGCCAAGTGCAGGGTTCTGCACTTTGGCCACAACAACCCCAAACAGTGCTGCAGGCTGGGGACAGAGAGGCTGGAGAGCAGCCAGGAGGAAAGGGACCTGGGGGTACTGATAGATAGTAAGCTGAAGATGAGGCAGCAGTGTGCCCAGGTGGCCAAGACAGCCAATGGCATCCTGGCCTGCATCAGGAACACTGTGGCCAGTAGGACAAGGGAGGTTATTCTTCCCCTGTACTCAGCACTGGTCAGGCCACACCTTGAGTACTGTGTCCAGTTCTGGGCCACTCAATTCAAGAGAGATGTTGAGGTGCTGGAACATGTCCAGAGAAGGGCAACAAAGCTGGTGAGGGGCCTGGAGCACAAACCCTGTGAAGAGAGGCTGGGGGAGCTGGGGGTGTGCAGCCTGCAGAAGAGGAGGCTCGGGGCAGACCTCATTGCTGTCTACAACTACCTGAAGGGAGGCTGTAGCCAGGTGGGGTTGGACTCTTCTGCCAGGCAACCAACAAGGGGACACAGTCTCAAGTTGTGCCAGGGTAGGTATAGGCTGGATGTTAGGAGGAAGTTCCTGCCAGAGAGAGTGATTGGTATTGGAATGGGCTGCCCAGGGAGGTGGTGGAGTCACCATCCCTGGAGGTGTTGAAGTAAAGCCTGGCTGAGGCACTTAGTGCCATGGTCTGGTTGACTGGTTAGGGCTGGGTGCTAGGTTGGACTGGATGATCTTGGGGGTCTCTTCCAACGTGGTTGATTCTATGATTCTTCTCTGTCACTCACAGCTGTGGCTTCATGGATGTTTGCCTTATTTGTCTTACCTGAACCTCTGATCCTGTATGGTCTGAACTTTGACATTGATGTATCTTCTGGAAATTTTCTTGCCTTTTGCTTTTGAGGGAGGATCACTCTGTTTTTCTTTCATCATAGAAACATCTATCTGTCACTGGGAAATATAGAATCAACCAGGTTGGAGGAGACCTCCAAGCTCATCCAGTCCAACCTAGCACCCAGCCCTAGCCAGTCTTTTCTTGAACACCTCCAGGGACAGCTCCCTCAGTCTCTCCTCACACGGCTTGTGTTCTAGGCACATCATTAGCTTTGTCCTTTCTTCTCCAGGCTTTAGAGAGATACAGTCTTGGTGATTCCAAAATACTAATGTTATATGATAGGGGGATGAGTGGACCTGATCAAAGAATAAGTTAGAAAAAAAACAAACACTTAATATCTATAATTTATTTCAAAAGGAATTTTCTGATGTCTTAACAAGCATTTAATTTCCAGCAGAATAACTCAGGCTCTGAAAAAGGCACATGTTGTGTCAAAGTGACAAAGCAGACGAGATTTGAAGATCAAGTTACATTAGCCATGAATCCATTGGGCATTCCTGGAACCGGAGATCTGCGTCCACAATAGCTCAGACAAGCTGTTTACTCCACTATCCAAATCTCAGCATCTCAGATTTCTCAAGGGTGTGGAAATGTTGAGCTTGGCAGGATGACATTTCTATCTCAACAGACCACTGGAGGCTTTATCTGGAGTGGAAAATAAACAAATAGTTTCTCTCTAACAAGGGCCCTTTAAAAACAACATATTTTTGGACTGGGCCTGTGGGCCAGTCTCTTTGCATTGACAACAGCTCTGCTAACAAGAAACAGAATCCTAACGTCATTCAGAGAGTACTCAAACACTGATTGAAAAATAGAAAGGACTCGTGAGTCCTGTGAAATGACTCCTCAAAACAAAATCATAGAATCAAGCAGGTTGGAAGAGACCTACAAACGATCGCCAGCCACCTGTGCTACCAACTGCACCAGCAGAACGAAAGAGAGCAACGTTCATCTTTACCCAGAAGATGCCTCATTTCTGTCCAATAATTGCTATAATCATAGAACCAGACAGGCTGGAAGAGACCTCCAAGGTCATCCAGTCCAACCTAGCACCCAGCCCTAGCCAGTCAACCAGACCATGGCACTAAGTGCCTCATCCAGGCTTTGCTTCAACACCTCCAGGGATGGTGACTCCACCACCTCCCTGGGCAGCCCATTCCAATGCCAATCACTCTCTCTGGCAGGAACTTCCTCCTAACATCCAGCCTATACTTTCCCTGGCACAACTTGAGACTGTGTCCCCTTGTTGTGTTGCTGCTTGCCTGGGAGAAGAGATCAACCCCACCTGAAGCAACCAAAGGAAAGCAGCCCCTTTGTGAAATAATTGCACTGTGTCACACCTCATAACCATTCTCCATTGCAGGGCCATGTGAGAGGAATGTTGACTTAGATGGATAGAGATAGGGCATATCTCACTCACCTCCACTCCCATCAGGCAGATACAGACTGGATCTGGTCAGGAACTCATGAACTCTTGTGAATACATCTGAAGAAAAGCCTGGATGAGGCACTTAGTGCCACGGTGTGATGGTGTGGTTGTTCCCCAGCCCCCCACACACACTTAAGAAAATCACCCACCCTAGTCTCAGCCAATCTGGAAATTGAAGAATGAAGCTTTATATTTACAGCTTAGCACAATATACAAGCAGGAATTTACAATATCTACAGATAAAGACAGAAATAGACAAGTTAAAAGGTGATACAGAAACACAACAGCCCTCCCAGAAACCTGAGTCCCCAGGAGGGGCTCCCAACCACCCTTCTACCTTCTTCCCACCCTTCTACCTTACCCCAGATTATGATTTACGTTCAAGGTGAGTTTGGAAGATTGGCCGGGGGGGGTAGTGTCTCAGTTCTAATTTAAATTTCCAGAGACTCAGATAAATCTAATAGAACCAATAACAATTTTATAGAGTGCCCTTCCCTCTTCCCCTTCTTTCCCAAAAGAAAAGGATTAGATGGAGAGAGAGAAGTAAGCACACCCAAATAAATCTATCTATAGGCTGGGGACTGAGTGGCTGGAGAGCAGCCAGGAGGAAAGGGACCTGGGGCTACTGATAGATAGTAGGCTGAAGATGAGCCAGCAGTGTGCCCAGGTGGCCAAGAGAGCCAATGGCATCCTGGCCTGCATCAGGAACAGTGTGGCCAGTAGGATAAGGGAGGTTATTCTGCCCCTGTACTCAGCACTGCTCAGGCCACACCTTGAGTGCTGTGTCCAGTTCTGGGCCCCTCAATTCAAGAGAGAGGTTGAGGTGCTGGAAGGTGTCCAGAGAAGGGCAACAAAGCTGGTGAGGGGCCTGGAGCACAAACCCTATGAGGAGAGGCTGAGGGAGCTGGGCCTGTTTAGCCTGGAGAAGAGGAGGCTCAGGGCAGACCTCATTGCTGTCTGCAACTACCTGAAGGGAGGCTGCAGCCTGGTGGGGTTGGACTCTTCTGCCAGGCAACCAGAAATAGAACAAGGGGACACAGTCTCAAGTTGTGCCAGGGGAGGTCTAGGCTGGATGTTAGGAGGAATTCCTTGACAGAGAGAGTGATTGGCATTGGAATGGGCTGCCCAGGGAGGTGGTGGAGTGGCCATCCCTGGAGGCATCAAAGAAAAGCCTGGATGAGGCACTTAGTGCCATGGTCTGGTTGATTGGTTAGGGCTGAGTGATAGGTTGGACTGAACGATCTTGGAGGCATCTTCCAACCTGATTGTTTCTACGAGTTCTATGTAGGAGGGTCCATAGGCATCAATCGATGTGCAAGGCTAAGACCTAGGGTTTACTCTGCCTCATTTCTTTTATCTGTTTCTGCTGACTACTATTATATGATTAACCACAGCTTGGTTTCAGTTGTTTTCTACTGAGATGCCAGAGGATATAAAACTTACAACCAGAAGGAAGGTAGAATCCCCTGCTTACACTTGCTATTGTAACTGTCCTGGTGTCCCACTGATCCTACAATAGATCAGATACAGCAGTGACCACATCACACACCACAACGAGCAAAACACATGAACCTCCAAAGGAATCAAGTCACTGCATCACACATCACAACAGATTCTGTCTTCCAATATTATGAAGCATTAGCCTGTGTGGTGGAGGGGTTTCTCTTATGCCTCCTCTGTTAGGGGGAGGTGAGAAATTAATTTGAGGCAGTATTAATTTTTTATAAAATTATTTATTAAAATTAATATTTACAAATTTGTGCCACCCCAAACCACTATGAAATCAGGTTTGTTGTGCAAGGTTATGAAAACAGCTTGGGATATATTTACAGGGATTGGATTATTAAATGGAAATGTCAAATTATCAACAACTATAGACAGAGAGAAAGATTCCCTTAGGCTTAATGCCTCTTAACAGCTATACTGTTTGCACAGCAGGGGCTGAAACTGTGTCTGCTCTTAAGACAGAGGTAACTTATATTACAAAGGAATTAAAGCTTGCTTAGATGTGTTGCTCTTAAGTGTTAATCATTAATCACCCTCCCAGGATTGTGTCACAGAGTGTGCCCAGTATTTGGGTCTTGGTGAAGCTGGAATCTGTCCCAGCTTGCAGGACAATGATAAGTGTTCCCAGTCTCTGGGGTAAACAGGATTTCTCTGACCTTCTCTCCTGGTGAAGTAGTCTCTGCCTCGGTGCTGCAGCTTCTGGATGCTGTGTGTGTCCAGGGATGATCAGCTGGCAGGATTTCCAGGTGCAGGAGGAAGGTTTGTCCATGTAGCTTCTGACACAGTCAGTTTCACAGCTAGCAGGCTGTGTTTGTAGGTTTGCAGACAGTCTGAAGGTCTGCTGGCTCTGGATCTTTCCAGGCTTACAGGACAGCTGATAAGCAGTATATGCCAGGCAAGCAGGGTCTATGCTGGGCTGCAGGGAGACTTGAGCTCCATAGATAAATGCAGGATAGCAGCCAGTGTGTGCAGCTGCTCTAGGCTTAGGCAGGGGCTCTCAGCTCCCCATATATGTATGAAGTGCAGGCGTGCAGGCGCTCTGCTTCTCAAAGGGTTCACAGAGAGCTTCACTGTGCCTTGAGATCAATGCAAGAGGGCTGAGCCTCAGTGATGTTTGCAAGAGAGTAAGGGCCTGACTCTGTGTCTAGGCCATGCAAGCAGGTCTGTGCTGCTATGTGAATCAGAGAGCTGAGTCTGATCTCTGAACGCTCTGAACACTCTGAATGCCCTGAACATGTGGTGCTCCTTTGCACCCCTCTTTATAGACTCTGAGCTGAGATTCATGGCTCATTTGGACATCTAAAGTGACCAATCAGGTTGGCAGTAAGCCCAAACCTTACCCTAATAGGCAGTAGCTGTTTGCTTGGACCCTCCCAATTAGGGGATTACCTGGGTGGACCCAGGAGCACACAGACTGGGCGTGTGTGTGTTACACAACCTGTTTATGCCTCGTGGGTCCCTGGCAGAAAAACATGTCCAGGCATGTAGAGGCATAGAGAGGCCTCAGTTTTGGGGCTGCTGCCCCTCCACCACAGCCTATGCTTTTTAAATGCTTCCATATGCAAAAAAAAAATACTGTACTGATCCCTGTAGTATTTCTTATGTCTGGAAACACATCAAACATGTACTGCACAAAGCTACGCTGTGTACCGTGTAGGTCATGCAGAGAAGACAGTGATAGCTACTATCACCCTTTTCTCCAGAGCTTGTTTTATGTTTGTGGCCATTTAAGCTGCCAGACAAGGAGACTCTTCTGTAATATTGTTCTCATAAAGGTGATAGAATGGAGAGATGCCTATCTGTGTGAGCTGCAATATGTTCATAGAATCTTAGTGATGACATTGCTTAGCAGTACACCAAGTCTTTTGCCCTCTTATTAAGTTGAAAATTCCCTTCTTCTGAGAACACATAAAAATAGCAATTTGTCAGGGTTCAAGCATTTTGCAGTCTAGCAAGTGTAAAGTACAAAAATTGATAGGTGTGAGTTTAAATAACAGACTGTGGTAATCAATTCTATTGATTGCAGGAACTCTTCGGAATCGCTCTTTTAATTTACCCATCAGTTGTTCCACTGCCTTGGGAATTTTTTATGGCAATATTTATGGCTGCAAAATTGACCTCATTGCTGTCTACAACTAGATGAAGGGAGGGTGTAGCCAGGTGGGGTTGGTCTCTTCTCCCAGGCAACCAGCAACAGAACAAGGAGACACAGACTCAAGCTGTGCCGGGGCAAGTATAGGCTGGATGTTAGGAGGAAGTTGCTGCCAGAGAGAGTGATTGGCATTGGAATGGGCTGCCCAGGGAGGTGGTGGAGTCACCATCCCTGGAGGTGCTCAAGCAAAGCCTGGCTGAGGCACTTAGTGCCATGGTCTGATTGATTGGCCAGGGCTGGGTGCTACGTTGGACTGGATGATCTTGGAGGTGTCTCCCAACCTGTTTGACTCTATGATTCTATGGTGTAGTTACTGCAGTTATGGAGCTCCCATTACAGAAGGAATGTTGACATGCTGGAGCTTGCTCAGAGAAGGGCCACGAGGATGATCAGAGGGCTGGACCACCTCAGCTATGAGGGCAGAATGAAAGAGCTGGGGCTGTTCAGTCTGGTGAAGACTGGATGAGGCACCTATTGAGTGCCTATTTAATACAGCAATAATCTCCTAACTTCCTGATAGACTACCTTTAAATGGTGTGTGTGTGTGGAAATTCGTAAACAGTTTGGTTGCAACAAGTTGGTAGAGAAATTCTATCTGAAGATAGTCCTCCATACAAATTCCTTGATGTCTCCATACAAATTTCTTGATGTTTAGGTTTGCTTTTTTGGGGTTATTTTTGCTTGCTTCAGGGTCAGAATTATCCCCTAGGATTCTACCCCAGGGCCAAGAAGCTGTAGTTCTCAGTGGGCTTCCTTTGAAATTCAGTTGCTGCCTGGCTTGCCAGACCAGCTGCTGTCACTGGCAGAAAGATCTGCCTTAGGGCTCTTGCAGAGGCAAGGCAGGATCAAAAGGACAGAAAAATATTTCCTATGGGAAGAAATCTGGTTGGAACTAGATGAGCTTTGAGGTCCCTTCCAACCTAAGCCATTCTGTGATTCTATGTGCATATGTCTCTGTGTGTGTATATGTCTGCTCAACCTGGTGGCTGAACTCAAGGGAGAGGTGGAACGACTGAAGGCTGAAAGGGAATGTAAAAGAGAGCACCATGCTCTGCAGTCCCCCTTGCCAGAGGGAGACGAACAGAGCAACCAAGGAGAATGGATGCAGGTGCCTGCCAGAAGGGGCAAGGGAAAACCCTTCCAGCCATCCTCACATCCCCAGCTGCCCTTACATAACAGATATAGGGCACTAGAGGTTGAGGATGAGGTGATCCTGGAGCAGGCAGAAGCATCACCGGCTGGGAGGGCAACTGAAACAAATCAGTTGCCCCCACGCATCAGAACAAGTACCCAGAAGAAAAAGAGGAGGGTGATTGTTATTGGTGACTCCCTTCTGCAGGGAACAGAGGGCCCCATATGCCGGCCAGACCCCTTCCACAGGGAGCTCTGCTGCCTCCCTGGAGCCCGGCTCAGGGATGTTACCCGGAGGCTGCCTACTGTAGTGCAGCCCTCTGATTACTCTCCCTTATTAGTTATACAGGCAGGGAATGATGAGATTAATAACAGAGGGCTAAAAGCTATCAAAAGGGACTTTAAGACACTGGGAAAAGCAGTTGAGGGAGCAGGGGCACAGGTAATCTTTTCATCTATACCCTTAGTCACAGGCTGGAATGCAGAGAGGAATAGGAAAGCATATTTGATGAACAAGTGGCTCAGAGGTTGGTGCCTCCAACATAATTTTGGATTCTTTGATCTTGGGGAACTGCATCTTGCCACAGGTCTGCAAGCAACAGATGGGATACAACTATCACAGAAGGGGAGAAGGACCCTGGCACATGAGCTGGCTGGGCTTGTTGAGAGGGCTTTAAACTAGAGTGGAAGGGGGAGGGGGTTAAACATGACAGCACCAGAGATAAATCAAAGGGAATTGAGGATGGTAGGCTAGAGCTAGGGGTAAAAGCAGCAGCCCAGCTGAAGTGCAGTACACTAATGCACACAGTATGGGTAACAAACAAGAGGAGCTGGAAGCTCTGGTGCTGGAGGAAAACTATGATATTGTCGCCATCACTGAAACGTGGTGGGATGGCTCACATGATTGGTGTGCTGTGATCAACGGCTACAGACTCCTCAGGAGAGACACAACAGGGAGAAAGGGCGGGGGAGTGGCTCTGTATATTAGGGATGCTCTGGATGTCATGGAGGCAGAAATCAAAGATGTTCAAGTTGAGTCATTATGGGTGAGACTTAAGGCAAAGGCCAACAAGACTGATATCCTGGTTAGAGTCTGTTACAGACCACCCAACCAGGAAGAAAAAGTTGATTTATTGCTCTTTAAGCAACTGGAGGCTGCCTCAAGATCACCTGCCCTTGTTCTGGTGGGCGACTTTAACCTACCAGACATCTGCTGGGACTTAAACACTGCAGAGAAGAAGCAGTCTAGAAGGTTTCTGCAATGTGTGGAAGACAACTTCCTATCCCAGCTGTTACGTGAGCCTACCAGGGGGGCAGCCCTGCTTGACCTGCTGCTCACAAATAGAGAGGGGCTGGTAGGGGATGTGGTGGTTGGAGGCTGCCTGGGGTCCAGTGACCATGAAATTATAGAGTGTTCAATACATGGAGAAACCAGGAGGGGCATCAACAGAACCTCCACACTGGACTGCCCAAGGGCAGACTTCAGCCTATTTAAGGAACTAATTCAGAAAGTTCCTTGGGAAATAGCCCTTAGAAACAAAGGGGTCCAGGAAGGTTGGAGCTGCTTCAAGAAAGAACTCCTGAAGGCACAGGAGCAGCAGTGCCACTGAGCCGGAAGATGAGCCGAGGAGGGAGGCAGCCAGGCTGGATGGGCAGGGAGCTGCTGAAGGAATTAAAGATTAAAAAGAGAGTGTATCACCTTTGGAAAAGAGGGGAGGTGTCCCAGGAGAAGTTCAAGGAAGTTGTTAGGTCTTGGAGAGGAAAAATTAGAGAAGCAAAAGCCCACTTGGAGCTCAGGCTGGCCACGGCTGCCAAGGAAAATAAAAAGTGTTTCTTTATATATATGAATGGCAAGAGAAGGGCCAAGGACAACCTCCAGTCCTTACTAGATAGAGAGGGGAACATAGTGACAAAGGATGAGGAAAAGGCAGAGGTGCTTAACACCTTCTTTGCCTCAATCTTCACTAGTGGGACAGGTTGTCTCCAGGACAGCTGGACTCCTGAAGTGGTGGCTGGAGTCAGGACCAGTACAGTCCCCCTCTAATCCATGAGGAAGCAGTAAGGGACCTGCTGCGTCATTTGGATCCTCACAAGTCCATGGGACCGGATGGGATCCACCTCAGGGTGCTGAGAGAGCTGGCAGCTGAGCTGGCCAAGCCACTCTCCATCATTTATCAGCAGTCCTGGCTCACTGGAGAGGTCCCTGAAGATTGGAAGCTGCCAATGTGATACCCATTCACAAGAAGGGTCGTAAGGAGGAGCCAGAAAACTACAGAGCTCTCAGCCTGACCTCAGTGCCAGGCAAGGTGATGGAAGAGGGCATCTTGGGTGCCATCACAAAGCACCTACAGGATGGCCAAGGGATCAGGCCCAGCCAGCACGGGTTTAGGAAGGGCAGGTCCTGCCTCACCAACCTGATCTCCTTTTATGATCAGGTTCCCTGCCTGGTGAATGTGGGGCAGGCTGTGGATGTAGTCTACTTGGACTTCAGCAAAGCCTTTGACACTGTCTGCCACAAGAAGCTCCTAGCCAAGCTGGCAGCTCATGGTTTGGACAGATTCACTCTGTGCTGGATCAAGAACTGGCTGAATGGCAGAGCCCAGAGAGTGGTGGTGAATGGTGCCACATCCAGTTGGCAGCTGTCACTAGTGGTGTGCCCCAGGGATCAGTGCTGGGCCCAGTCCTGTTCAATATCTTTATTGATGATCTGGACGAGGGGGTTGAGTCCAGCATCAGTAAGTTTGCAGATGACACCAAGCTAGGAGCAGCTGTGGATCTGTTGGAAGGTAGGAGAGCCCTGCAGAGGGACCTGGACAGGCTGGATGGGTGGGCAGAGGCCAATGGGATGAGATTGAACAAGGCCAAGTGCAGGGTTCTGCACTTTGGCCACAACAACCCCAAGCAGCACTATAGGCTGGGGACTGAGTGGCTGAGAGCAGCCAGGAGGAAAGGGACCTGGGGCTACTGATAGATAGTAAGCTGAAGATGAGCCAGCAGTGTGCCCAGGTGGCCAAGAGAGCCAATGGCATCCTGGCCTGCATCAGGAACAGTGTGGCAAGTAGGACAAGGGAGGTTATTCTGCCCCTGTACTCAGCACTGCTCAGGCCACACCTTGAGTGCTGTGTCCAGTTCTGGGCCCCTCAATTCAAGAAAGATGTTGAGGTGCTGGAACGTGTCCAGAGAAGGGCAAGAAAGCTGGTGAGGGGCCTGGAACACAAATCCTATGAGGAGAGGCTGAGGGAGCTGGGGGTGTTTAGCCTGGAGAAGAGGAGGCTCAGGGGTGATCTTATTACTGTCTACAACTACATGAAGGGGCATTGCAGCCAGGTGGGGGGTGGCCTCTTCTCCCAGGCAACCAGCAATAGAACAAGGGGACACAGTCTCAAGTTGTGCCAGGGTAGGTCTAGGCTGGCTGTTAGGAAGAAGTTCTTCACAGAGAGAGTGATTGGCATTGGAATGGGCTGCCCAGGGAGGTGGTGGAGGCACCGTCCCTGGGGGTCTTCAAGAAAAGACTGGATGAGGCACTCATTGCCATGGTCTAGTTGATTGGATAGGGCTGGGTGCTAGGTTGGACTGGATGATGTTGGAGGTCTCTTCCAACCTGGTTGATTCTATGATTCTATGATTCTATGATTCTATGTAGATATGTACATAAACACACACACACATATATATATATATATATATAATCATAGGATCAGTCAGGGCTGGAAGGGGCAATAAGGATCATCTAGCTCTGACACCCTACCCTAGATCAGGCTGGACAGAGCCTCAGCCAGCCTGGCCTTAAACATCTCCAGCCATGGGGCCTCAACCACCTCCCTGGGCAATCCATTCCAGCCTCTCACCACTCTCATGTTCAACACTTCCTCCTCACGTCCACTCTGAATCTCCCCACCTCCAGCTTTGCTCCATTCCCCCCAGTCCTGTCACTGCCTGACATCCTGAAAAGTCCCTCCCCAGATTTTTTGTAGGTCCCCTTCACATACTGGAAGGCCACAAGAAGGTCACCTGGGAGCCACCTCTTCTCCAGACTGAACAACCCCAACTCTTCCAGTCTATCCTCATAGCAGAGCTGCATCCCAGTGGCCCTTCTCTAGTCATGCTCCAGCACCTCCACATCCTTCTTGTAATCATAGAATAAAGCAGGATTCCAAAACTGGATGCAGTACTCCAGGTGGGGTCTCAGCAGTGTGCAGTAGAGGATTAGAATCATCTCCCTGGTCTTGCTGGCCACACTTCTGATGTAGCCCAGCATCTGGTTGGCTTTCTGGGCTGCAAGTGCACACTGCTGGCTCCTGTTGAGCTTCTCATCCACCAGCACCCCCAAATCCCTCTCCTCACGGCTGCTCTCCAGACACTCACTGCCCAGCCTGGAGTTGTGCTTGAGACTGCCTTGACCCAGATGCAGGACTTTGCACTTGGTCTTGTTGAACCTCCTGAGGTTGGCTTGTGCCCACCTCTGCAGCCTGTCCAGCTCCCTCTGGATGGATCCTGCCCTCCAGCCTGGCTGCTGCACCACACAGCTTGGTGTGGGCAGCAAACTTGCAGAGGCTGCACTCAGTGCCTCTGTCCATGGCACCCATGAAAATGTTGAACAAGACTGGTTCCAGGACTGATTCCTGAGGGCCTCCACTTGTCACTGGTCTCCACCTGGGCATGGACTCATTGATAGCCACACTTTGGGTGCAGCCATGAAGACAGATCTCTATCTATCTTGTGCTCCATGCATCCAAACCAAGAGCAACCAGCTTGGAGACCAGGATGTGGTGTGGGACAGTGCCAAAGGCCTTGATCAGGTCCAGGAACTACATATGTTAGGAACTATTATAGAATGGTTTACTGCTACCTGAAAGGACATTGTGGAAAGGCTGGTGCTGGTCTCTTCTCACAGCTAATTAGCAATACAAAAGAGGGAATGGGTAGGCCCATTCAAGCTGCCACTGGGTAGGCTTAGACTGGATATTAGGAAAAAAGTTTTCCCAGCAAAAATGGTCAGGCATCAGAGTGAGCTGCTCAGGGAGCTGAGTCACCAACCCTGGACGTGCTTAAAGGTCGTTATGTGGTGCTTGAGGATACAGTTTAGGGTGAATCTTCCAGAGTAGGGTTATCAGTTGGCCTTGATGATCCTGAGAGGCTCTTCCAACCTGGATGTTTCTGTGATTCTGTTTGCATTGAAAGGAACTTTTAAAATCATTTACTTCCAACCCCCCTGCCATGGGCAGGGGCACCTTAGAATCATAGTCAGAGTTGGAAGGGACCACAAGGGTCATCTAATTCCAACCTCCGTGCCATGGGCAGGGACACCCTACCCTAGATCAGGCTGGCCACAGCCTCAACCAGCCTGGTCATCAACACCTTCAGGGATGGGGCCAGGGATGGGGAGATGGTGTGAAAGGCTTTGCTGAAGTCTAGGTCAACCACATCCACCACCTTCACCTCATCTATCAGGCAGGTCACCCGGTCATAGAATGCAACCACGTTGGCTAAGCAGCACTCTCTTTTCCTGTACCCATGTTGGCTGGGCCTGATCCCTTGGTTGTCTTTCAACAGCATTCAGGACAAGCTGCTCCATAACCTTGCTAGGTACTCTGAGTCCTGCCATGGCTAAGATAATCCTAGATCAAATAGTTGTAAGTATGCATGTCCACACTGTGAGTATGTGTGATGGTTTGAGTGTTCCCCACCATCCCACACTGTAGGAAACACCCAGACTAGACTCAGCCAGCTCTGGAAATATGAATGAAGCTTATATTTACAGCTAGCACAATATACAAGCAGATAGTTACAGTATATACAGATATAGACAGAAATAGACAAGGGAAAAGGTAATACAGAAACACAACTCCCTTCCCAGAAACCTGAGTCCCCAGGAGGGGCTTCCAACCACCCCTGCACCTTCCCCCTGCCCCTCTCAACCTTACCCCAGTCCCAAGGAAGAATGGAGGTTCGGCCAGGGGTTAAGAAGTGAAGTGGGTTAGCCCAAAATGGAGGGTGAGGTCAGAGAGATGCAGCTCAGTCAGCAGCTCAAGCGAGAGTGATGCCAAGAGTGTTATCTAATGCTTTTATTTCTTGTTCCCATACATCTCAGCAAGACTGTGAGCGAAGCAGACATCACCATTGTTTTCTTTTTACAGCCTGTACTCTAGTTCTACTCACCAAAACATTCTAGTCTGCTTCAAACTAGCACAGTATGTGAACAGGTAATATTTTCCAGAGAACTTTCACTTTTCAGCACTTTCACCTAATTGTGTGTGGAATAAAATCTCCTTTTTTACCTCCTGCCTCAATAAATGTATTCTCACTGAAGCAGCACAGTTGTGCAGACACAGTGAGCTGAATTTAGCACTTTGTATCTGAATGATCTAGGATAGAGTTAGTTCACTTACTCTATGGTCTCTCTAATACTCTTACTTTTCTCTTTGCTTGTTGCTCTCACTTCTGTGCATCTTTCAGATTTCACAGGAGCAGCTTTTGCTTTTGTCACAGGTTCTTTTTAATCTTTTTTTTCTGTCTTTAAATGAAGGCCCTTTTTTTACCTCTCAAATAATCATTGGTGTAAGCAGAACAGTAGTGCGAATCAATCATGAATGTCTCCCATGTCACCAAGTGTGTATCCTGTGAGGAAAATGCTATAAATGAAACAGGGATGTACTAATTAAAATTTTATATTCAATCACAACTATAACCAATGTAGAATCATAGAATCAACCAGGCCAAGATCATCCAGTCCAACCTATCATCCAGCCCTGTCCAGTCAACCAGACCATGGCACTAAGTGCCTCGTCCAGGCTTTGCTTGAACACCTCCAGGGATGGGGACTCCATCACCTCCCTGGGCAGCCCATTCCAATGCCAATCACTCTCTCTGACAACAACTTCATCCAAACATCCAGCCTAGACCTCCCCTGGCACAACTTGAGACTGTGTCCCCTTGTTCTGTTGCTGCTTGCCTGGCAGAAGAGTCCAACCCCAACTGGCTACAACTACCTGAAGGGACATTGTGGAGAGAATCATAGAATCATAGAATCAACCAGGTTGGAAGAGACCTCCAACATCATCCAGTCCAACCTAGCACCCAGACCTAGCCAGTCAACTAGACCATGGCACTAAGTGCCTCATTCAGGCTTTTCTTGAACATCTCCAGGGACGGTGACTCCACCACCTCCCTGGGCAGCCCATTCCAGTGGCAAATCACTCTCTCTGCCAACAAATTCCTCCTGACATCCTAACATCCTCCTAGCATGTGTTCCCATAGAAATGAAAATACCACTAAATGCTCAGCATACAAAGAGTGCCTATGTATAAATTACACAGCAATGTAATTATTGACTACTTGAAATGGCAATATTAGTCAACATTTAGTGCCTGGATTAGGCAGCCAGTGTCACCCACACAGCATTTTTGGACAAGAGATTGCAAATATTGGTCCTTTACAAAATTTTTCTCTGACTTATCAAAGTGAAGAAAGAGAAGAAAGGCCAAAATGTCTCTTTAACCTTTAAATTACTCAGTGTGTATAGTAAAGTGTCACAGAATGTGAGTTGGCAAAGCATGAGCACTGTTGTTAATCAGCTGAACAAGGTGTTCAGAAGAAGCCACGTGAACCCTCTCCTTGGTCTCCCAGAAAAGGTACATAGTGTTGTGAGTGGAAAGCAAAGAACAGATAAGATAAAATCAGTGTGTTTTTTCTGTTGTTCCTCCCTCATCATGTGACTTTGTCTTGCCTGTTGCACGCAATATGAACCTTGAATCCACAACGAAATGAGCTTTTCCTTAGGTTCTCTTAGGTTCCTTAGGTACCATAGGACCAGAGTACCCTATAAACACAGAGGAGTTGGCAATCCCATTTCCCTGGCATAGCATTTTACAACATTCATAAATACTTATCCCAGTACTTAGAGAAGCAGCATCTAAACTAAGTGCTTCACTACCTGTGTACTTCTCAGGAGGTGATTGAAACCTGTCTTGTACCTACAGGTCACTCATGGCATCTGATATATATAACTTGCAGTTTCCTGAGGCTGCTGCAAAGGAAATCCAGGGAGTGTGTCCAAATTCAAGAGGACTGGAACACAAACCCTATGAGGAGAGGCTGAGGGAGCTGGGGGTGTGCAGCCTGCAGAAGAGGAGGCTCAGGGCAGACCTCATTGCTGTCTGCAACTACCTGAATGGAGGTTGTAGCCAGGTGGGGGTTGGCTTCTTCTGCCAGGCAACCAGCAAGAGAACAAGGGGACACAGTCTGAAGTTGTGCTGGGGAAGGTATAGGCTGGATGTTAGGAAGAAGTTCTTGACAGAGAGAGTGATTGGCATTGGAATGGGCTGCCCAGGGAGGTGACAGAGTCGCCATCCCTGGAGGTGTTCAAGAAAAGCCTGGATGAGGCACTTAGTGCCGTGGTCTGGTTGACTGGCTAGGGCTGGTGGATAGGTTGGACTGGATGATCTTGGAGGTCTCTTCCAACCTGGTTGATTCTACGATTCTATGATGAATTTGGCTCTACTGAATTGTCAGCCTCTGTGTAATTAGATTGTCTCAGGCTGGGCACCCACAATCACAGAATCACAGAAACAACCAGGGTGGAAAAGACCTTTGAGATCAAGTCCAACCTATTGCCCAACATCAGCTAATCAAATAAATGATGGCACTAAGTGCCTCATCCACTTCAGGGAGAAAGACTCAGCCACCTCCCTGAGCAGCCCATTCCAATGCCAATCACTCTCTCTGCCAACAACTTCCTCCTAACATCCAGCCTAGACCTCCCCTGGCACAACTTGAGATTGTGTCCCCTTCTTCTGTTGCTGCTTGCCTAGCAGAAGAGACCAATGCCCACCTGGCTACAACCTCCCTTCAGGTAGTTGCAGACAGTAATGAGGTCTGCCCTGAGCCTCCTCTTCTCCAGGCTGCACACCCCCAGCTCCCTCAACCTCTCTTCATAGGTTTTGTCTTCCAGGCCTCTTGAATTTGGACACACTCCCTGGATTTCCTTTGCAGCAGCCTCGAGAAACTGCAAGTTATATTCCAGTTTGCGAACCATGCAGCATAAATCCAGTGCAAGTGGAATCTGCCAAAGTCAAAGTGTCTGCAGACACAGCTGCCACAAGGCAGAACTCATGGAGTAGCACTGCCTTAGCATCTCTGGCACAGCTTCATTGCTGCCTTGTTCCTGCCAACAGCAGCAGTTTACCACAGAGGCAAGGTCAGTCCAGCTCAGGGCAGAATCATAGAACCAACCAGGTTGGAAGAGACCTCCAAGCTCATCCAGTCCAACCTATCCCCCAGCCCTATCCAGTCATCTAGACCATGGCACTAAATGCCTCATCCAGTCTTTCCTTCAACATCTCCAGGGACAGTGCCTCCACCACCCTCCTGGGCAGCCCATTCCAATGGCAAATCACTGTCTCTGTGAAGGTAGGGAGCAGGAAGCCAGGTTATGCCTGTCCAAAGAGAAGCCAGGTTGGGGTGCCTCGGGCAACTCTCTCTCATGGACCTAATGGACTTGCTGCACTTGCAGACTTGCAGGACTCGCACAAGAGCCGCAGAACTGTGCAAGAGCTGTGTGCACTTTATTCTCACTCTACTTAAGATCTTTCTAGATGATGTGTCCATATAATGGGCACAAAGAATCCGACCAATCACAATCCCAGATCCCAGTGCAGGATTTCCCACAAGTCAGTACATGTGTGGGAAGAGGCCTTTTGCTGTCCCCCATTCAAGCCTGCAAGGAGGTGGGGGAAAGCAGTTTTGTGCCTTCTTCTTCCCCCTTTCAAACCTCTGCTGACAGGGAGTTGGGTAAGGGAGTTTAGAGCACCTACTAAACAAAGGAGAAGTGCTGCTGTGCTGCTGCCTTTGTAACGGATCATAGTCAGCAGAAAATGCCTGAAATCTCTGACAACTGTCCAAAGAAAGCACCTAGTCTGCCTCATCTTGATCTTATGATCAGGCATAAAGAAGTTTTGCAATTGCTTCTCAAATCAGGGAAGACTGCTATGGTTGAGTCGTGAGACTGATGCTATCTTGGAAATTAGTACAGTGATAGTTTTCAGAGGTGGTGTGGCACTGTGAGATGGATGTCCCTGTGCAAGTCCTCAGGCTAGAACTCAGGAGTGTCTGTTTTAGCTCAATTCTGTCAAAACCTAACTTGGAAGGTTAGGGGGGGGAAGGGAAAAGTTATATCTTGACAATAGCTGCTGTGGTTCAACTGGCAAATGTTATGTTGTGTTGATGATAAATGTTATGCAATTAGTTTTCAAGGTGTTACAGAGGTTGTCTGAGGCTTTAACCTATAGTCCTCAGCTCCTGTTTTAGGGTCAGCTTGTCTTTACAAATTTTGTCTGTGTGTTTGTCCAGTTCCAGTTACTCACTGATTTATAATGACAGTGCTGTGGGAGAAACTGTTCCTCACTGCCAAGTGCTTCTTGTTTTCTTGGAGCCCAACCAACTGCAAAAGAGAACAACCAGCAAAAACCTCTTGGCCCATTTACGGGTGATGCACTAATTGTCCCTCTAACTTCTTTCAGAATGAGCTGCACCTTCTTGGCTTTTAACCAGTAGGTCCAAGAGGAAAATAAGTCTTACTTCAGAGTACAAAATAAGTCTGCTGAAACCAAGTACTTTTGTTTTTTCCTTTGCCTGAAATAGAAGGTGGAAATACTAATAGCAAAACTTGCCCAACACCTCAGTAATAACTTAGGCTGCAAAATACTCACACCTAATTCCCTGAATCACTAACTACTTCCTCTGTGGTTTTCAGTGAAAAATCTAGGACAGGATCTAATTCATATTTAGATGTTCCAGTTCCTACATTTACCAAGAGTCCCTCCACAGGCAGTACTGATAGACAAATGCATCCAGAAGATGAAGTTTTTTTAAGACTCATCCTCTGGAGACTTCAGTTCCCATTTACAGGCAGAGATAAAGCACTTTGCTGCATCAGAAATGTATTCTGAGGATAAATGCATTGAAGAATGTAAAGCATTTGCACTTTGACATTCCAGCTGTGTCAGTGCTGGACACAGATCCCGTTACAGAGTCTTTGCCACAAAAATGGCCACAAAACTTACTGTGTTAGGGTAACTGTGTGATAGGAAATGGATTTTGGCTTGGCCTGGGCTTCTGAAATTTCCTTAGGCTGAAGGCAGTGAAGTTGTGAGGAATTACTTCCTTCTGACACAGAAAAACTAAGAACATATTTGTGCTCAGAGATGAGCAGAGCTCTGGAAATGAGATGAATTCAAGCAGAAGGGAAAATAAATGGTGGTACTGACTGATCATGGGCCACTGAGATGATCAGAGGGCTGGAGCAGATCTGCCATGAGAATAGACTGAAAGAGTTGGGGCTGTTCAGTCTGCAGAAGAGGAGGCTCCCAGGTGACCTTCTTGTAGCCTTCAGTATCTGACGAGGGCCTCCAAAAAAGCTGGGGTGGACTTTTCAGGCTCTCAGGGAGTGACAGGACTGGGGGGAATGGAGCAAAGCTGGAGGTGGGGAGATTCAGGGTGGACGTGAGGAGGAAGTTGTTGAGCATGAGAGTGGTGAGAGCCTGGAATGGGTTGCCCAGGGAGGTGGTTGAGGGCCCATGGCTGGAGGTGTTTAAGGCCAGGCTGGATGAGGCTGTGGGCAGCCTGCTCTAGGCTAGGGCATGGCAGGGGGGTTGGAACTAGATGATCCTTCTGCTACTTTCCGACCCTGACTCTATGTGATCATATGCACTAATGAGAGTTTACAGCAATAAGTAAGCTGAGCAGAATGCAAGCGTTACCGTACAGCAAATCACTTCAGTACGAAGAGAAGGACATCTCCACCTAATGGCCTGGCTCTCAAAGGAATATAGAGGGAATGTAGTCTTAGAAGATTGCCTAAGAAATAAAGTGCTCAAAGTGCACAGGCTGACATAATCAAAGCAAGTCATCCACTAACACCTCCTCCACATCCCAGGTTCTTTGTACCTCACAATATCTTGCTGGACACGGGCAGCTTTCTCTATAATTCTGTTAGTGATGAGTCATCTTATACCAAAACTTGGCTCATCAGAAAGCCATTAATGCTTCATTTTAATGACAGTGTAGATGCTTTCTTTGGTGGCTTATCAGTTACGTTGTATTTTTTCGCTTTTAAGTTGAGGACAGGACGTGTTATGGAGCCTTATGTTCATTCCTATTGCTCATTCTGCTTCAATATCTGTTTCTTAACCCAGGCTCGCTCCTCACCATGGTGGAATTCAAAGACATGTTGTGGGGGAGGGGCAGCAGCCCCCAAACTGAGGCTTACCTATGCCTCTGCATGCCTGGACGTTTTTCTGCCAGGACTCACGAGGCATAAAACAAACTGCACAACACACACATGCCCAGCCCGTGTGCCCCTGAGGCCCGGGCAGGTAATCCCCTATTGGGAGGTCCAGGCATGTCTCTACTGCCTATTGGGGCAAGGTTTGGCTTACTGCCAGCCTGATTGGTCACTTTAGATGTCCAATGAGCCACGAATCTCGGCCCAGAGTCCATAAAGAGGGGTGCACAGCAGCACCATGTGGGCAGTGCGTTCAGACGGTCCAGAGGTTCAAACTGTTCAGAAGCTTAGAGCATTTAGACTCAGCTCTGATCCACAGCAGCATCCTGCTGCCCTGACCTGCTTGCATTGGCCTAGACACAGGATCAGGCCTCACTCACTTGCAAGCACTACAGAGGCTCAGACCTCATGCATTGATCTCAAGGCACAGCCAAGCTATGTGCAAGCCCTCTGAGAAGCAGAGCACCTTCATGCCTGCACCATACATATATGGGGAGCTGAGAGACCCCTGCCTAAAGCCTAGAGCTATCTTGATCCATCTGTGGAGTTAAATCTCCCTGCAGCATGGCATAAATACTGCTTGCCAGCTATCCTGTAACTCTGGAAAGACCCAGAGCTCAGCAGACCCTCAGACAGTCTGCAAACCTGCAAACACAGCCTGCTAGCTGTGAGACCGTGTCAGGAGCTACACAGACAGATCCTTCTCCTGCACCTGGGAATCCTGCCAGCTGACCATCCCTGGACACACAGCTTCCAGAAGAAAGGCAGCATCAATGCAGAGATCACCCCAGGAGAGAAAGTTAGAGAAAACTCTATTTAACCCAGAGACTGGGAACACCTTATCATCCCTGCAAGCCGGGACAGACTCCAGCTGCACAGACCCCAAGTACTGGGCACACACTGAGACAGATTCCCAGGAGGGTGATTAATGATTGATACCTAAGAGCAACACATAAGTAAGCTTTAATACCTTTGTAATGTAAGTTATCTCTATCTGAACAGCACACACAGTTTCAGCCCTTGCTGGGCAGACACTAGAGTTGTTAAGAGGCATTAAGCCTAAGAAAATATTTCTCTCTGTCTACAATTGTTCATAATTTGATATTTCCAGTTAATAATCAATCCCTGTAAATATATCTCAAGCTATTTTCATAAACTTGCAATATGAATCTGGATTTCACAGTGGTTGGGGGTGGTACAAATTTGTAAATATTAATAAATAATTTTATAAAAAATCAAAACTGCCTCAAATTAATTTCTCACCTCCCCCTAACAGAGGAGGAAGAGAGAAAACCCCTCCACGACACATGTCTGGTCAGAGAGGATGGAAACCTATTCTGCACTGGCAGAGCAATGGGGCTCTGAAGAGCAGCATTGCATGGTGAAACCTCAAACTTCTACTAGGGCTCATATGCCAATGAAATGTAACTGGCCAGAGAAACATGCTGTGAATGGTGATGTGGGCCATGAGTGTGCTGTGACACACCTCCCAGGTTACTTAACCCTTGGGAATGGAGGAAGAATGAACTGAACTACTGCAGTTGGTAGATCTAAATCCAGAGATGGTGTTTCCTATTGTTAAGCAGGCTGTCACAGAATCATACAGGTTGGAAGAGACCTCCAACATCATCCAGTCTAACCTTGCACCCAGCCCTATCCAATCAATCAGACCATGGCACTAAGTGCCTCATTCAGGTTTTTATTGAACACCACCTCCCTGGGCAGCCCATTCCAATGCCAATCACTCTCTCTGCCAACAACTTCCTCCTAACATCCAGCCTAGACCTCCCACACCACAACTTGAGACTGTGTTCCCTTGTTCTATTGCTGGTTGCCTGGCAGAAGAGACCGACCCTACCTGGCTACAGCCTCCCTTCAGGTAGTTGTAGACAGCAATGAGGTCACCCCTGAGCCTTCTCTTCTGCAGGCTGCACACCCCCAGCTCCTTCAGCCCCTCCTCATAGGGCTGTGCTCCAGGCCCCTCACCAACTTTGTTGCTCTTCTCTGGACATGTTCTAGCACCTCAACTCCTAAGGTCTTCTGGGGGAATCACTGTATTCCTTCACCATTCTCTCACAGTAACTGTCAGAGATGATGCAGGACTATAATGTGGCAAAGCTTCTGGTGGGGAAAAACAGTGAGATAATCAACAACTGATTAGTTGAAGGAGCAAGGCTTCATTTAAATGACCTTGATGTTCCCTGGCCAGAGCTGGAGTTGTTCAGCCTGCAGAAGAGAAGGCTCAGAGCAGACCACATTGCTCTCTACAACTGACTGAAAGGAGGCTGTAACCAGGTGGGATTGGTATTTTCTGCCAGGCACCCAGGGACAGAACAAAAGGACACAGCCTTGAGCTGTAACAATGCAGGTTCAAGCTGGCTGTTAAGAAGAAGCTCTTCATGGCAAGAGTGACTGGCATTGGAATGGGGTGCCCAGGGAGATGGTGGAGTCACAGTCCCTGGGGGTGGTTAAAGGAGACTGGATGAGGCACTTGAGGTTTAGTTAATTAGAAGCTGTGAGGTGACAGGTCAGACTCGATGATCTCAAAGGTCCTTTCCAACCTGATTAATGCTGTGATTCTGTAAAGGCAGAGTCTGGCAGTGAGGCACTCATGCTACTCCCAGTCGATGCCAAAAACACTACTGACCTCTACCAGTTCACCTGTTATTAATCACTCCAGCAAACAGTACATTTGCCAGACCAGGGAGCTAAGTAGCTGTGGGATGAAGCTGCAACACTTGAGGCTCATTAGCTTATTATGCAATATACAGAATGCTATGGAATAGCACAGATTACAAGAATAGGGGATCAACATCCCCTTGTCCTTGCAGGCAGGACTGTGAGGTTACAGCATATCTTAAAGTCTTGCTGCTTTCAACACTTAGAGATACATAACTGCTCTAAACACCTTGTTGCTTACCTAATTTTGAACTCATGATTTGCTGGAGTCCTGTAGGGCCAATTTTTGGTGCTTGTGAAATATAGTTGGGTAAAAAGAATGAGCACTAGTGACAGTAACAGCAACACTTCACTTCTGCTCTGCCCAACTGCATTTCACATTCAGTACAAACTTCCAGAGTTTTACCTTTGAATCAAAAGAAGTGAACCTCATCACTCTCAAGGATGAAGGTTGGATTAAAAAGCAACACCAAACCCAACCACACAAAACCTCCACATGCTACATTAATAGATGAAAGTCAGCTGCTCTGCACTCCCAGCTGCCTATGAATGGCAAATATATAGTCAGGGTGCAGGAAAAAAAGGAAATATTCCTCTTAATGCCTAGAGGCATTAAAAAATATGTTGCTAGGCTAGGTTATGGGAACTGGGAGGAATCACTTGGATAAAAACCCAAACCAATCAAACAAAAACCTCACCAAAATACTCAAGAAATAGAAGAGGCAGTTTAGACACAGAAAGAAGAATACCTGAATACTGTGGATACACAACGAAGAAAACTCCCAAGTCCAACATCCAGAGGAACTTCCATTATACCTGCAGATACCTAGGTACTTGGAGGAGAGACCTAGCTGTAGCAACCATGAACCCAGCTGGCAGCATTCAGAGGCAGAAGGAAGAATAGAATAGCCTACTCTAGAGAAAATAAATGAGATCTTAATATTAAAAATGGGAAGAAAGATAATGGCCTTACCAAATTTGTGCTTTGGATTATAGTGAAACAACACTGAAAGCATAAAGGATGAGTAGTGGATGACTGTGTGCTGCAGTCTAGGAAACACAGCGGGGAAGGGATCATCCCCATGGGAAGACAAATTGATCCTCTTCTCTTTGAGCAACGTGAAGATGATTGTGGTTATTAAAGCGTGAGAAAGGACTAAGTGGTTCAGTGCATCTGCTCTACTGCTATTAAGAAGAAACAAGTCATTCTCATCTGTTGTAATCAGATTTGATTAGGTAAAAAATGGTCAGGTGAGTACACCTCTGCCTTAGCCTGCCAGCATTGGATTTTGATTAAGACTCGGTTCTGCAGTTTTGTTAGCTTCATGCAGCTTGAAAGAGGGCATCTCAGTCTGTGACCCAGAATGACTGCAGCTGTTTATAATTCCCACTTTAGCATAAACACAAGGACTGAATAAAACAGGAAGCAAAGTCAAGCAGCAGAACTGTAACTAACAGTATTCATTAGCTCATTATGCTACTAACGAAAGTACAGTTTAGCATTGATATTTTATTTTTGTTTAGCTCAGTGATTAATGTTCACATCAGACTTAACTTTTACTCTTGTAACAGCAGTTGTGGTCTTCATTTTGCTGGAGAAAGGAGCATGATGGTTATCACCCAATGGGGACTAGACTCTACTCTATACAGTAGTGTCTGTATTGGTAAACCTAACTCTTCTGTTTGAATAATTCATGACCAAACTGACTTGGAGAACTGACAACTATTATGTAAATTAGGCTGGTTCAAAAGGTTTTGTTTCTTTTCCCTCTAGTCCTAGTGAGACCAAATCTGGAGTATTTTGTCTGGCTTTGAGGTCCTCAGATCAAAAGGGACAGGAATGTACTGGAGAATATCCAACAGAGGGCTATGAGGATGATTAAGGGACTGGAATATTTGTCTTGTGATAAAAGATTGAGAGACCTGGGGCTGTTTAGTCTACTGCATCCAATTCTGGAGCCCCCTTTACAAGAGGGATGTGGAGATGCTGGAGTGTGTCCAGAGCAGGGCCAGGAGGATGCTCAGAGGGCTGCAGCAGCTCTGCTGTGAGCACAGACTGAAAGAGTTGGGGCTGTGCAGTATGCAGAAGAGGAGGCTCCCAGGTGACCTTCTTGTGGCCTTCCAGCATCTGAAGTGGGCTACAAAAAGAGCTGAGGAGGGACTTTTGTGGCTGTCAGGGAGTGACAGGAGTGGGGGGAATGGAGCAAAGCTGGAGGTGGGGAGATTCAGAGTGGAGGTGAGGAGGAAGTTGTTGAGCATGAGAGTGGTGAGAGGCTGGAATGGGTTGACCAGGGAGGTGTTTGAGGCCAGGCTGGATGAGGCTGTGAGCAGCCTGCTCTAGGGTAGGGTGTCCCTGGGCATGGCAGGGGGGTTGGAACTAGATGATCCTTGTGGTCCCTTCCAACCCTGACTGATTCTACAAAAAGAAAAGACTGAGATCTGTTTACAAATATCTGAAGGGTGGGTGTCAAGAAAAAGGTTCTTTTCAGTGGTGTCCTGAGGATGAGGGGCAAAAGACACAAACTGTAACATAGGAAGTTCCACCACAACATGAGCAAAAATTTACTTCCAAGGGTCAAAGACCACTGGAACAGGCTGCCCAGAGAGTTTTTGAGTATCTCCCTCTTTGGAGATACTCAAAACCCACCTATACATGCTCCTGTGCAGTCTGCTCTAGGTGAACCTGCTTTAGCGGGAGGTTGGGTTAAGTAATTTCTAGAGGTCACTTCCAACCCCTACCATTCTATGATTCTGTGATTCTCTGATAGCCTCATTTTCCTGTGATTTCAGAGCTCACCACAGTTCTTATCCCCTTTCTCAGTACCACAGAACAGAAGGGGTGAGACCTCTGGAGATTACCTAGTCCAAACCTCCTGCCGAAGCAGGTTCACCTAGAACAAAGGTGACCAAGGTGACCACCAGGTCCATGTCCAGGTGGGTGTCTTGGTTCTAGTTTAATCTTCCCAGAGACTCAAACTATAGCTAGCAGAACCAGTACAATAATAGGATGCCTGCCCCTTCTCCCCACCTTTGGAAGGAAAGGAATTAGATGTAGAGAGGAAAAGGGTAAAAGACACTCAAAGAATAGTCTTGCTTCCACTTGAAAGCTAAAAGGAAAACTTTAACAATAAATAAAAGGTATTTAAGGTAGAGGAGTTACAATGAGGTATAGGGGAGGGAAATCAGATACAAAAATATATATACAACCAGGTTGATGGCAATGGATGGAGGTAGTCTCAGGGAGGGGTTGTCCACCATGTGGAAGGGTGGCCACATGGTAAGACAGAAACTGGCAGCAACAAGAGTGGTGCTATCAGGCAGGGAGGGCAGAAAGAGAAGCAGGAGTTTCCTCTGTTTTTATAGGGGCACTAGAGAGGAAGTGGGAATGGGTTAACCACTACTCCTGGGGTCAGGTTCAGACCCCCCCCCCCCCCTTCTAGGGAGGAGTCAGGAAGACCTGAGGTCAGGTTCAGACCACCCCCAGGCAGTTAACCCTCTACAGCAGGTTTTGAGTATCTCCAGAGAAGGCACTTCCACAGTTGAGCAACCTGTTCCAGTGCTCTATCATTTCTAAAGCAAAAAAAGCTTTTCCCCTCCCTAGATATCCTGTTCCACTGTTCTCTGATTAGCAGGCACTGATCCATTCTGGGAGTTGGTGTTCTCAACCCAGAACAAATAGGCTGTAGAAAGGCAGCTCAAATCTTGGCAAGCAAGGACTTCTGTAATTATTTGTCTCATAAAGTAAACATCTCTATGATTAGTGTACTGCCTTCATGTAGTGGCCCTTCTGCTTGAATTCAAGTGTTGCATTTCTTGCTGCAGCTGCTGTGGATGGCAAAACTCTCACAGGCATTTAAATGGTCAGCCCTCTGGTGTGACTGTGTGAGCCTTGTGTGAGTCTGTCAAATAAATACCAGCAAATATTTTTAAGGGCAGAGTTCAGAGAACTATCCTTCCCCTAGCACTAAGAATTCATGGGTTTTATTTTAATTATAAGAATGAACATGGAAATTCAGAATGGCATTAAAGCTTTGCTTTTCAAAAACACCTTTATTGTCTCTTCTAACATATTCATTAAAATGTGTCTTTCAATCATTTATGTATGAAAAGCTTGGAAGAAAATGAAATCTTGGCAAGGAAAGGTAGCTCCCCCACTACAGGCAAACAGGGAAGGAGTTAACTCTGACTTGCAGTAACAGAGAAGCTTGTGAGTCCAAGGTACTGCAAGCATGGGTGTAGAGGCAAATAATGAGATCAGTGACCAGATAAGAGACCCTTTCTTCAGCAAATCTTTGAAGTGTGCAGTTCAATTACAAAAGCAGGCCATGAATGGTCAGAAAGAGCCTCAGCCTTTTTGAAAATACTAAGCTGAACTTGACTTAGTTGGGGCAATTCAGGAGGCAGGAATAATAAAATATATGTAGTTATTTTATTTCCAAAAAGCCCCACCCACAAACTATCTACAAACCAGTTGAATCTGGGTTCTAATTCAGTCAGGAAAACCTTCACATGGACGCCTATGGGCAATTCATTCATTTAGAAGAATCAGAAAATGTGAAAGGTTTAGCCACAATATGGCTCTACCCCATTTATAAATAGGCAGCCTGAAGCCCTAGGGAAAGTCTGTTCTATTCACAACGGTGGAGTAGAATTCAGAGACAGTTTCTGGCTCCTTTGTAGCAGTGCTGGGACTGCTCAGCATCTTCATAGCCATTAAGGGGCTTCTCGATCTCCCCAGGTTCTAGCAGGGTGCTGGGGAAGAGGCAGACGATCTCTGACCTGATCCTGGTTCCTCTTGGCACAGCAGTTTGCAGAGGTGCAGGCAGGATCTCTTGTAGACGAGCAGAAAGCATGATGTCAGTGGCACTTCTCATCATTTCATGATGCACTTAATGCCTTCTCCTGGGAAACTTGAGGCACTTAAGTTTCCAGATAGTTTAAGCCCAAAACATCAGGGCTAAGCTGACCTGAAGCACAAGGCAGAGCAGAACACGGTGTCCAAGTCTAGAGCAGTGAGGCAGAGGCAGCAAAGCAGAGGCAGCACAACTGCTCGCAGCTCAGCTCCATTTATATTACTTGCCTGAGTGCAAAGGCTCCTTTGGCCACAGAGATTCACCAATAACAATGGCATTTGCCAAACTGACCATGTCAGGTGAAGCCAGGGCTTGCTCACTCTTATCTGGGCAAGACACTCAGAAGTACCTAAACACCTGTGGGTACCTGTTTATTAGTTTGGAGTAGGACATAATGGCCCAAGCCTTTGTGTTCCTCCTGCCCTTGCTTCCCTCATCAGCAGAAGGGTGGGGCAAACCAGGACATGTTTTAGGCCTGTTAGTCTTCCAGAACAGAACTGAAGCAGAGCTGTGGAGCCGAAAGTGGAGAAGGAGTAAGACAGGGTCTGAAAAGGAAGGCAAAGGCTTGGAAAGTATACTAATATGCATAAATGTTACTGTTTTCCTTGTACACGTGTGATGGGTTAGAGTGGATCCCTCTCCCAGTAGAATAAATTCACTACAACTCAGAATTTGAAAGTCAAAAGAAAAATTAAATTGTATTTCTTATAACAGTCTAGGAAGAATAATCAACTACAGAATACAGTAACTTTAAAGAAGATGGGGGTGAGGTCAAGCAACAGTGAAGCAGCAAAGCAGCAAAGCAGCAGCCAAAACAATGGTGAGGGAAGATCACACCCAAGGGTGCCGAGAGAACTGGCTGATATTATTGCTCTGCCACTCTCCATCATCTCTTTGCCAAATCGTGGCAGACAGGAGAGGTGTCTGAGGGCTGGAGCAGAGCCAATGGCACTCCAGTCTTCAAAAAGGGCAAGAAAGAGGTTCCAGGGAACTATAGACCACTCAGCCTCACCTCCATCCCAGGAAAATGATGGAGCAGCTCCTGCTGGAGGGCATCTCAAGGCACTTGGAAGAGCAGAAGGTTATCAGGAGTAGTCTGCATGGATTTACCAAGGGGAAGTTGTGCTTAACTTACTTGATAGCATTTTATGATGCTACAACTGAATGGATAGATTCAGGGAAACCAGTGGATGTAGTCTACTTCGACCTTAGCAAGGCCTTTGACACCACCTCCCATGACATTTTAGTGAGCAAGCTGAGGAAGTGTGGGATGGAAGAGCAGACAGTGAGGTGGGTTAGGAACTGGTTACAAGACAGAGTTCAGAGGGTGGTGATCAGTGGTGTCAGGTCCAGCTGGAGAGCTGTGACTAGTGGTGTCCCCCAGGGATCAGTGCTGGGACTGGTCCTGTTCAACATCTTCACCAATGCCACTGATGAGAGCACAGATAGACAGAGTCTGCTCAGCAAGTTTGCTGATGACACCAAGCTGGGAGGCTTGGCTGAGACAGCTGGAGGCTGTGCTGCCACCCAGAGAGACCTGGACAGGCTGAGAGCTGGGCACAGAGGAACCAAATGAGGTTCAACAAGGACAAGTGCAGAGTCCTGCACCTGGGGAGGAATAACAAACTGCACCAGTCCAGGCTGGGAGGTGATCTGCTGGAGAGCAGCCCTATGGAGAGGGACCTGGGGGTCCTGGTGGATAACAAGTTACCCATGGCACAGCTACGTGCCCTTGTGGCCAAGAAGGCCAATGGGATCCTGGGGTGGATTAGGAAGAGTGTGTCCAGCAGATCAAGGGAAGTTCTCCTCCCCCTCTACTCTGCCCTGGTGAGACCTCATCTTGAATACTGTGTTCTGTTTTGGGCTCCCCAGTTGAAGAGGGACAGGGATCTCCTGGGGAGGGTCCAGCGGAGGACTATGAGGATGATTAGGGGACAGCAGGGCATGGCTCATGAGGAGAGGCTGAGGGAGCTGGGGCTGCTCAGTCTGGAGAAAAGGAGACTTAGAGGGGATTTGATAAATGTTTATAAGTATCTGAAGGCTGCCAGGAGAGGGGGGACAGGCTCTGCTCACTGCTCCCTGGGGCAGGACAGGGAGTAATGGGTGTAAGTTGCAGCAAAAGAGCTTCTGCCTCAACACAAGAGATAACTTCTTGACTGTAAGGGTCCCAGAGCCCTGGCACAGGCTCCCCAGAGAGGTTGTGGAGTCTCCTTCTCTGGAGCCTTTCAAGGCCTGTCTGGATGTGTTCCTCTGTGATCTGTGTTAGATAGGATTGTCCTGCTCTGGCAGGGGGGTTGGAGTTAATGACCTCCTTGAGTCCCTTCCAACCCCTAATATCCTGTGATCCTGTGATCGCAGCAGGCACAGCAGAAGCAGCAAGGGGGCAGATTCAAGCTGTGCTTCCAGACACAAGGTTTTGATGCTCCAGTGAAGTTAAATTAGCTTATCCATTGGTGCCATTTTATGGCCTATCCCTGGAATGTTCATCTCTCCACTCAAAGACTCCAATGCTCTTCCACTTCTAAGTGTCTCTATTCCCAATTTCTTATGTCTGAGCTAGAAATCTAGCTCAAATGGCCACAACATGGAACCAATTCAGGCACAGATGCTGCATGTAGGATGCAGCAACTGAAAGGAGCAACTGAGCCAATGAGGACAGCTGCTGTGGTATTTTTAATTCCAACTATGTACTTCTGAATAGTGATCTCCTAAAGATGTGTCTGGGTGTCTAGGTTGTGGTTTAAATTTCCCAGGGAGCAGTATAGGTTGGGAACTGCTGGAGAGCAGTGAAGGGGAAAAGGACCTGGTGGTTCTAGTGGATGGGAGGTTGACCATGAGCCAGCAATGTGCTCTTGTGGCCAGGAGGAGCAATGTTATTCTGGGGTGTATTAGAAGGGCTGTCGTTAGTAGGTCAAGAGAGGTTCTCCTACCCCTCTACTCTGCCCTGTTGAGGCCACATCTGGAGTACTGTGTCCAGTTCTAGGCCCCCCCTAGTTCAAGAGGGACATAGAACTGCTTGAGAGAGTCTGGCACAGAGCCACAAAGATGATGGAGTGGAACATCTCTGTTAGGAGGAGAGCCTGATGGAGCTGTGGCTGTGCTGCTTGGAGGAGATTGAGAGAAGACCTCATTCACATTTATAAAGATGCAAAGGTGAGTGCCAGGAGGCTGGAGCCAGGCTCTGCTGGGTGATGCCCAGTGAGAGGACAAGGGGCAATGGGTGGGAGTTGAGGCATAGGAAGTTCCATGGAAACATGAAGAGAATTTTTTTCCCTGTGAAGGTGACAACACTGGAACAGGATGCCCAGGACAGTTGTGGTGTCTCTCTCTCTAAAGACATTAAAAACCTGCCTGAGTGCATCCCAGTGTGATCTGGTATAGGTGATCCTGCTCTGGCAGGGAGGTTGGACTGGATGAGCTTTGGAGGTCCCTTCCAGCCTGTGATTCTGCAATAGCGTGGACCCCTGATGGATATTACTTGTTGCTCATCTCCATTGGGACTTCAAGACATTGAGCACTACCCCTTGGATGCAACCACTCAGCCAATTCCTTATCCACTGAACAGTCCACCGATCAAATCTGTACCTCCCCAACTTGTCGAGTACAATCTTGTGGGGAAGCATGTAAAAGACCTCATCCACTGACGTGGTCACTGCATCACAGAAGGCCACTAGCTTTGTCAGGCAGGATTTGCCCTTAGTGAAGTCTTTTAACATCTCCTGGTTGATTCTATCCTATTCTATCCTATTCTATTCTATTCTATTCTATTCTATTCTATTCTATTCTATTCTATTCTATTCTATTCTATTCTATTCTATTCTATTCTATTCTATTCTATTCTGGCTTTTTTTTTTCTCCATGTGCCTTTTCAGGGCTTCTAGAAGAATCTGCTCCATGAACTTCCCAGGCAAAAAAGGTGAGGCTGACAGGTTGCTGAATTCCAGGGTCCTTCTTCCTACCCCTTTCAAAAACAGGCATTAATGTCTCACTTCTTCCTGTCACTAGGGACTGGAAGTCTCAAAATTCCAGGGCCCTCCTCTTGGCCGTGTCAAATATTTAATGGGATTATTTCTGTACAAGCTATTTCTAGATGTTGCCTGTGTCAGAGGTTTTGGCTGGCTTGGATATCTAAGCATCTGTTTACAAGAGTCAGGATGGCTGGAATGTTATCAAGTGCAGTCAAAGGCAACTGGAAAAGACACATCTGCTGATGCTCTACACCAGGAGAACAACTGCTGCAATGAAAGCAAAACTTAGAAAACCACTCTCAACTAGCTGGATGTCACTGTGTGGAGCCATTCAAACATTGCATTTTCAATACACTTTAGGGCTGATATCCAACCTGGGCTGGGCTCAAGTCAACAATGATAATTCTACTTAGAATTTTGATATAAGACCTCC
Organism: Pogoniulus pusillus; assembly: GCF_015220805.1. NCBI lineage: Eukaryota > Metazoa > Chordata > Aves > Piciformes > Lybiidae > Pogoniulus > Pogoniulus pusillus. Next base: position 5,821,870 of record NC_087309.1, on the reverse strand, counting down.
TTTTCCTGTTTGGCAGTTTGGTGTTTCTGTTCTTTCTGCTCTCACGGTCAGTAACATGAAAACAGGGGAAAAGCCACGCAGTTAGATTTAAATTGATGTGTAATATGTCACTGTATGTGTGGCTTTGTGTACTCTGTGTGCTGCTTTATTTCAACCTGAACAAATTTAGTCATAGAATCGTAGAATCAGTCAGGGTTGGAAGGGACCACAAGGATCAGCCAGTTCCAACTCCCCTACCATGCCCAGGGACACCCTAGCCTAGAACAGGCTGCCCACAGCCTCATCCAGCCTGGCCTTAAACACCTCCAGCCATGGGGTCTCAACAACCTCCCTGGGCAACCCATTCCAGCCTCTCACCACTCTCCTGCTCAACAACTTCCTCCTCACCTCCACTCTGAATCTCTCCAACTCCAACTTTGCTCCATTCCCCCCTCCCCAGCTGTTTTCATAGAATCATAGAATGAACCAGGTTGGAAGAGACCTCCAAAATCATCCAGTCCAACCTAGCATCCAGCCCTAGCCAGTCAACCAGACCATGACACTAAGTGTCTCATCCAGGCTTTTCTTGAACACCTCCAGGGATGGTGACTCCACCACCTCCCTGGGCAACCCATTCCAATGCCAATCACTCTCTCTGACAACAACTTCCTCCTAACATCCAGCCTAGACCTCCCCTGGCACAACTTGAGACTGTGTCCCCTTGTTCTGTTGCTGCTTGCCTGGCAGAAGAGACCAACCCCACCTGGCTACAGCCTCCCTTCAGGTAGCTATAGACAGCAATGAGCTCTGCCCTGAGCCTCCTCTTCTGCAGGCTGCACACCCCCAGCTCCCTCAGCCTCTCCTCATAGGGTTTGTGCTCCAGGCCCCTCACCAGCTTTCTTGCCCTTCTCTGGACACCTTCCAGCACCTCAACATCTTTCTTGAATTGAGGGGCCCAGAACTGGACACAGCTCTCAAGGTGTGGCCTGACCAATGCTGTAGGCCCCCTTCAGATGCTGGAAGGCTACAAGAAGGTCACCTGGGAGCCTCCTCTTCTGCAGACTGCACAGCCCCTACTCTTTCAGTCTGTCCTCAAAGCAGAGCTGCTGCAGCCCTCTGAGCATCCCAGTGGCCCTTCTCTGGACAGGCTCCAGCATCTCCACATCCCTCTTGTAATGGGGGGTGCAGAACTGGATGCAGTACTCCAGGTGGGGTCTCAGCAGAGCAGAGCAGAGGGGGAGAATCATCTCCCTGGCCCTGCTGGCCACTTTTCTGATGTAGCCCAGGATCTGGTTGGCATTCTGGGCTGCAAGTGCACACTGCTGGCTCATGTTGGGCTTCTCATCCAGCAACACCCCCAAGTCCCTCTCCTCAGGGCTGCTCTCCAGACACTCACTGCCCAGCCTGGAGTTGTGCTTGAGACTGCCTCGACCCAGATGCAGGACTTTGCACTTGCTCTTGTTGAACCTCCTGAGTTTGGCTTGTGCCCACCTCTGCAGCCTGTCCAGTTCCCTCTGGATGGATCCCTGCCCTCCAGCCTGGCTGCTGCACCACACAGCTTGGTGTGGGCAGCAAACTTGCTGAGGCTGCACTCAGTGCCTCTGCCAATGGCACTGACAAAGATGCTGAATACGACTGGTCCCAGGACTGATCCCTGAGGGACTCCATAGAATCATAGAATCAACCAGGTTAGAAGAGACCTCCAAGATCATCCAGTCCAACCTATCCCCCAGCCCTATCCAGACCTATCCAGTCAACTAGACTTGTCACTGGTCTTCACTTGGCTATGGAGCCACTGACAGCCACTCTTTGGGTGCAGCCATCAAGCCAGTTCTTTACCCATCAGTGCTTCACCCATCAAACCCATGTGTCACCTGCTTGGAGACCAGGATGTGGTGCAGGGCAGTGCCAAAGGCCTTGCTCAGGTCCAGGTAAATGGCATCAGTTGCTCACTCCTTGTGTATGAATGTTGTACCTGTTCATAGAAGGCCACCAGGTTTGCCAGGCAGGATTTGCCCTTGGTGCAGCCATGCTGGTTGTACCCAATCACCTCTTCACTATCCTTCTGTCTCAGTAGTGCCTCCAGGAGGATCTGCTCCATGATCTCACTGGGCACAGAGGTGAGACTGACTGTCCTGGAGTTCCCTGGCTCCTCCTTCCTGCTGTTTTTGAACATGGGAGTTCTGTTTCCCTTTTTCCAGTCAGTGGGGAGTGCACCAGGCTGCCAGGACTTTTGGAGTAGAATAGAGAGGGGTTTAGCAACCTCATCTGCCAAAAACTAAAAACCAAATGTGTAGGGTGGGGAGGATTGTGACAAGCTAGGTTAAAAGCATGAGAAAATGGAGGAAATTGACAAGAGAAGCAGGGATACTTATAAATATGACCACAAAGAAGACCTTGTTTGCAAAACACAGACTTGTGAGTAAGATAACCATCTTAATTGAACTGTCTCATAGTAAAGGGTTTACCTTTGCACTGATCCTGGACTTCAGACATCAAAGGAGGTTGAACTCTTCTGAAAGCTTCTGGGGACAATGAAAGGTGTTCAGGAAAAGCCTGGATGAGGCACTTAGTGCCATGGTCTAGTTGACTGGCCAGGGCTGGGTGCTAGGTTGGACTGGATGATCTTGGAGGTCTCTTCCAAGCTGGTTGATCCTATGAAAGAAGAGGAGGACATGACTGTTGCTGTTGTTAGACCAATCACATGAACAGTTTCTGCTGTGGAAACCTCTTTAAGGAGTAATGTGACAAATCATTCAATCTACAGGACTAGAGAGTCATGAAACATGTCCAAAGAACAGGTTAGAAAGGAATGTATTAAGACAGAGGTCGATTAGCAACTACAAATGGAAAAACACTCAGCAACATTTCTTGGGCAAAAAAATATCAGAAGGCTCTTTTCTAATCAGTGATTTAAGCTCTTTGTGAATAGGATGATGAAAGGCAACTTGGGGTTGCCTTTCACAGGTACAGAGTTCACAATCCTAAGAAACTGAAACAGGGGGAAATGATAAAATGATGGAATTTTCACCAACCTAAGTCAACCACAAAGTGAAGGAAAAATGTAATTAAGTTGCTGTGGTAGAGAACCCTAAGCTGTCCCTGTAGACATTGCTGTCTACAACTTCCTGAAGGGAGGCTGTAGCCAAGTGGAGTTGGTTTCTTCTCCCAGGCAACCAGCAATAGAACAAGAGGACACAGTCTCAAGTTGTGCTGGGGGAGGTATAGGCTGGATGTTAGGAGGAAGTTGTTGTCAGAGAGAGTGATTGGCATTGGAATGGGCTGCCCAGGGAGGTGGTGGAGTTCCCATCCCTGGAGGTGTTCAAGCAAAGCCTGGCTGAGTCACTTAGTGCCATGGTCTGGTTGACTGGCTAGGGCTGGGTGCTAGGTTGGAGTGGATGATCTTGGAAGTCTCTTCCAACCTGGTTGATTCTATGATTATATGACAGAAGTACCAAGGCATGAGTTTAGATAAGCCAAAAGCTTTTAACTCTTCTGAAGTTCAAAAATTTCACCTGAAGAATGGAAATCAGATCAGATTCTAAAATATATTGGGTAACAACAACCCATGCATAAATTAGTCAGAAAACTAAGGCAGAAAGCCAGCACACAGATAGCAAAACATGCCAAAAGGTAACATGCACTGACAGCAAGGAAGTGCAAGGAAAATGCTGATTGTTTTTCCTGGGGTAGTGAAGGGAAGATGATGTCATAATCAATGATCTCAAGAAGGCTGGAGTATTTAAAACCTTTTTCCATGTCTGCTGGAGGCATCTGACTAGCATAAAAAAAAATCACAGCACCATAGGAAGTTAAGGGTTGGAAGAGGCCTCCACAGATCATTGAGTCCAACTCCCCTGCCAGGACCAGAGAATCTAGCTCAGGTCACACAGGAACACATCCAGAGAGGGCTTGAAAGTCTCCAGAGAAGGAGACTCCACAATCTCTCTGAGCAGCCTGTTCCAGTGCTCCATGTCCCTCACAGTAAAGAAGTTCTTCCTCATGTTGAGGTGGAACCTCCCGTGCTGTAGTTTACATCCATTATTCCTTGTCCTATCCCAGGATACAATTGAGAAGATTTTGTCCCCTCTTTCTTGACCTCCAGCCCTCAGATATTTATAAACACTGATTAGATCCCCTCTAAGAGTTCTCTTCACCAGATCAAACAGCCCCAGGTCCCTCAGCCTCTCCTCACAGGGCAGTGCTCCAGTTCCTCCAGCATCTTCGTAGCCCTCCTTTGGGCTCTCCCCAATAGTTTCCTGTCCCTTCTGAACTGGGGAGCCCAAAACTGAATGCAATATTCCAGGTGAGGTCTCAGCAGGGCAGAGCAGAGGGGGAGAAGAACTGCCCTCCATCTGCTGGCCACAGTCCTCTTAATGCAGCCCAGGACCCCACTGTTCCCCTTGGCCACAAGGGCACATTGCTGCTCCATGGAGAGCTTCTTGTCCACCATCACTCCCAGGTCCCTCTCCACAGGGCTGCTTTCCAGCAGATCACCTCCCAGCCTGTCCCAGTCCCTGCTGAGTGCAGGACTCTGCACTTATTCTTGTGTGGTGGGTTAGGAACTTTCTCACCCATCCACTACCAAAATTTACCAGACCAGCTCAGACAGCTTGGAAGTAAGATGAAGCTCTATTTACAGCACAGCTAAAGTTACAAGCATACACATACACAATACATTTACAGGTATTTACAACTATGCACTAATTAGAAATAACACAGGAATCCAAACCCTCTCCTGCACAAAGGAAACTGCCCAGAACAGGCTCAAAATCTACTCCCTCTTTCTCTCTCTACTTTCCCAGGCAGACAAACAAAAGCAACCAGCAAAGCTTACTTTGTCAGTGCAGAAATTAGAGAGGGGTGAAGAGGAAGCAAATAGATCACAGACCAGGGTGAGACAAATTGTTCACTCTTTGGTGTTTTATCCCTCTCAGCAAGCCAATGAATGATATAGACTTCATCATGGTTTTCTTTTCACAATCAGTGTTCTAATTTCTCTCATTTCTGCAATACAGGAGAGATGTGGAGGTGCTGGAGTGGGTCCAGAGGAGGGCAACGAAGCTGGAGAAAGGCCTAGAGAATAAATCTTATGAGGAGCAACTGAGAGAGCTGGTTAGTGTGAAAAAGAGGGGGCTGAGGGGAGACCTCATTGCTGTCTACCTGAAAGGACATTGTGGAGAGGCTGCTGCTGGTCTATTCTCACAGGTAATTAGTGACAGAACAAGATGGAATGGCCTGAAGCTATGATTGGGTGGCTTTAGACTGGACATTAGGAAACACTGGGGAGGTCACTGGAGAGGTCCCCAAGACTGGAAGCTGCCAATGTGCCCATCCACAAGAAAGGTCAAAAGGGGGAACCAGAAAACGACAAAGCTGTCAGTCTGACCTCGGTGCCAGGCAAGGTGTGCTAGTATGAAGCTAGCTAGAATGTTTTGGTGAGAAGAACTAGATCACAGGCTGTGAAAGGAAAACAGTGGTGATGTCTACTCCCCTCAGAGTCTTGCTGGGGAGGTTGGGAAGGAGAAATGAAAACATTACATAACACTCTCACCATTTTCTCTCACTCTGGCTTGGGCTGCTGACTGAGCAACATCTTACTCCCTAACCTCACCTTCCATTTGGCCTAACCCACTTTGCTTCCTAACCTCTTGGCCGAACCTCCATTCTTCCTTAGGACTGGGGTAAGGTTGAGAGGGGCAGGGGGAAGGTGCAGGGGTGATTGAGAGCCCCTCCTGGGCACTCAGGTTTCTGGGAGGGGAGTTGTGTTTCTGTATTACCTTTTCCCTTGTCTATTTCTGTCTATAACTGTATATACTGTAACTATCTGCTTGTATATTGTGCCAGCTGTAAATAAATAGCTTCATTTATATTCCCAGAGCTGGCTGAGACTAGTCTGGGTGATTTCTAAAGTGTGGGGGGGTGGGGAAGACCCAAACCATCACATGGGGCCAGTCCTGTTCAACATCTTTATTGATGATCTGGACGAGGGGATTGAGTCCAGCATCAGTAAGTTTGCAGATGACACCAAGCTAGGAGCAGCTGTGGAGCTGTTGGAAGGTAGGAGAGCCCTGCAGAGGGACCTGGCCAGGCTGGATGGGTGGGCAGAGGCCAATGGGATGAGATTGAACAAGGCCAAGTGCAGGGTTCTGCACTTTGGCCACAACAACCCCAAGCAGCACTACAGGCTGGGGACAGAGTGGCTGGAAAGCAACCAGGACAAAAGGGACCTGGGGGTGCTGGTAGAGAGTGGCTGAACATGAGCCAGAAGTGTGCCCAGGTGGCCAAGAGAGCCCATGGCATCCTGGCCTGCATCAGGAACAGTGTGGCCAGCAGAACAAGGGAGGTTATTCTGCCTCTGTACTCAGCACTGGTCAGGCTATCCCTTGAGTGCTGTGTCCAGTTCTGGGCCCCCCAATTCAAGAGAAATGTTGAGGTGCTGGAATGTGTCTAGAGAAGGGCAACAAAGCTGGTGAGGGGTCTGGAGCACAGCCCTGTGAGGAGAGGCTGAGGGAGCTGGGGATGTGCAGCCTGCAGAAGAGGAGGCTCAAGGAGACTCATTGCTGTCTACAGCTACCTGAAGGGAGGCTGTAGCCAGGTGGGGTTGGGCTCTCTGCCAGGCAATCAGCAATAGAACAAGGGGACACAGTCTCAAGTTGTGCTGGGGGTGGTCTAGGCTGGATGTTAGGAGGAAGTTGTTGACAGAGAAAGTGATTGGCATTGGAATGGGCTGCCCAGGGAGGTGGTGGAGTCATAACCCTTCGTGTGTTTGGAAGTTGTTTGGATGTGGTGCTTAAAAATATGTCTGAAGGTGACTTTTGTAGAGTAAGGTCATAGGTTGGACTTGGTGGTCCTGAGGGGCTTTGCCAACCTGGATGTTTCTGTGATTCTGTGATTAAAATATTCCAGCCTGAAACCAGCACATCTTGTTGAACCTCATTCAGTTCCTCTCTGCCCAGCTGTCAGTCTGTCCAAGCCTTGCTGAATGGCCACACAGCCTCCAGGTGCATCAACCGAGCCTCCTGTGTTGGTATTGCCAAAGGGTTAAGAATGTAATCTAAACCAGGAAAGAAATAGGACAGGAGAGTGTTATGAAATGTGCTCAACGCTGCCAAAACAGACAGACTATGGCCTGGGATATTTTAAGGATGAAGTGAATTAGTCAGATTAGTTATTACTTGGGGATTTGAGAAAGATGGCTAAGGGGTAAAAGACTGGGAAAGGACAAAAATAACAGGTGCCTTTTAGGGAAAAAAAAGGGAGAAAACAGAGGAAGAAACCCTTTGAAATCATAAACCAATCATTTAACCTCAACCCATAGGATAATCATCTAGGATCAATCAAATAATTTGCAAACAGCTGAGAGCAGAAAACTTAACAGCATAAAAACTGATTTGCTAATGCATGTGTTTGTAAAACCATTTACTTTGACACTGTCATGTAAGAAAATTAGGGGTCTACAGGGACCCGGTTTTGTCTTGATTCTGTTCCACTTTTTTATTAACACTCTGGATAACAGTCTTACTAAATTTGCAGATAACACAGAACTGTAGAGAGGGGCAAACAGAAATGTCTTGGAGACAGAGAATATCACAGTATCACAGTATCATCAGGGTTGGAAGAGACCTCACAGATCATCAAGTCCAACCCTTTACCACAGAGCTCAAGGCCAGACCATGGCACCAAGTGCCACGTCCAGTCCTGCCTTGAACAGCTCCAGGGACGGCGACTCCACCACCTCCCCGGGCAGCCCATTCCAGTGCCCAATGACTCTCTCAGTGAAGAACTTTCTCCTCACCTCCAGCCTAAATCTCCCCTGGCACAGCCTGAGGCTGTGTCCTCTTGTTCTGGCGCTGGCCACCTGAGAGAAGAGAGCAACCTCCTCCTGGCCACAACCACCCCTCAGGTAGTTGTAGACAGCAATAAGGTCACCCCTGAGCCTCCTCTTCTCCAGGCTAACCAATCCCAGATCCCTCAGCCTCTCCTCGTAGGGCTGTGCTCAAGGCCTCTCCCCAGCCTCGTCGCCCTTCTCTGGACACGCTCAAGCATCTCAACGTCCCTTTTAAACTGGGGGGCCCAGAACTGAACACAGGACTCAAGGTGTGGTCTAACCAGTGCAGAGCACAGGGGCAGAATGACCTCCCTGCTCCTGCTCACCACATCATTCCTGATGCAATGAGAGTAGCCCTAAGGAAAAGGACCTGGGGGTGTGGGTTGATGAAAAGCTCAACATGAGCCATCAGTGTGCACATGCAGTCCAGACAGCAACCCCGTGCTGGGCTGCAGCAAGAGCAGTGTGGCCAGTAGGGCAAGGGAGGGGATTCTGCCCCTCTCCTTTGCTCTCCTCAGACTCCACCTGGAGTACTGTGTGCAGTTCTGGAGCCCCCAACACAAGGACATGAAACTGTTAGAGCCAGCCCAGAGGAGGGCCACAAGAAGCTCTTCTATGAGGATAGGCTAAAAGAGCTGGGGCTCTTCAGCCCGGAGAAGTGAAAGTTTCAAGGAGACCTTGGAGTGACCTTCCACTATCTGAAGGGGGCTACAGGAAGGCTGGGGAGAGACAATTGACAAGGTCTTGTAATGACTGGACAAGGGGTAATGGGCTTAAACTGGCAAAGGAGAGATTTAAATTGAATGTTAGGAAGGTGGTGAGACACTGGCACAGGTTGCCCAGGGAGGTTGTGGCTGCTCCCTCCCTGGAGGTGTTCAAGGCCAGGTTGGATGAGACCTTGAGTGACCTGTTCTAGTGGCAGGTCTCCCTGCCTATGGCAGGGTGTTGGAACTGGATGATCCTTCAGGTCCCTTCCAAACTAAACCATTCTATGATTCTGTGATTCTATGTAATTAAAATCCAGAATTATCTTGAGAAACTGCACTAGTGGAATGGAAAATGGATTAATTGCAAGAAAAGCCTGGCTGAGGCACTTAGTGCCATAGTCCGGTTGACTGGCTAGGGCTGGGTGCTAGGTTGGACTGGATGGTCTTGGAGGTCTCTTCCAACCTGGTTGATTCTATGATTCTATATATAGAAATAGACAAGGGAAAAGGTAATACAGAAACACAACTCCCCTCCCAGAAACCTGAGTCCCCAGGAGGGGCTCCCAACTGCCCCTTCACCTTCCCCCTGCCCCTCTCAACCTTACCCCAGTCCCAAGGAAGAATGGAGGTTTGGCCAGCGGGTTTAGGGAGCAAAGTGGATTAGTCAGAGAAATGGAGGGTGAGGTTAGAGAGAGAGATGCAGCTCCCCGGCTGTAGTGCCTTATCTGTGTTGGGATTCTTGTTCTTACACATCTCAGCAAGCCAATGAGTGAAGTAGACATCACCCTTGTTTCTCTTCCACAGCCTGTAATCTAGTCCTTGTCACCAAAACATTCTAGCTAGCTTCAAACTAGCACAGAGGTGGTGCAGCTGTCCCTGGAGGTGTTCAAGAAAAGCAAGTGTCATGGTCTAGTTGATTGGCTAAGGCTGGGAGATAGGTTAGACTGGATGATCTTGGACCTTTCAACCTGGTTGATTTTACGATTCTATGATCTAAGACTCTGTGGCCTGAGACAGAGAAGCCTGGAGGGTAGGTATCGCACAAATCAGAGAATGCATTTGGCTGGAAGGGACTCTTGAATGTTCAACCCCCCTGCTACGAGCAAGAGCATCTCCAACTAGATTAGGCTGCCCAAGACCACATCTGGTCTGATCTTGAGTGTCTCCTGTGGTGGGGCCACAACCACATCTCTGGGCAACCTATTTCAGTATTTCACCACTCTCGCTGTAAACGCCCAACCTAAATCTACACTGCTCCAGATTAAAAACATTGTCCCTCATTCTACTGCTACATGCTCTTCTAAACAGTCCTTCTTCAGCCTTTCTGCAGGTCTTCTTCATTTATTGAAATGCAACTGTAAAGTCTCCCCAGAGCCTTCTTTTCTCCAGGCTGAGCAGCCCCAACTCTCACCACCTGTCTTTGGAGGACAAGTGCTCCAGCTCTCTGCTCCTTTGGACCCTCTCCAAAAGACCCATGGTCCTTTGTGTGTAGGGGTTCCCAGAGCTGGACATAGCACTCCATGTGACATCTCACCAGAGCTGGGTATAGTGGCATAACCACCTCTCTCAATCTGCTGGCCATGCTTCTTAGGACGAGGACATGACAATTCTTTCCAACCACAGAAGACAATAATCCGACTGCTATTTTCACTGGGGATAGAAGACCTCAGAAATTTACACTGTATCAAGAAGAATATGGGTTGAGCATTAAGGAAAACACTCTACAATCATAGAATCAACCAGGTTGGAAGAGACCTGCAAGAGCATCCAGTCCAACCTATCACACAGCCCTATCCAGTCAACTAGATCATGGCACTAAGTGCCTCAGCCAGGCTTTGCTTCAACACCTCCAGGGACAGTAACTCCACCACCTCCCTGGGCAGCCCATTCCAATGCCAATCACTCTCTCTGCCAACAACTTCCTCCTAACATCCAGCCTAGACCTCCTCCGGCACAACTTGAGACTGTGTCCCCTTGTTCTATTGCTGGTTGCCTGGCAGAAGAGGCCACCCACACCTGGCTACAACCTCCTTTCCAGTAGCTGTAGACAGTAATAAGATCACCCCTGAGCCTCCTCTTCTCCAGGTTGCACACTTCCAGCTCTCTCAGCCTCTCCTCATAGGGTTTGTGTTCCAGGCCCCTCACCAGCTTTGTTGCCCTTCTCTAGACACATTCCAGCACTTCAACATCTCTCTTGAATTGAGGGGCCCAGAACTGGACACAGGACTCAAGACTACATCCAAAGCCTTCCCCACATTCACCAGGCAGGAACCTGCTCATAAAAGGAGATCAGGTTGGTGAGGCAGGACCTGCCCTTCCTAAACCCATGTTGGCTGGGCCTGATCCCTTGGCCATCTTGTAGGTGCTTTGTGATGGCACCCAAGATGACCTGTTCCATCACCTTGCCTGGCTCACAGCTCTGTAGTTTTCTGGCTCCTCCTTATGACCCTTCTTGTGAATGGGTATCATATTGGCAGCTTCCAGTCTTTGGGAACCTCTCCAGTGAGCCAGGACTGCTGATAAATGATGGAGAGTGGCTTGGCCAGCTCAGCTGCCAGCTCTCTCAGCACCCTAGGGTGGATCCCATCCGGTCCCATGGACTTGTGAGGATCCAAATGACGCAGCAGGTCCCTTACTGCTTCCTCATGGATTAGAGGGGGACTGTACTGGTCCCTGACTCCAGCCACCACTTCAGGAGTCCAGCTGTCCTGGAGACAACCTGTCCCACTAGTGAAGATTGAAGCAAAGAAGGTGTTAAGCACCTCTGCCTTTTCCTCATCCTTTGTCACTATGTTCCCCTCTCTATCTAACAAGGACTGGAGGTTGTCCTTGGCCCTTCTCTTGCCATTCATATATTTAAAGAAACACTTTTTATTTTCCTTGGCAGCCGTGGCCAGCCTGAGCTCCAAGTGGGCTTTTGCCTCTCTAATTTTTCCTCTACAAGGCCTAGCAACTTCCTTGAACTTCTCCTGGGACACCTCCCCTCTTTTCCAAAGGTGATACACTCTCTTTTTAATCTTTAATTCCTTCAGCAGCTCCCTGCCCATCCAGCCTGGCTGCCTCCCTCCTCGGCTCCTCTGCCGGCTCAGTGGCACTGCTGCTCCTGAGCCTTCAGGAGTTCTTTCTTGAAGCAGCTCCAACCTTCCTGGACCCCTTTGTTTCTAAGGGCTATTTCCCAAGGAACTTTCTGAATTAGTTCCTTAAATAGGCTGAAGTCTGCCCTTGGGCAGTCCAGTGTGGAGGTTCTGTTGATGCCCCTCCTGGTTTCTCCATGTGTTGAAAACTCTATAATTTCATGGTCACTGGACCCCAGGCAGCCTCCAACCACCACATCCCCTACCAGCCCCTCTCTATTTGTGAGCAGCAGGTCAAGCAGGGCTGCCCCCCTGGTAGGCTCACGTAACAGCTGGGATAGGAAGTTGTCTTCCACACATTGCAGAAACCTTCTAGACTGCTTCTTCTCTGCAGTGTTTAAGTCCCAGCAGATGTCTGGTAGGTTAAAGTCGCCCACCAGAACAAGGGCAGGTGATCTTGAGGCAGCCTCCAGTTGCTTAAAGAGTAATAAATCAACCTCTTCTTCCTGGTTGGGTGGTCTGTAACAGACTCCAACCAGGATATCAGCCTTGTTGGCCTTCGCCTTAAGTCTCACCCATAATGACTCAACTTGATCTAATTAAACACTTGTAAACTTCTGATACAGGAGGCCTTGGTAGGTAGAGGAGCCTTTGCCATTGAAACTTGCTTATAAACTCTAGTCAAGAAAACATGTATAATTAGGTAAGAGCAGTTAATCCTGCTCTTGGGCACACAAGGAGTAGGTAACTTGCAGGCTTCAGCCTCAGTAATTCAAGTGTGGTTATCATGTCAAAATGATGACATGTCCAGCATGTTAAGTACATGATGGGCAAGAGCTCTGTTCTGGTATGGGAACTACTCAGCTAGTCTGAGTCTCCACCTACAAACAGAAGTAGTCATCAGGCTGTCTAGAGTGAAGTCAACTATGTCCCTGGAACACAGAGTTATATTCAGCTTGCCCCTCATTCCATGATGGAGCTATGGAGTCCTGTGAGAACATTATTGTTCACAGGATTCCTGTTCTTTGGCCTTTCCATGCCACATGGTATGCATTGCTTGGCTTCCATCCAAGATAAAACACTGTTATGCAGCTCCATCAATCAGAAAGGCAGGACACTCCCCAATCTGGGTGGCTCTTGAGGTCATTTCTCTGTCAGACAACTTTTGCTCTCACCACCTTTCAGTACTGTTGTGAGAGCTGAGAAAGATCAAAGTACAAGCATGCAGGGTGATAACAGTGTGAAATAATCATGTACAGCAATTTCAGCCAGGCAGTGGTTTAGAGCCAAAGGACATTAGATTGAGTGGACAGACAGCCAAGCCATTTTCTACCAATTAAATGGTAAGTCTGTGGGCAAGAAGAAAAGGGTGCAGAGATGTGCATTTTGACTGCAAAGTAGTTACAGCTCAATTAAGACTTTTGAAGGGAGAACTATCAATGTAATCCCATCAGGAAAAAATGAAAGGCTTCATAACAGGGAAACCAAGGAACTACTGATCAGTGAGTCTGAGTTTTACACCTGCATACATGAATGATACAGAACAGGACTGGGAAGCACAGAATCAACCAGGTTGGAAGAGATCTCCAAGGTCATCCAGTCCAACCTAGCACCCAGCCCTAGCCAGTCAACTACACCATGGCACTGAGTGTCTCATCCAGGCTTTGCTAGAACACCTCCAGGGATTGTGACTCAACCACCTCCCTGGGCAGCCCATTCCAATGCCAATCACTCTCTCTGACAACAACTTCCTAACAACATCCAGCCTAAACCTACCCTGGCACAACTTGAGACTGTGTCCCCTTGTTCTGTTGCTGGTTGCCTGGCAGAAGAGGCCAACCCCACCTGGCTACAACCTCCCTTCAGGGAGTTGTAGACATCAATGAGGTCCCCCCTGAGCCTCCTGTTCTCCAGGATAAACACCCCCAGCTCCCTCAGCCTCTCCTCATAGGGTTTGTGTTCCAGGCCCCTCACCAGCTTTGTTGCCCTTCTCTGTACACATTCCAGCACCTCAACATCTCTCTTGAATTGAGGGGCCCAGAACTGGACACAGCACTCCAGGGGTGGCCTGACCAGTGCTGAGTACAGGGGCACAATAACCTCCCTTGTTCTGCTGGCCACACTGTTCCTGATGCAGCCCAGGATGCCATTGGCTCTCTTGGCCACCTGGGCACACTGCTGCCTCATCTTCAGCTACTATCTATCAGTACCCCCAGGTCCCTTTCCTCCTGGCTGCTCTCCAGCCACTCTGTCCCCAGCCTGTAGTGCTGCTTGGGGTTGTTGAGGCCAAAGTGCAGAACCCTGCACTTGGCCTTGTTCAATCTCATCCCATTGGCCTCTGCCCACCCATCCAGCCTGGCCAGGTCCCTCTGCAGGGCTCTCCTACCTTCCAACAGCTCCACAGCTGCTCCTAGCTTGGTGTCATCTGCAAACTTACTGATGCTGGACTCAATCCCCTTGTCCAGGTCATCAATAAAGATATTGAACAGGACTGGGCCCAGCACTGACCCTTGGGGAACACCACTAGTGACAGCTGCCAACTGAATGTGGCACCATTCACCACCACTCTCTGGGCTCAGCCTTCCAGCCAGTTCCTGACCCAGTACAGAGTGAATCTGTTCAAGCCATGAGCTGCCAACTTGGCCAGGAGCTGCTTGTGGCAGATAGTGTCAAAGGCTTTGCTGAAGTCCAAGTAGACTACATCCACAGCCTTCCCCACATTCACCAGGCAGGGAACCTGATCATAAAAGGAGATCAGGTTGGTGAGACAGGACCTGCCCTTCCTAAACCCATGCTGGCTGGGCCTGACCCCTTGGCCATCCTGTAGGTGCTTTGTGATGGCACCCAAGATGCCCTGTTCCATCACCTTGCCTGGCACTGAGGTCAGGCTCACAGCTCTCTCATTTCCCAGTTCCTCCTTCCAGCCCGTCTTGTGGATAATGTCATGCTCAACAGAAAATGTACACGTTACGTACAGGAGGCAGCAACTTGCTTTTTGCCAGACTCTCAGTATCAAATCCCTTTCTGTTACATATGTTTAAGACTTAAGATCTGTCAATTATAGACTCTAAGCTGAACCATAAATTAAAGGATGCTGCTGTTCCTGGAACTGGCAGTCTTATGAAAACAGCCAAGAAAGTTCCTCTGTGGTTTCATTTACATTCTTTGAATGGCCCAACAAATTCAAATCTTATACCTTACGCAGTGTGACCTTGGTCAAACTCTTGTCTGTTGTTTTTTTGCACAGCAGCAGTAGCATTCTATCCTACTGTGAATTTGAGTTCCCAAATCATGAAACATAATCTCTGCTTTAGTTTCTGTTATCTCCACTTCACCCAAATCTAAGACAGAAGAACTTGAGGCACAGAAGTAGAATATGTCGGAAAAGTAAAGAGATTGATTTTTCATAGAATTTCATAGAATCAGCAAGGTTGGAAGAGATCTCCAAGATCATCCAGGCCAACCTAGCACCCAGCCCTAGCCAATCAACCAGACCATGGCACTAAGTGCCTCATCCAGGCTTTGCTTCAGCACCCCCAGGGACAGTGACTCCACCACCTCCCTGGGCAGCCCATTCCAATGCCAATCACTCTCTCTGCTAACAACTTCCTCCTAACATGCAGCCTATACTTCCCCCGGCACAACTTGAGTCTGTGTCCCCTTGTTCTATTGCTGGTTGCCTGGAAGAAAACACCAACCCCACCTGGCTACAGCCTCCCTTCAGGTAGTTGTAGACAGCAATGAGGTCTGCCCTGAGCCTCCTCTTCTGCAGGCTGCACATCCCCAGCTCCCTCAGCCTCTCCTCATAGGGTTTGTGTTCCAGGCCCCTCACCAGCTCTCTTGCCCTTCTTTGGACACCTTCCAGCACCTCAACATCTCTCTTGAATTGAGGAGCCCAGAACTGGACACAGCACTCAAGGTGTGGCCTGACCAGTGCTGAGTACAGGGGCACAATAACCTCCCTTGTCCTGCTGGCCACACTGTTCCTGATCCAGACCAGGATGCCTTTGGCTCTCTTGGCTACCGGGCACTCCTTGGGTCCCTTCCAGCCCCTAATATCCTGTGATAAAATGTGGACAGGCAATGAAAGCATACTCTGAGCAGTAAAATATAAAATCCTTTGAAATGTGAACCTAATCTGTTGGAATCTAGGAATCTTAAGTGCAGGAAAACAATCCAATAGAAGCTTGTTTGATGTGCTTGAACTTTTGAGATACTTCAGCATTTTAGGCAGAAGCTTCACTGAACACCTAATCTTGTGCTATTGTCAGAAGGAAATGGAGAACAATGGGGATATATAGGTGCAGGAAGCGGTCTCGGGGTATAGATTCCGGTTTTGTGGTATGTGCCTTGTCACAGTCTTCAACAAGCACTGAAAAGGCTAAGGATGAGATTCAGTTAAGATCCACAGGGCCATACTCATACATTATTTAATCTCAAAAATGATTAATGCTTTTCATTGTTCATTTGCAGTAGTTCTTCTGGCTAATGTAACATTTAGGATGCAGGACAGCCTGTGTAGCACTTGAAGCAGGCCAGGACACCAGCTCTGAAATTCCTTACCTTAAAATAAAGGAGCACTGAATGTACTAGTTGAAGAGAAACCTTCACTTCTGCTCTCCTTCATCTTTGGAAACCAAGCAAATAAAACACCTCTATCAACTCTTTTCTGTTCTTTGAGAACTACAAAGTCAATTTATTTGTTACACAGCCAGATAGGTCTTTGTTTTATATTAGCTGTAGATACCAACATGATGGATGCCTCAGAAATAACGTAAAGACACGGCAGGCTGTAGCAGAGTGCTGCTTCATTTTCCTCTCTTGCTTTGCCTGTGCCTTTTTATCCTGCATGTGTGTTCTTATTTGTCCTTTGGAGATTAGTTCCTTAAAGAAAATTCTCAGTTTCCACAGATACTTGTTGGTTAGTTAATTATTCTACAGAGCTTTGCTCTGTAGCTTTAAAGGAAGTAACCCAGACAACCCACAACCTAAAATTTTCCACATATTCAGAGGCAGAGAGAGGAGCTGCTATTAAATATTGTTTTTATTTTTGCATACAGCAAGCACTGTGCAGTTCCAGCTCTTGGTACGAATCCGTTCATAGTTGGAATATGCATTTTATTAGTGTGGTTTCTTTTCATGGCAAGTATTTGTGTGTCACAACAAAATAACCTACATGGTGCCTTTTTATGCAATTCAGTTTATGATGGAAGCTTAGATTAAAAGACTGCTTCTCTTCTTTCAGGTGTTCTTATTACTTCCACGAATAAAGAACGTTAAGAATAACAAGTCAGAAGAGAGGAGGCATTAACCTACCCACTGCATAGAACTTTGTCTCAGTCTTATCCTATGATCAGAAATTTGATCAGGTGTTCAAAGAGAGATCAGAAAGATCAGACAATCAGGCCCAGTTCTGGGCTCCTCAATTCATGAGAGATGTTGAGATATTGGAACGTGTCCAGAAGGTGACGAAGCTGGTGAGAGGCCTGGAGCACAGGAAAAATATGTCCTATTACTAGAAAAATATGGATTTGAGGATGCCAGGATTAATACTTATGCCTGTCCGGTGTAACATAAGTATCAGTGATGTGGAGATGGAGAGGGTAAATGTGCACTTTCATGAAGTTGGTAGATAATACCAAATTGGAGGGATCAGTGAATATGCTCGAGTGTGGGGATGTCATCCAGCTGGACCTAGGGACAGGTTGGATGAATGTACTAATGGCAACAGTGTGAAATTCTGCCAGGGAAAATGTAAAATCCTAGTAAGAAAGAAGCTCATGCAGTGATAAAAGCTGAGCATTGATTGTGTGGGGAGCAGTCCTGCTAAAAATGACCTTGCAAACTCTGTAGACAGCAGGCTGCTGTGTGCCTCAGCAGCAGTGAAGGCCAACAGGTGTAATGGGCTATGTGAATAGGAGTACAGCCAGGAGATCAAGAGAAGTGATTATTCTCTTTCACTTGGCAGTCATGAGATGATGCATTGTCTATTGCACTTTTCCTCCTCCCAGTAAGAGAGATACTGGCAAAGTGGATCAACTTCAGTGGAGGACCACCAGGATACTCAAATGTTGGAGCATCAGTCCTGTAAGGGAAAGGTCAAGGACAGGGCTGTTTCAGGCTGGACTAGAGGAGACTTTGGAATCACCTGAAAGCAGCTTTCTCCTCCCTACAAGTAGGTCATTGAGAGCAGCACATGGTAGCAGGAGAAGAGATAATGAGAAGTTGAAAAGAGAAATTCAGACTGGAGAAGAAAACTTTTCTTTTTCCTATGAGAACAATGTGGTAGTGGAATGGGTTGTCTCAAGATGCAGCCCAGCTCACGCTTCCCGGGTGCTAGCCTGTGTGTTCACCACATTTGGAAAGTCCAGGCCTGTGGCTTTTGCCTGTTACGGTAAGGTTTGGCTAACTGCCAACCTGATTGGTCATTCTAGTGGCCAAGGGGCCATTAATCTTGGCCCACATTTGATAAATAGAGGCACACAGGTAAACAACATGCTCAGACTCTCCGCATTGCTTGCCTGCCTGCATACTCACTTGCAGAGCTCACTTAAGCCTGCCTGTATATATGTGGACCCCATAGACTCCCAGCCAGCTGTGCACACTTGCAAGCCACTGCAGTGAGTTATCAGGACCAGATCCTGTATTGCCTACCTTTACCTACGGAGCTCAGACTCCCATGCAGCCGTGCACCCTATTGCATTCCTGCTGCCCTATCACTGCCTGGTAAGTGCCATTGCCGCAGAGTTAACCAGGAGCAGATTCCACTTGTCCGCATGCTATTGGCCTGCTAGCCAGCATGAGACCGTGCTCAGACTGCACGGGATGTACTCCCTCTGCACCTGAAGCTCCTAAGAATCCATGGACAGAGCATCTAGAAGAAGAAGCCAGCAGCACAAGGTCAGAAACAGTCATTTCCCCTCAAGCCGGGAAGATTCTCCTTTACCCTCAAGCTGGGAGGATTCCAGCCTCGAAGTCCACAGGCAAAGCTCTCCTGAAGCCTGGACACTAGTATTAGGCTGTGACATAGCCCCAGAGGGTGATTGATAATTAATCAAAACTTGTAAGTGAATGCTTTCATGTCTCTGTAATTTCTATTGCCTCTGCCACAGAGCAGAAAGAGTTTTCAGTCCACTCTGCTGGGCGAATAGTATATAGACCCCAAGCTGCATTAAGCCGCAGGGAAAAATCCTCTCTATACTTTGAATTGTTTGCTAGTTAATAACAAGTTACTGTTGATATATTCCTAGAAGGTCTTCCATAACCATGTAGAATCCTTTTAATATTAAATACAGTGGTTGGGGGTGGCGAGTGTTCAGAATATTGAGTTTAATAAATAGATATTTTTATAGAATATTATCTCGCATCAATTAATTTCTCCCCTCCACCACAATTGGCGTAGGCGACAGAATATCCCTCTGCGACATCCTATGATGATCCTATGAACAAGGTTTGACCTCTTCCTGCAGTAAGCAGGAGGTTGGACTGCAGAGCTCCTAAGGTCCCTTCCAAGATGAATTTTGCTGCTATTCTGTGATCGTGTTAAATGAAAATCAAAGGAAACAGACAAAACCAGAGATTTAAGCTGCAGCCAAGAATGAAGAATATGATCAGTATCTTGATCTAATGTCTCTCAAAGTTTTTCAAGCAGTCTTGAAAAACAAAGCCTGAATTTACAGCTTAATGTAAGTAGCACCTCTAAGAAACACATTCACACTCAAACTACAAACTAAATGGGATTTTGAACTACTCAGATTAGTCCTCAGAGTCTCAGGCCTTGCCCAAAAGCTCCACAGGTAGAGCAGTATCAGCTAAGGATGCATTTTGTACCACATCACTGGCAACAACAACAAAAGTCAATTTCTTGCCTTCCAGTATAAAATCTACTAGCCAAAGAAACACTTATTTTCTAGCATGGACTCTGAGTGTGGATCACTTTACACCGATCTAGAAAAGCACATATTAAGACAGCTCTTGCTAACAGTAGGAAACCACTGTCTTGTAAACCAAGTAAACAGAGTTTAGCTGGTGTAAGGTTTTACCAGTACAGCTTTTTTTATGCTGTACAAGCACAGACTTAAGCCAGTGCTTTCACTAGGCATTCACAGCTAGCCCTGCAGAAATTACTGCCAATCCTCATACAATGTCCACTAGCTGCAGCTACTTTAAAGTGAAGGAATCTCTTCCAGATCAAGATTATGAACTGAACTGTTGGAACCCTGTCTGACACCCTGTTGATAAACATGGTATACGCTACAATAAACAGAAGACATAAACGTGATTCAGACATTGCTTCATCCTCTGTGCCAAGGTCCAGAGCATCACACTCAGAGAGGATTTTCACTAGAGGGAAAGAGTGCTTATATTAGCTGGTGTTGGTATTATTAGATATCACATCAGAAGAAACAGCCACAATTCAAACTTCTTCACTGAGAGTACTCAAGCCAGACTTGCTTTTCGAGGCTTTATAAAGGGACTGAAGAGAGCTTGGAAGAGTAGTGATACAGTGTAAATGAGAAAATAAAGTGCACAGGCATATATGAAATCAGACACAGCTTGAAAAGTAGAATTTTTTAAACAGATATAAGAAATTCCTATATTGTTACTAAGCTAAATTTAAGATTCATGCCTTATAAGATCGCAAACGGAAATACTCTGAAGTTTGTATCTGTTGATAGCTAAAACACTACCACTGACTAGCAGTACAGAATAAATACAACACCTTCCAAATCCTCCAGTGAGGAGTTATTTCTTAGAAGAAAGACGCCTTTTTCTTTTTTTCTCCTTACCTCCCTCCCATTCTTTCTGTCTTTCCAGAAATCACTTACTAATTTTTGTGTCATTTACTTGGGTTAGAGCGAAGAAGAAAATTCTAAATATTTATCTACAGACACCTAACATCATGCTCTCAGCTTTCATAGCTCCAGGGCTAGCTGCAGACTGTGAAAGCTTCAAAGCTAATCTAGGGGTGAAGCCCTAATTCTTGAGAAGATTGCTCAAATTATCTTGTTTTCTAACTTCAGGGAATCTATTGCACAAACTTTCAATGCTCTCTTACCCGTATATTGATGACCTTTAACCACTCAAACCCCCTCTGCTATCCCAAGCCAGGACCCCAAAGCAACCTCTGCCCACACCCTGACTTCCTTGCCACATCCACACCCTCACATGCTTGCTGATTCAAAATTACTTCAGCTGCTTTTTCTGAACCTGGTCTTGTTGGAAGTGAACTGACTGACATTAATCCCTTTACCACCTGCCACATAGAGAAGCATGAAGCATTACCCAGGATACAGAAAGTCCATAAAGGCATACATCTAAATTATTGAACACATCTGCGAGTTTATTATGATCTATGTTTATTCATACACATAATGAGGGAGCAGCAATTTATTTTCTCTGCTTCATCCATGTTGTAATCAAGGTGTCCAACTCTCATTGTTACCTCGCCAATACAAAATAGTTTGTAGTCATCTCGGACCTCACTATTTTACAGGAATGTTGTATTAAACAAACAGAATCTCTGGAGCTGGAATACAAGGTATCCTCTCTTAATGCAGTGCTCCGACCACAAAGATACCGAGTTAGGATGGGTTTTGTCGTTCCAACTTCTAACCCACTAAGTTATTCATTGTGCTCTGCCACAGCTTTTTCAGTAGGAGGTAAGAATAAAAAAGGCCTGAGGAGCACCCACCAGTTTTGCACAGACATAATCTGAGTGATGTGGACACGAACCCTCTAAACAGCAGTGAGAACTGAAACTTAATGTCCTTTGCACACACACGAAAGAAAAGGCCATGATACTGCCTGACACCAGTGAAAGAACATAGAGCTCTGCTTCTGTGATTTCTTCAAACGAGGAAAAGGCAAAGACACCAGAGTGTTCTGGTGACACTCATGGGAATATGCAGGCAGATAGCCCGGACTGACAGTCCAGCTGAGAACTCATCACTTGCTGTTTGCAGGTCAGTCTTTAGGGCACACCAGCTAGCTGAAGCAGCAGTCAGTTGCACAGCTTGTGGCACATGAACTAGCGAAGGGCAGCACCAATGGAGCAAAGTGCCACAACTGTGCCATCCATGGCCGCTGTAAGCCAACAACCTTTACATTCATAGTCATTGAACTTCAGCAGGGAACTCGGGTGAGCCACAATTCCCTTTATTTCAGGTTAGTTTAGGAGGTTTTGCATCGCGGCTTACCAGATGATTGTGAAACTCTTACAACACTGGCTCCTATGGCTGTTGTCCCACCTCTGATGAGCTGCTGAGCCAGCACGGGGCTGAGAGCACTGGGAAGTGAGCCCAGACAGTGGTGGCGGGGGTTGGACTGCATGATCTTGGAGGTCTCTTCCAACCTGGTTGATTCTGTGATTTCTACAGTGCTGCAAAAGCCCTAAAGATCGGTAGGTCACTACTGGCGTCACCTTTGTGCACACGAGACTGGTTCTGGTGTTTTTTCAGCGTGAATAATTTGATGACACTGCTAATTTTTGTTTTCCTTCCTAACGTATTTCTCAAAAAATAGCTTGATTATTCTAAAAGAAGGCCAAGTAATTGCTCTCCTTTTTGCTGCAGCTCAGGTCTGTGCTCACAAGCCCTACACCTGCTCGGCCGCACACCTGGTCGAGGAAAAGTGCCCATGGCTGTACTTTCAGCCCTTCGGTGCCACTCACTTCCACCTCGCAGCCCCTAAAATCGCATTCATCGTCTTCCTGGCAATAAACCCCGGCGCCAGCCACGCTCTTAGCGGGCACACGCCGGGGCCAGGAACCGGGGCTGCTACTGAGGGAATGTCAGCGGCAGCCACTCGGAAGGAGCGGATAACGCTTCCGCGCAGCCCCTGGGCCCGCTGCGCGAAGCTGGGGTCCCGGGAGAGTTGGCGGCGCTCGTCAGCAGCGGGATAAACGGCAGGAGTCGTCGGCTTACCCTCAGCCGGAGCCCCGCGGCGCAACGAAAGCGACATGCACCGGCTGCGGCCGCGGGGCGGCCGGGCAGCGAGTCGTGCTCCCGGCGGCGCGCCCAGGCGCCCCGCCCCACCAGACATGTTCGCCTGGCGCTCAGCCGGGCCCACTCCCTGACCCTCTCCTGCCCGCGGTGGGCGGGCGGGCTGGAGGAGAGCCAAGCGGGACGCGGTGGCCAAAGGAGGAGGAGGAAGAGGGGGAGGCGGGGGCGGCGCGGCCGCTGAGCTCCCTGCGGTCCAGCAGGCAGGCCAAGCGCGCAGCGGGCACGGTAAGGCGGCGGCAAGCACAGCCAGCGCTGCCGCTGCTGTCGCGACCGGAGGCGGGAGGGCGGAGGCGGGGCGTGCGGGGCGGGACGGTGGGCTGCGCTCCTCGCCGCCTCCCGCCCCGGCCTGACCGCCGCCCCGCCCCGCCCCGCGGGAGGGGTGCGGGTTCAGCCCCGCTCTTGGTCGTTGTCGCTCGCTGCTGTCGGCCGTCGCTGCCTCAGAAGTTGGGGGCTGGCCGCGGGCGGAGGGAGTGCGATGCCCGGCGGTGCTGCCGCCGCGGCGGCCGCTCGCTGAGGCGCTCCCATGGTGCCGGCGTCCGCCGGGGGCCTCGCGCCCGCCGAGCTGCCGAAACTTGGGGGAAGTTTCTGAGCGAGTTGGTGAGTAGCGGGCGGCGGCTCCGCGCCTCTCCCGCTGGCCGCCTTTCGCGGGGGACGGCCGCGGGGCGGCTTCCTCGCCCCCAAGACCTGGTGACGGTGGCGGGCCAGGGTCGGGCTCCCATCTGTCTTCGGAATTCGCCTGCACCCGGTGCTCGCCTGGGGCTCGTCGAGGTGTTTGTGCACAGCCCCCGTGGCCCCAGACGATGTCGGAGCCCCTTGGGGAGCTGGGGCAGGCGGAGCCGGGCCGTGTCAGCGAGCGTCAGCTCCGGCCGCTGAGCCGCGGGTGGGACGGCTGGCAGGGACAGGCGATGGGGCAGAAAGTTTTCTGACCCCGCGTGTCGTGGGCGACGAAGGGGGATGATGAGGAAGGGAGACCTAGCCTTGGAAGTCTAGCGAAGCAGTTTTCTTCAGGGAAACCTTTTCTGTAAAAAGGAGAGCGAAAAGGCAAGATAAGCTGCCAGCGTCTTCGGCTCTCCGGCCGTAGTGGACCTGATGGGAGTTTCTCCTCCGTGCGGTTTATTTCAGATCGTACAGCGTGTGTCTGTATGGCGTTCCCCTCCTTTTTTTAACTTTACGTGCCATCTGTAATTGATTGCATTTCGTTGTGTGCGGTCTGATGTAAGTATTGCACAGGAAAACAACTGCAGAGAATATTGTTGAAAGCGTGGTGCACATCCTCCGAGCAGAAGTAGACACAGCCGAGGAGGTTACGGCAGAGGAATAGCCGACGTTGTCCCACAGCAGCGTCGTTAGGGACTTTCGTTGCAGAGTTTCACGGCGTTAATTTGAGAGATCAGGTGTGTAAAAGTGTGTTAGTTACGCGTCTTTTCTCGAGTGCTGTGTATCTTGTTCAGAATCTAGCGTATTGTTAACGCGCTGTGTTGAGTCACAGCTTCACTTTCCTCCCTAGCGTAGCAACTGCAATACTCGCACATCTTTGATCAGTTAGTGGTTAAATCGGAAATAAGATTCCTGCAATTAAAGAGAACGTAGCCCACTGCTCAAGGTGAATCCCGTTTTATAAATGCTTTAGGCAAGTGTGTACCGATAGGGAAAAACTGAAGTTGTTTCCAGGCAAAGAGGTGCGTAAATTAAACCTGAAAGACTGCTGTAGCATAGTCTCGGTTGATCGCTTCAGTGTTTGAAATAGGCTTGTGAATAGAATAAATATATGGAAATTGGATAAAATTTATCTAAATACTGGTAGTTACTTAAAAGGTAGTATTTCAGATGTTGAGATTAGAGTAGATTACAGTTGAGATGTGGCACCATAGAGTGATAAATAAAAGCATTACTGAAAGTTTTTCAGACAGCTTGAAACGTTTAAATAGGAATGTGATGTCTTTCGTCTTCACCACATCTAAGTCTTGTGTTGCTAGAATTGCCACTTTCTGTGTTAATTCAGAACGTTATCATGCTCTAATAATTCAAAAGAGCTTACAAGACAGTTTGCAATTCATCTGAGGAGTAATTTCTAGTGTTTCCAGTAGACAGTAGTGTTATTTTTACTAAATAGATTAAAATAACAGCAGAAACTTGGTGTATACAGAAGCCATAGATAATCCCCAAATAATTTAGAAGCATTGTTTTTTGAGGTATATCCTTGACCAAATGTGGTCAAGCATTGCATTCATTATCGTAGGCTGTTTCATTCTTTCCTGCAATTGATGTATCTGCACAGTACAGTGCAGCACCATGCAAATGTATAAACCTGGGGACTCTACAGAGGCAGAACTCTACAGCCCAGCAGCACTGCTCCTAGAGTGAGCATTGTTCATTGCTGAGTG
The DNA here is from genome assembly GCF_015220805.1 of Pogoniulus pusillus. Taxonomy (NCBI): domain Eukaryota; kingdom Metazoa; phylum Chordata; class Aves; order Piciformes; family Lybiidae; genus Pogoniulus; species Pogoniulus pusillus. The sequence goes on along the minus strand of NC_087309.1, from coordinate 5,796,892 downwards.
AGCCAAGGAGATGTAAGGAGCTTGATTCTGCACATTTTAACTAATGGAGGTAGTGTGTGCTGCTGTATGTGACCTCCTGTGCCTGTTTCTGGAAGAGAAAGCTAAAACAAATATTTCGTGGCAATTCCTCTGTTTCTGGGTTGATACCTTTCTTTTTTTCCCATCATCTGATGACTGAGAAAGTGAAATGCTTACTCATTATTTTAGAGTGTAGTTTTCACTGAACAGTGTCTCTTTACCTTGACTGTATGTACATTTCTGTTAATGTGTGTGTAAACTACATGTAGCCTTGCCCTGATCAAGTGGAGCTTTCTTTTTCAGCAGAGTTTTTTAGTCAAAGTCAGTACTTATTTTCCACTACTAACAGAAACATGGAGCTGAATAAATACAGCGTTGTGTATCTCATTTGAAATAGCAGGTTTCAGTGGACAAAGTAGAAGCTGTGAATATTAAAACAAGCAACAACAACAACAAAAAGTTCAACATTATCATTCAGCCTAGCTGAAGCTCTTGCAGTTTCAAGGTAGATGTCAAAATATTTTAAAAGCATTGCAAATAATTAAAAATTATAAGATTAACAAGAGGAAATAGTTTGTAGGGAGAGGATGGGCAAAGATACTGGCAGTGTAATCCTTTGTCTGCTCAGGCTGCTTGTGATTCTTTAAATGATGTGCTCGTGAAAGAGTCAGTTTTAACTGAAAGGATCTTCCTTATTTTTGTCACCAAATATTTATCAGATGGGAAGCTGAATCTTTGGCTGAGCCGGGCTGGGATGGTAGTTCTTCAAAAGAGACAGTGTATAAGGAAAGCAGGCAGAGCTGGTGCTGCTGCTGCTACAATTGTGCTGAAGGCAGATGTAGGAGATAGTAGCTTGACAGGAACAGATTTATGTCAGGACTTGAAGGAACACTTTGTGCTCAAATTGTTTTTCACTAGGAAATCTTTTTGTGTCATATTACAATCCCAGTTTGCGTTCTTTGTACATTGTGGGTGTTTATTTGCACATCATTTTAATTTGTGAGAGATGTCTCAAGCATCCTCATACCAAAGATCTGGTTCTCAGTGCATGACACATGTTTTTTGCCAGTAAATTGGGAAGGATATTTCTTGACAGAGATGGATGTTGTCTATATCCTGCTTACTACAGATTATGAAATGAAAGTGCATTTAAGTGTGATATTTTACTGACCTTTAGAAAGCAGGTATTCTGTTGAAAAGAAAGTAATTAGCAGGAACTCCTGGATTTTGTTAGTTGTATTAACATGTAACTTAAGAAGCACTTCAGGGTAACAGCATAGTTTGCAACAGGGTGGTTTGATGTCTTACCTAAATAAGGCAGCTCCTTGATGTTTGCTAGTCATTTCAGAGGTACAGTGTTGTGAGGATGTAAAGGACAATTTGCATTATTGATAGTGAGGAGGTAACTGCTGGAGAGTGACAGTCTCAGTGGTTCAGGCAGCAATGGTCACTGATTCATGGGATGCTTTTATTAAATGCATGAATGCATGTGCACAGGCACTCGGTTCAGAGTAACCTTTCAGGGTAAGGTTGACCCACTTCATTTTTTACTCAGGTAGTCATTAACTGAGGGCTTGTAGTGAAATTCAAGCATTTTTGAGCTTCAAAACACCATCTGCCATGCTCATCAAACTTATGGCGTTAATCGCGTTTCTGTTAGCCTTTTGACTTTCCAGAAAGCCCACTGACACCTATATAGTCTAAATCATGCTCAGTTATATAAGTCTTGAGTCAGTCTGCTGCCCTCCTGTATGTTTAAACTAGCAATGGTGTTTTGTGGCAGGGATCCACTGCATGGAATCACAGTCATACGTGGGAAGGTCATACAGGGCTGCATGGAGAACGCTGATCCTTGTGGTCCCTTCCAATCCTGACTGATCCTATGTTTCTATAACTGCGAGGAACACTGATGGGAGGATATGCAGTCCTGTTAAATATCTTTATTGATGATCTGGACAAGGGGATTGAGTCCAGCATCAGGAAGTTTGCAGAGGACACCAAGCTAGGAGAAGGTGTGGAGCTGTTGGAGGGTAGAAGAGCCCTGCTGAGGAACCTGGACAGGCTGGATGGGTGGGCAGAGGCCAATGGGATGAGACTGAACAAGGCCAAGTGCAGGGTTATGCACTTTGTCCACAGCAACCCCAAACAGTGCTGCAGGCTGGGGACAGAGTGGCTGGAAAGCAGCCAGGAGGAAAGGAATCTGGGGGTACTGGTAGACTGTAGCTGAAGAAGAGCCAGCAGTGTGCCCAGGTGGCCAGGAGAGCCAATGGCATCCTGCCCTGCATCAGGAACAGTGTGGCCTACAGGACAAGGGAGGTTATTCTTCCCCTGTACTCAGCACTGGTCAGGCCACACCTTGAGTGCTGTGTCCAGTTCTGGGCTCCTCAATTCAAGAGAGATGTTGAGGTGCTGGAATGTGTACAGAGAAGGGCAACAAAGCTGGCGAGGGGCTGGGAACACAAACCCTATGAGGAGAGGCTGAGGGAGCTGGGGGTTGTTTAGCCTGGAGGAGGCTCAGGGGTGACCTCATTGCTGTCTACAACTATCTGAAGGGAGGCTGTAGCCAGGTGGGGGGTGGCCACTTTTCCCAGGCAACCAGCAACAGAATAAGGGGACACAGTCTCAAGTTGTGCTGAGGGAGGTCTAGGCTGGATGTTGTTAGGAAGTTCTTCACAGAGAGAGTGATTGGCATTGGAATGGGCTGCCCAGGGTGGCGGTGGAGGCACTGTCCCTGGAGGTGTTGAAGCAAAGCCTGGCTGAGGCACTTAGTGCCATGGTCTGGTTGATTGGCTAGGGCTGGGTGCTAGGTTGGACTGGATGATCTTGGAGGTCTCCAACGTGTTTGATTCTATGATTTGGCAGAGAATTTTAATCCTGCGTTGAGAGAGGAACAGGTGCTGTGTTTATTCTGCTGAGAAGTGGAGTTTTGCTTTCCCATCTTCCCATTTCTGTAGCCATTTAGATAAACACACAGCATTGGGGTATTACAGCGATAGACCTGTTAGGCCTGTGCATCAAGCAGAGTTGACTACCTAAAGCGGGTGCATATTGTGGGAATCTAAACTCAGAATGTGCAAAGAGAAGATACTTAATCAGTTTAATGGTCATTAAGGTGGAAGATTTCTGACTCTTAATAAGCTTACTGCTTAGAGCAAACATGATATATTAAGACATAAGTATCATTTATCCATTGCATTTGGGTACCATTTAAACGCTGGACAATAACAGAGATGGAGTTAATTAACTTTTAGGACTTCAGAAACTATTTAAATACTATCATAAATCCATCACAATCTTCAGACTCAGTTTGTAAGTAGTCAGTCCAAACACAAAGTAATATTTCAGATGCTCTGTGGAGTAATTCTGTGCAATACAGGTTTGTCAGCAGCTAACACAACTCTGAGGGGTAGTTGGAAATAGATTACTAATAACAACTGTCATGTCACATCGTTCAGGCACTTAAATTCATTTTGAAGTTTTGCTGCCTCAGGAGAAAAAGAGATTTGGTAAAAGCTGGAGGAAAAAGATCAAATCCTGACGTTATTATTGGGAGCTGTTCCAGCACCACGCTCACTGTCTTTTGGCTTGCAGCCCAGACTATTGTGACACTGTGGTCCCGGGTACACCAGTATAGTCACTCAGTCCTCTGGCTTTTGCAGTGGAGCTAGGTCGAGTCTGGCCAGCCTAGAATTTGGGGAGAACAAAAGTATTTTTACCTGTTCTTATCCAGGCAGAGATATCCAGTTGCCATTTTTAGCCTTTAAAATCTGCTGTACCTTCAAACACCAGAGAAGGGCCACAAGGGTGATCAGAGGGCTGGAGCACCTTTCCTATGAGAACAGGCTGAGGGAGTTTGGACTGATTCTGATTCTGTGTTCCATCTGGAGAGGAAAAGATGCCAAAGGTGACCTTATTGTGACCTTTCGGTATCTGAAGGGGGCCTAACAGGAAAGCTGGGGAGAGATTTTTTTGGGATGTCAGGTAGTGATAGGACTGGGGGGGGAATGAAACAAAGCTAGAAATGGGTAGATTCAGACTGGATGTTAGGAAGAGGTTCTTCAGCATGAGGGTGGTGAGACCCAGGAATGAGTTGCCCACGGAAGTGGTGGGGTTCCCACCCCTGGAGGTGTTTAAGGCCAGGCTGGATGAGGTTCTGGGCAACCTGATCAAATGTGAGGTGTCCTTCCCCCTAGAAGGGAGGCTGGAACTTGATGATCCTTGGGGTCTCTTCCAACCCTGACTGATTCTATGATTCTATGCTGGGTTGATGCAAATCCAAGTGGACATCCTCTGTATTCCAGTCTATTTCTGAGCTGTGTTGCTGGTAACCTGTGAGTATAAACTGTAGCTTTGTTAGTTGTGTGAACAGATGTCTGTGCCTGAGCAGTATGCAATGGTTCTAGGTTTTAATCTCTATGTGCTTCATCTCCACAACCTGATACAGCTGAACAACTCCTTTTGTGGCTGTTGGAATTTGTGGATTGGGTAGCTATGGGCTGACCATGAAAGAGAGTCTGTAGGCCAGAAGAAGCAGACTGAAAGAACCAACACATTTCCTTTCAGCTGTCTCGGTTAAATGAGCATACTTGTTAGTTTTTGCTTCACTGCATAAACTGTACTCCTTGTTCCCAGCTGCTCGCAAATATTCAGCTAGCAGCTCTGATTTCTGCTATATTTAATGTGTTGGGTTTTTCTTTTTTTTTTCCCTCCTGCCTTTTCCACACACAAATGGGAATTTATGTCCTGGGAATGAATTGTGGTGCAGTGAGCTCCCCTTTATCACACCAGTGCAAACGCCGTTTAAATTTGGTACTGAAGGCTTGTTCACAAAGCAGGTTACAAACTTGCTTTGTAAGTGTTCTGAGCCATGCTTTGTATACTGCTACCACCTGAAAAAGTTGAACTTTTTGGTGTTTGAAACGTTTGGTGCTTTTACTGTTTGTGAGATTGCAAGTGGCTTTATGTCAGGCAGTAAAATGGAGTGAGAAGAGTGTGGGTGTCCTTATAGTTCTTGTCTGTTGTGTGAGCTGAAGAGCACTGCTTGTGATTTCCTCTGGGAGAAAGCTTTATCTGTTCTGCCCAGACAAGGAAGGTCTGGGATGAAGACTGAGAGAGAAAATCACTTGGAAGCAATGACCTGCTGAATCTTTGGCTTTGATTGCTTTTTATGGCTGCCCTTAGTCAGGTACGTCCGGGTCACACTATGGACCTTTTATTTATGAAGAAGCTCTTAAGGA